>NC_088897.1:322500-622500 GCF_037157495.1 Lathamus discolor | reverse complement strand
GGTCCCTGTGCCGCTGGGTCCAGCGCCTGGGCTGGCTGCAAGGCGGGCGCTGCGAGGGGCAGGGGGATGATGAGCACAGCCAGCCCGTGCCACGCTCCCTCCCTCCAGCCCTGGATCACGGCCCCGAGCCTGTCCCCGCGTCCCAAGTAGCAGTGGTGGCCACATGGCTCTTGGGACCTTGTGTCCCACCCCCAGCTGCAGCCCTCACCAGTGCCCGTGCCGCTGCAGTCACAGCATTCCCAGGAATGCACCTCTCCTCCCAGGTTGGAGCAGCGCTGGTGGGTCCCGCGGGAGCCACAGGACTGGCAGAGCAGCAGTCGCCAGGGCCTGGGGGGGCAATGGGACACATTGCCACCAAAGGCCCCTGAGATGGATGGGGGGTGCCAGCCTGGTACCTCCATCCCCAGCCAAAGGGGGTGACCTCGGGGACCACCCGCACTCACCCGTTCTCCTCTGCCGCTTCCCGTCCCAGGGGGCACAGGCACCGGCTGCTGTCACAGGAGCTGTGCCGCCGATAATGGTCGGCAAAGGCTCCATCCTCCTCCCAGGCAGCATCCCTGTGGGAGCAGAGGAGGGCTCAGCCCTGGGGATGTGGGGAGGCAGCAGGGGATCGGCTGGAGCATCCCGGAGGGGAAGGAGGCAGCGGGAGGGCACCCACCTGTCCGGGATTTTGATGCCCAGGCGGAACATCTCTTCTCGGAAGGTGACCGTGTCCTGGCAGAGCGGGCAGCGGAAGTGGTGCAGGGCAGAGCGCAGCGCCTGGCCCTGGGGCAGACACAGCGTCAGCACCAGGGGGTGCTGGGGTCCCGTTCACCCCCCGCAGCTTGGTGCCGGGGTGAGCGCAGGGGTGATGATGTCGGGGACCGCGGGGGCTGCCGCCTACCTGAATACAGCGGCGGTGGAACCAGGCGCTGGTGCAGGTGGGACAGACCAGGGTGTCAAAGCACGGCCGCTCCGCCACCGCCTCCTGGCAGATGAGGCACAGGGTCTGGTCCTGCTGCACCGCCCGCACCCGCTGCACCGGCCGGTGCTTCCAGCAGAAGGACCTGCGGACGGAGGTGATGCTTCAGCGCCAGCTCTCCTCCATCGCGGCCCTGGCTCTGGTACCCCGGGGCGGGGACACTCACTTGAACTCCCCAAAGAACTGGGAGACGCAGCCCCGCTCGCTGCCGCAGGGGTAGTGGAAGGTGCGGGGACAGCGCCGGGCTCTGCAGGTGACCGAGGCGCCCGGCTGGCGGCAGATGCAGCACCTCTGGGGATGACAGGGGTGTCTGTGCGGTTGCTTGCAGCCAGCTGCCAGAGCGTCCCTGCGGGAGTGCTGGCCTGTGCAGTGCTGGACATAGGCAATGGGGACCGTCATGCCCTCAGGCCTCACCTTCCGTGCCACCCTCTTCAGCTCCTCTTGGATGTCAGGGAAGAGGAAGCCATAGAAGCCCTCTTCATCAGCCCCTCTCTGGTTCAGCCTGCTGGCGTGGTACTGCAAGAGGGGAGAAGAGGGGACGTGCCAGGGGCTGCCGGCGGTGCGGGGCCGGGGAGCAGGGGGTGCCAGGACCAGGCACTCACCAGGCAGTTCTCATGGACGCAGAGCCCATCCTGACGGCAAAGCTGCCCCAGCACCTCGGGGTTGCAATCTGCGCGCTGGCAGAACCCGCACACTGCAGGGGGACAGCAGCGTCACCGCCTGCCCTGTGACAAGGTCCCAGTGTAATGCTGGGAGCGGGAATGGGGAGACACCCGACCGCCTTCCTATGCTGCTTGCATCCACAATCCCCTCTGGCAGGGTGCCAGCGGGGTGCTGTGCACTCACGCTCCTCACCGGGCTCATCCCGCTGCCTCTTGCACGGGGGAGGCTCACAGGAGGGCTCGTCCTCCTCCAGCAGCGCTGCCGGACACTGGGCCGTGCGGCGCCGTGATTTGCGCTTCATCGTAGCGAGAGGCTGCAGCCAAGGAGATGCCTGCGCCTGGGGACGTTGCTCTGCTCAAAGACCCTCCTGCTCTGGGGCTGCTGGCGGGGCACCCTTGCCGTGCAGGGTGTTTGTGACGCGGCACCGCACGAGGGTTCCGCACGGGGCATCTGGAACGCGGGGACAGGCGCAGGGCTGTGATCCAGGGATGGATGGAGGCAGGGAGCGTGGCACAGGCTGGCTGGGCTCATCATGACCCCCCTGCCCCTCACAGTGCCTGCCCTGCAGGCAGCCCCGGCGCTAGACCCACCGGCACAGGACCCAGCAGCACAGGGGGATGATCGCTTCCCTGGCCCGGCTGCCGCACTCTTGCTCATACAAGCCAGGATGCCACTGGCCTTCCTGGCCACCTGGGCACAGACCTGGCTCAGCTTTAGCTGCCTTTTGACCACCACCCCAAGTCGTTTCCACCAGCCTCTTTTCCCTGGTGTATGGGGCTGTTGCGACCCGTAGTAAGAGATCATAGTAAGAGATTATTTGTTTGGGTGGCCACTCATTGTCCTTCCAGTTACCAATTTGTAGTTCCCTTTTAGATCGTTTCCTTCTTAGTTCATCTGTTTCTGTGTACAACTGGACTCCCAAACGTTCTCCTTGGCTCATAGCTGGTAAAAAAGAAACTCGGTCTCATTGTTCCTAATACACGTGATCCTGTCCAATTTTTAGGTAAAAATGCAAAGGCTGCTTTACCACAGATCCAATAATGCCCGTCTGGAGTGGGCCAACCGTTTGGTATATTAGTTCCATTAGTCCAGTTAGGGAATTGGTGATTCATTTCTATAGGATCTCCCCATTTTTCCCAGCCTTTCTTTGTTCTCTTCCATAGATCACCTCCTTCACAAAGCAAATTTCCTACTGGTTTGCCGTCACTTTCTGAATTTTGCCAACACCTTTTCCAATTACATTTGTTTGTAAGATCCATTGCTGCCTTCTGTTATTTCCTTCTTGATTTCTCCAGATCACAGGATCGCTTATGTTACTCTCCATCGCCTCCCAGGGCCATCTCTCTCCCTGGTTAGTTCCCCCACAAACATAGCAGTTGCTTACATTCAATGCTTTAGCTATATTTTACAAAGAGATTGTTAGCAACAGTGGGAATTTCATATTGGACTCCTGTTTCCGTTTCATGATAAAATGAGTTGAATAATAAATGGTGTTGTATTGATTCCTTAACACTTTCCGTAATTTGAATTTGGACTTTAGCTCCTGGACCCTTTCCTGTAGCCCATATTTTAATTCCAAATTCCTTAATTTTCTTATTTTTCCATTTTCCAATAGTCATGATAGTTAGATTGAGAAGGGTACATTCGTGTGGTCCACAATCTGGCTTTACTGGGACATTTTGAATAAAGGCTATACGCAGATATGTTTTTCACTCTAAGAAACCACCCCAAGTGACAGACGGAATGCGAGATGAATATACCTCCGTCAGATCCCTTAATTTTGGCTTTGGAAAAGGAGAGGGAAAAACTGAAAGCTAAGCTGGAGAGATGTTCAGATTGGGATACTGGGGAAAGATGTTAAGCAAAGCAAGAAGGAAAGCAAGGGAGCTCGGGCAGCTACCTGTGTTTGAGCGTGGGATGAGTGCTGGGGAGGCAGAGGTGGAGGGATGTCGGGCGGAGGTGGGGGAGTGGGTTCTTCTCCTATGGGACCGGATCCGTGTGTGCTGTGGGGAGTTTGGACGTTGGAAGTGGGACTGCCCTGGGGGGAGTGCCATGGGGTGGCTCCTGTGGCTGAATTGGAACTAGACAGACGGGGACCTGGGGAATCTACCCCAGCAGATCCACTGGTTAAATTAAAACTAGGGACTAGAGGAAATAAAGTGGAATTTTAGTGGATGCAGGAGCAACTTATTCGGTGTTAAATCAGAGGGAAAAGAATTTGTTACGGATGTGGGAGCTACTGGCCACCAAGAAAAAAAAAAAAAAAAAAAAAAGGAAAAGACCCCAAAAAAAGGCAAAAAGAGGCATTCTTTCTGAAACCCGTAAAGTACAAATTCGGAAAACAAAGAGGAATGCATGAATTTTTATGCATGCTAAATTCTCCCAACTCTGTATTAGGGTGAGAAGCAACATTGAAAGAAGGCAAAATGGAATGAAGAGTTAAAAACGATCAATTAGTTTTAGTTTTGAGTTTCTCTTTAATTCAACAGAGAAGCAAACAGGAGGAGCTTCCTGAAATAGAAGAAATCCTCAAGCAGGTGTATCTGGGAGTATGGGCGTCTGAAGTTCCAGGGAAGGCGAAAAATGCTTTGCCTGTTCAAGTAGAAATAAAAAGGGGGGGCCTGCCCAATTAGAATAAAACAATATCCCCCTAAAATTGCAGGGAAAGGGAAGTAAAAATCGTTGATAAATTTTGAAATCTACATTATTAATTGAGTGTGAATTGGAATATAATACTCCTATCTCGCCAGTAAAGAAATAAAGTTGCAGACTGGTTCAAGATCTCAGAGCAATCAACAAATTTGTAGAGGATATTCATCCAGTAATAGCTAATCCGTACACCTTATTGACTAAATTGAACACTAATCAGAAATGCTTTGCCGTCTTGGATTTAAAGGACTCTTTGGCTGCAGCCAGCCGGGAGTGATGTGAGTACCACTGGGGGCTAAGGGGGCGATGGCTGGGGCAGAGGGATGGGGACACGGCTGGGGCCCTATTGCAGGCAGCCCGCTGCCCCGGCCGAGCACTCTAACGTGGGACTTGTCCTGGCAGCATGGTCACCAAGAAGGAGCTGTGCACAGACCCGCGGGCGGCCTGGGTGCAGGCGCATGTGCAGCACTTCCAGAGCCTGAAGAACTGATCCTTCCCCACTGCCACCCCTGATGCCCCTGGTGCTTCCCCAGACCCAGGTACGCAGGAGAGCACTTGGATGGCAGCCTTCTTCAATGGGAAAGCTTATTCTATTTAACTTATTGAAACAAACTATTTTCTGCTAAAAAGGGGGGGGAAACCCCCCAAAATCAATTATATAAAATCCCTGCTTTAAACTGAAAAGAATTTAAACCGTATCAACTTGCTTGTTAATGAACAGCCTGGTGCTTCGGTGCCTGAGTAGAGTGTTTGCATTATCAACCCCTTTGTGTGTCTCTGAAGTCCCTGCTGGAGCCCCGATGCGAGAGACAAGACCCACGGGGACCCCATTGCTCTCCACGCATCCTGGGGTCACTGCTCTCTCTGGAACAGAGCAGCCTCAGCCGCACAGCATCCCCCACGGTGCCTCCCCCTCCCCAGCCTGGGTTCAGCTCCGGTGCCACCCATCGGGTGCCACCAGGTTCTCAAGCGGGTGCCCAGCGCCAGCTCCTATTTGGGAAGCAGCCCGGCATCCCCTGTGATGCCAGGAGGAGGCTGGGGCCGCGGCAGCGCCTCTTGCCGCGCAGCGCTCAGGCACAAGCAGCAAAGCCGCGTCGGTGAGGGTCCAAGTTTTATTAGAGGGAACCTGCCCATGCCTAGGGCAGGGCCTGCGAGGGCAGGTTGGTGTCGGGGTGTCCTGCAGGGATGCCGGCCTCTTCGTCCTCAGGGGAGGTGTCCGGAGCTGGGCCACTGTGCGAGGGTCCCTGTGCCGCTGGGTCCAGCGCCTGGGCTGGCTGCAAGGCGGGCGCTGCGAGGGGCAGGGGGATGATGAGCACAGCCAGCCCGTGCCACGCTCCCTCCCTCCAGCCCTGGATCACGGCCCCGAGCCTGTCCCCGCGTCCCAAGTAGCAGTGGTGGCCACATGGCTCTTGGGACCTTGTGTCCCACCCCCAGCTGCAGCCCTCACCAGTGCCCGTGCCGCTGCAGTCACAGCATTCCCAGGAATGCACCTCTCCTCCCAGGTTGGAGCAGCGCTGGTGGGTCCCGCGGGAGCCACAGGACTGGCAGAGCAGCAGTCGCCAGGGCCTGGGGGGGCAATGGGACACATTGCCACCAAAGGCCCCTGAGATGGATGGGGGGTGCCAGCCTGGTACCTCCATCCCCAGCCAAAGGGGGTGACCTCGGGGACCACCCGCACTCACCCGTTCTCCTCTGCCGCTTCCCGTCCCAGGGGGCACAGGCACCGGCTGCTGTCACAGGAGCTGTGCCGCCGATAATGGTCGGCAAAGGCTCCATCCTCCTCCCAGGCAGCATCCCTGTGGGAGCAGAGGAGGGCTCAGCCCTGGGGATGTGGGGAGGCAGCAGGGGATCGGCTGGAGCATCCCGGAGGGGAAGGAGGCAGCGGGAGGGCACCCACCTGTCCGGGATTTTGATGCCCAGGCGGAACATCTCTTCTCGGAAGGTGACCGTGTCCTGGCAGAGCGGGCAGCGGAAGTGGTGCAGGGCAGAGCGCAGCGCCTGGCCCTGGGGCAGACACAGCGTCAGCACCAGGGGGTGCTGGGGTCCCGTTCACCCCCCGCAGCTTGGTGCCGGGGTGAGCGCAGGGGTGATGATGTCGGGGACCGCGGGGGCTGCCGCCTACCTGAATACAGCGGCGGTGGAACCAGGCGCTGGTGCAGGTGGGACAGACCAGGGTGTCAAAGCACGGCCGCTCCGCCACCGCCTCCTGGCAGATGAGGCACAGGGTCTGGTCCTGCTGCACCGCCCGCACCCGCTGCACCGGCCGGTGCTTCCAGCAGAAGGACCTGCGGACGGAGGTGATGCTTCAGCGCCAGCTCTCCTCCATCGCGGCCCTGGCTCTGGTACCCCGGGGCGGGGACACTCACTTGAACTCCCCAAAGAACTGGGAGACGCAGCCCCGCTCGCTGCCGCAGGGGTAGTGGAAGGTGCGGGGACAGCGCCGGGCTCTGCAGGTGACCGAGGCGCCCGGCTGGCGGCAGATGCAGCACCTCTGGGGATGACAGGGGTGTCTGTGCGGTTGCTTGCAGCCAGCTGCCAGAGCGTCCCTGCGGGAGTGCTGGCCTGTGCAGTGCTGGACATAGGCAATGGGGACCGTCATGCCCTCAGGCCTCACCTTCCGTGCCACCCTCTTCAGCTCCTCTTGGATGTCAGGGAAGAGGAAGCCATAGAAGCCCTCTTCATCAGCCCCTCTCTGGTTCAGCCTGCTGGCGTGGTACTGCAAGAGGGGAGAAGAGGGGACGTGCCAGGGGCTGCCGGCGGTGCGGGGCCGGGGAGCAGGGGGTGCCAGGACCAGGCACTCACCAGGCAGTTCTCATGGACGCAGAGCCCATCCTGACGGCAAAGCTGCCCCAGCACCTCGGGGTTGCAATCTGCGCGCTGGCAGAACCCGCACACTGCAGGGGGACAGCAGCGTCACCGCCTGCCCTGTGACAAGGTCCCAGTGTAATGCTGGGAGCGGGAATGGGGAGACACCCGACCGCCTTCCTATGCTGCTTGCATCCACAATCCCCTCTGGCAGGGTGCCAGCGGGGTGCTGTGCACTCACGCTCCTCACCGGGCTCATCCCGCTGCCTCTTGCACGGGGGAGGCTCACAGGAGGGCTCGTCCTCCTCCAGCAGCGCTGCCGGACACTGGGCCGTGCGGCGCCGTGATTTGCGCTTCATCGTAGCGAGAGGCTGCAGCCAAGGAGATGCCTGCGCCTGGGGACGTTGCTCTGCTCAAAGACCCTCCTGCTCTGGGGCTGCTGGCGGGGCACCCTTGCCGTGCAGGGTGTTTGTGACGCGGCACCGCACGAGGGTTCCGCACGGGGCATCTGGAACGCGGGGACAGGCGCAGGGCTGTGATCCAGGGATGGATGGAGGCAGGGAGCGTGGCACAGGCTGGCTGGGCTCATCATGACCCCCCTGCCCCTCACAGTGCCTGCCCTGCAGGCAGCCCCGGCGCTAGACCCACCGGCACAGGACCCAGCAGCACAGGGGGATGATCGCTTCCCTGGCCCGGCTGCCGCACTCTTGCTCATACAAGCCAGGATGCCACTGGCCTTCCTGGCCACCTGGGCACAGACCTGGCTCAGCTTTAGCTGCCTTTTGACCACCACCCCAAGTCGTTTCCACCAGCCTCTTTTCCCTGGTGTATGGGGCTGTTGCGACCCGTAGTAAGAGATCATAGTAAGAGATTATTTGTTTGGGTGGCCACTCATTGTCCTTCCAGTTACCAATTTGTAGTTCCCTTTTAGATCGTTTCCTTCTTAGTTCATCTGTTTCTGTGTACAACTGGACTCCCAAACGTTCTCCTTGGCTCATAGCTGGTAAAAAAGAAACTCGGTCTCATTGTTCCTAATACACGTGATCCTGTCCAATTTTTAGGTAAAAATGCAAAGGCTGCTTTACCACAGATCCAATAATGTCCGTCTGGAGTGGGCCAACCGTTTGGTATATTAGTTCCATTAGTCCAGTTAGGGAATTGGTGATTCATTTCTATAGGATCTCCCCATTTTTCCCAGCCTTTCGTTGTTCTCTTCCATAGATCACCTCCTTCACAAAGCAAATTTCCTACTGGTTTGCCGTCACTTTCTGAATTTTGCCAACACCTTTTCCAATTACATTTGTTTGTACGATCCATTGCTGCCTTCTGTTATTTCCTTCTTGATTTCTCCAGATCACAGGATCGCTTATGTTACTCTCCATCGCCTCCCAGGGCCATCTCTCTCCCTGGTTAGTTCCCCCACAAACATAGCAGTTGCTTACATTCAATGCTTTAGCTATATTTTACAAAGAGATTGTTAGCAACAGTGGGAATTTCATATTGGACTCCTGTTTCCGTTTCATGATAAAATGAGTTGAATAATAAATGGTGTTGTATTGATTCCTTAACACTTTCCGTAATTTGAATTTGGACTTTAGCTCCTGGACCCTTTCCTGTAGCCCATATTTTAATTCCAAATTCCTTAATTTTCTTATTTTTCCATTTTCCAATAGTCATGCTAGTTAGATTGAGAAGGGTACATTCGTGTGGTCCACAATCTGGCTTTACTGGGACATTTTGAATAAAGGCTATACGCAGATATGTTTTTCACTCTAAGAAACCACCCCAAGTGACAGACGGAATGCGAGATGAATATACCTCCGTCAGATCCCTTAATTTTGGCTTTGGAAAAGGAGAGGGAAAACCTGAAAGCTAAGCTGGAGAGATGTTCAGATTGGGATACTGGGGAAAGATGTTAAGCAAAGCAAGAAGGAAAGCAAGGGAGCTCGGGCAGCTACCTGTGTTTGAGCGTGGGATGAGTGCTGGGGAGGCAGAGGTGGAGGGATGTCGGGCGGAGGTGGGGGAGTGGGTTCTTCTCCTATGGGACCGGATCCGTGTGTGCTGTGGGGAGTTTGGACGTTGGAAGTGGGACTGCCCTGGGGGGAGTGCCATGGGGTGGCTCCTGTGGCTGAATTGGAACTAGACAGACGGGGACCTGGGGAATCTACCCCAGCAGATCCACTGGTTAAATTAAAACTAGGGACTAGAGGAAATAAAGTGGAATTTTAGTGGATGCAGGAGCAACTTATTCGGTGTTAAATCAGAGGGAAAAGAATTTGTTACGGATGTGGGAGCTACTGGCCACCAAGAAAAAAAAAAAAAAAAAAGGAAAAGACCCCAAAAAAAGGCAAAAAGAGGCATTCTTTCTGAAACCCGTAAAGTACAAATTCGGAAAACAAAGAGGAATGCATGAATTTTTATGCATGCTAAATTCTCCCAACTCTGTATTAGGGTGAGAAGCAACATTGAAAGAAGGCAAAATGGAATGAAGAGTTAAAAACGATCAATTAGTTTTAGTTTTGAGTTTCTCTTTAATTCAACAGAGAAGCAAACAGGAGGAGCTTCCTGAAATAGAAGAAATCCTCAAGCAGGTGTATCTGGGAGTATGGGCGTCTGAAGTTCCAGGGAAGGCGAAAAATGCTTTGCCTGTTCAAGTAGAAATAAAAAGGGGGGGCCTGCCCAATTAGAATAAAACAATATCCCCCTAAAATTGCAGGGAAAGGGAAGTAAAAATCGTTGATAAATTTTGAAATCTACATTATTAATTGAGTGTGAATTGGAATATAATACTCCTATCTCGCCAGTAAAGAAATAAAGTTGCAGACTGGTTCAAGATCTCAGAGCAATCAACAAATTTGTAGAGGATATTCATCCAGTAATAGCTAATCCGTACACCTTATTGACTAAATTGAACACTAATCAGAAATGCTTTGCCGTCTTGGATTTAAAGGACTCTTTGGCTGCAGCCAGCCGGGAGTGATGTGAGTACCACTGGGGGCTAAGGGGGCGATGGCTGGGGCAGAGGGATGGGGACACGGCTGGGGCCCTATTGCAGGCAGCCCGCTGCCCCGGCCGAGCACTCTAACGTGGGACTTGTCCTGGCAGCATGGTCACCAAGAAGGAGCTGTGCACAGACCCGCGGGCGGCCTGGGTGCAGGCGCATGTGCAGCACTTCCAGAGCCTGAAGAACTGATCCTTCCCCACTGCCACCCCTGATGCCCCTGGTGCTTCCCCAGACCCAGGTACGCAGGAGAGCACTTGGATGGCAGCCTTCTTCAATGGGAAAGCTTATTCTATTTAACTTATTGAAACAAACTATTTTCTGCTAAAAAGGGGGGGAAACCCCCCAAAATCAATTATATAAAATCCCTGCTTTAAACTGAAAAGAATTTAAACCGTATCAACTTGCTTGTTAATGAACAGCCTGGTGCTTCGGTGCCTGAGTAGAGTGTTTGCATTATCAACCCCTTTGTGTGTCTCTGAAGTCCCTGCTGGAGCCCCGATGCGAGAGACAAGACCCACGGGGACCCCATTGCTCTCCACGCATCCTGGGGTCACTGCTCTCTCTGGAACAGAGCAGCCTCAGCCGCACAGCATCCCCCACGGTGCCTCCCCCTCCCCAGCCTGGGTTCAGCTCCGGTGCCACCCATCGGGTGCCACCAGGTTCTCAAGCGGGTGCCCAGCGCCAGCTCCTATTTGGGAAGCAGCCCGGCATCCCCTGTGATGCCAGGAGGAGGCTGGGGCCGCGGCAGCGCCTCTTGCCGCGCAGCGCTCAGGCACAAGCAGCAAAGCCGCGTCGGTGAGGGTCCAAGTTTTATTAGAGGGAACCTGCCCATGCCTAGGGCAGGGCCTGCGAGGGCAGGTTGGTGTCGGGGTGTCCTGCAGGGATGCCGGCCTCTTCGTCCTCAGGGGAGGTGTCCGGAGCTGGGCCACTGTGCGAGGGTCCCTGTGCCGCTGGGTCCAGCGCCTGGGCTGGCTGCAAGGCGGGCGCTGCGAGGGGCAGGGGGATGATGAGCACAGCCAGCCCGTGCCACGCTCCCTCCCTCCAGCCCTGGATCACGGCCCCGAGCCTGTCCCCGCGTCCCAAGTAGCAGTGGTGGCCACATGGCTCTTGGGACCTTGTGTCCCACCCCCAGCTGCAGCCCTCACCAGTGCCCGTGCCGCTGCAGTCACAGCATTCCCAGGAATGCACCTCTCCTCCCAGGTTGGAGCAGCGCTGGTGGGTCCCGCGGGAGCCACAGGACTGGCAGAGCAGCAGTCGCCAGGGCCTGGGGGGGCAATGGGACACATTGCCACCAAAGGCCCCTGAGATGGATGGGGGGTGCCAGCCTGGTACCTCCATCCCCAGCCAAAGGGGGTGACCTCGGGGACCACCCGCACTCACCCGTTCTCCTCTGCCGCTTCCCGTCCCAGGGGGCACAGGCACCGGCTGCTGTCACAGGAGCTGTGCCGCCGATAATGGTCGGCAAAGGCTCCATCCTCCTCCCAGGCAGCATCCCTGTGGGAGCAGAGGAGGGCTCAGCCCTGGGGATGTGGGGAGGCAGCAGGGGATCGGCTGGAGCATCCCGGAGGGGAAGGAGGCAGCGGGAGGGCACCCACCTGTCCGGGATTTTGATGCCCAGGCGGAACATCTCTTCTCGGAAGGTGACCGTGTCCTGGCAGAGCGGGCAGCGGAAGTGGTGCAGGGCAGAGCGCAGCGCCTGGCCCTGGGGCAGACACAGCGTCAGCACCAGGGGGTGCTGGGGTCCCGTTCACCCCCCGCAGCTTGGTGCCGGGGTGAGCGCAGGGGTGATGATGTCGGGGACCGCGGGGGCTGCCGCCTACCTGAATACAGCGGCGGTGGAACCAGGCGCTGGTGCAGGTGGGACAGACCAGGGTGTCAAAGCACGGCCGCTCCGCCACCGCCTCCTGGCAGATGAGGCACAGGGTCTGGTCCTGCTGCACCGCCCGCACCCGCTGCACCGGCCGGTGCTTCCAGCAGAAGGACCTGCGGACGGAGGTGATGCTTCAGCGCCAGCTCTCCTCCATCGCGGCCCTGGCTCTGGTACCCCGGGGCGGGGACACTCACTTGAACTCCCCAAAGAACTGGGAGACGCAGCCCCGCTCGCTGCCGCAGGGGTAGTGGAAGGTGCGGGGACAGCGCCGGGCTCTGCAGGTGACCGAGGCGCCCGGCTGGCGGCAGATGCAGCACCTCTGGGGATGACAGGGGTGTCTGTGCGGTTGCTTGCAGCCAGCTGCCAGAGCGTCCCTGCGGGAGTGCTGGCCTGTGCAGTGCTGGACATAGGCAATGGGGACCGTCATGCCCTCAGGCCTCACCTTCCGTGCCACCCTCTTCAGCTCCTCTTGGATGTCAGGGAAGAGGAAGCCATAGAAGCCCTCTTCATCAGCCCCTCTCTGGTTCAGCCTGCTGGCGTGGTACTGCAAGAGGGGAGAAGAGGGGACGTGCCAGGGGCTGCCGGCGGTGCGGGGCCGGGGAGCAGGGGGTGCCAGGACCAGGCACTCACCAGGCAGTTCTCATGGACGCAGAGCCCATCCTGACGGCAAAGCTGCCCCAGCACCTCGGGGTTGCAATCTGCGCGCTGGCAGAACCCGCACACTGCAGGGGGACAGCAGCGTCACCGCCTGCCCTGTGACAAGGTCCCAGTGTAATGCTGGGAGCGGGAATGGGGAGACACCCGACCGCCTTCCTATGCTGCTTGCATCCACAATCCCCTCTGGCAGGGTGCCAGCGGGGTGCTGTGCACTCACGCTCCTCACCGGGCTCATCCCGCTGCCTCTTGCACGGGGGAGGCTCACAGGAGGGCTCGTCCTCCTCCGGCAGCGCTGCCGGACACTGGGCCGTGCGGCGCCGTGATTTGCGCTTCATCGTAACGAGAGGCTGCAGCCAAGGAGATGCCTGCGCCTGGGGACGTTGCTCTGCTCAAAGACCCTCCTGCTCTGGGGCTGCTGGCGGGGCACCCTTGCCGTGCAGGGTGTTTGTGACGCGGCACCGCACGAGGGTTCCGCACGGGGCATCTGGAACGCGGGGACAGGCGCAGGGCTGTGATCCAGGGATGGATGGAGGCAGGGAGCGTGGCACAGGCTGGCTGGGCTCATCATGACCCCCCTGCCCCTCACAGTGCCTGCCCTGCAGGCAGCCCCGGCGCTAGACCCACCGGCACAGGACCCAGCAGCACAGGGGGATGATCGCTTCCCTGGCCCGGCTGCCGCACTCTCGCTCATACAAGCCAGGATGCCACTGGCCTTCCTGGCCACCTGGGCACAGACCTGGCTCAGCTTTAGCTGCCTTTTGACCACCACCCCAAGTCGTTTCCACCAGCCTCTTTTCCCTGGTGTATGGGGCTGTTGCGACCCGTAGTAAGAGATCATAGTAAGAGATTATTTGTTTGGGTGGCCACTCATTGTCCTTCCAGTTACCAATTTGTAGTTCCCTTTTAGATCGTTTCCTTCTTAGTTCATCTGTTTCTGTGTACAACTGGACTCCCAAACGTTCTCCTTGGCTCATAGCTGGTAAAAAAGAAACTCGGTCTCATTGTTCCTAATACACGTGATCCTGTCCAATTTTTAGGTAAAAATGCAAAGGCTGCTTTACCACAGATCCAATAATGCCCGTCTGGAGTGGGCCAACCGTTTGGTATATTAGTTCCATTAGTCCAGTTAGGGAATTGGTGATTCATTTCTATAGGATCTCCCCATTTTTCCCAGCCTTTCTTTGTTCTCTTCCATAGATCACCTCCTTCACAAAGCAAATTTCCTACTGGTTTGCCGTCACTTTCTGAATTTTGCCAACACCTTTTCCAATTACATTTGTTTGTAAGATCCATTGCTGCCTTCTGTTATTTCCTTCTTGATTTCTCCAGATCACAGGATCGCTTATGTTACTCTCCATCGCCTCCCAGGGCCATCTCTCTCCCTGGTTAGTTCCCCCACAAACATAGCAGTTGCTTACATTCAATGCTTTAGCTATATTTTACAAAGAGATTGTTAGCAACAGTGGGAATTTCATATTGGACTCCTGTTTCCGTTTCATGATAAAATGAGTTGAATAATAAATGGTGTTGTATTGATTCCTTAACACTTTCCATAATTTGAATTTGGACTTTAGCTCCTGGACCCTTTCCTGTAGCCCATATTTTAATTCCAAACTCCTTAATTTTCTTATTTTTCCATTTTCCAATAGTCATGATAGTTAGCTTGAGAAGGGTACATTCGTGTGGTCCACAATCTGGCTTTACTGGGACATTTTGAATAAAGGCTATACGCAGATATGTTTTTCACTCTAAGAAACCACCCCAAGTGACAGACGGAATGCGAGATGAATATACCTCCGTCAGATCCCTTAATTTTGGCTTTGGAAAAGGAGAGGGAAAAACTGAAAGCTAAGCTGGAGAGATGTTCAGATTGGGATACTGGGGAAAGATGTTAAGCAAAGCAAGAAGGAAAGCAAGGGAGCTCGGGCAGCCCCTGTGTTTGAGCGTGGGATGAGTGCTGGGGAGGCAGAGGTGGAGGGATGTCGGGCGGAGGTGGGGGAGTGGGTTCTTCTCCTATGGGACCGGATCCGTGTGTGCTGTGGGGAGTTTGGACGTTGGAAGTGGGACTGCCCTGGGGGGAGTGCCATGGGGTGGCTCCTGTGGCTGAATTGGAACTAGACAGACGGGGACCTGGGGAATCTACCCCAGCAGATCCACTGGTTAAATTAAAACTAGGGACTAGAGGAAATAACGTGGAATTTTAGTGGATTCAGGAGCAACTTATTCGGTGTTAAATCAGAGGGAAAAGAATTTGTTACGGATGTGGGAGCTACTGGCCACCAAGAAAAAAAAAAAAAAAAAAAAGGAAAAGACCCCAAAAAAAGGCAAAAAGAGGCATTCTTTCTGAAACCCGTAAAGTACAAATTCGGAAAACAAAGAGGAATGCATGAATTTTTATGCATGCTAAATTCTCCCAACTCTGTATTAGGGTGAGAAGCAACATTGAAAGAAGGCAAAATGGAATGAAGAGTTAAAAACGATCAATTAGTTTTAGTTTTGAGTTTCTCTTTAATTCAACAGAGAAGCAAACAGGAGGAGCTTCCTGAAATAGAAGAAATCCTCAAGCAGGTGTATCTGGGAGTATGGGCGTCTGAAGTTCCAGGGAAGGCGAAAAATGCTTTGCCTGTTCAAGTAGAAATAAAAAGGGGGGGCCTGCCCAATTAGAATAAAACAATATCCCCCTAAAATTGCAGGGAAAGGGAAGTAAAAATCGTTGATAAATTTTGAAATCTACATTATTAATTGAGTGTGAATTGGAATATAATACTCCTATCTCGCCAGTAAAGAAATAAAGTTGCAGACTGGTTCAAGATCTCAGAGCAATCAACAAATTTGTAGAGGATATTCATCCAGTAATAGCTAATCCGTACACCTTATTGACTAAATTGAACACTAATCAGAAATGCTTTGCCGTCTTGGATTTAAAGGACTCTTTGGCTGCAGCCAGCCGGGAGTGATGTGAGTACCACTGGGGGCTAAGGGGGCGATGGCTGGGGCAGAGGGATGGGGACACGGCTGGGGCCCTATTGCAGGCAGCCCGCTGCCCCGGCCGAGCACTCTAACGTGGGACTTGTCCTGGCAGCATGGTCACCAAGAAGGAGCTGTGCACAGACCCCCGGGCGGCCTGGGTGCAGGCGCATGTGCAGCACTTCCAGAGCCTGAAGAACTGATCCTTCCCCACTGCCACCCCTGATGCCCCTGGTGCTTCCCCAGACCCAGGTACGCAGGAGAGCACTTGGATGGCAGCCTTCTTCAATGGGAAAACTTATTCTATTTAACTTATTTAAACAAACTATTTTCTGCTAAAAAGGGGGGGAAACCCCCCAAAATCAATTATATAAAATCCCTGCTTTAAACTGAAAAGAATTTAAACCGTATCAATTTGCTTGTTAATGAACAGTCTGGTGCTTCGGTGCCTGAGTAGAGTGTTTGCATTATCAACCCCTTTGTGTGTCTCTGAAGTCCCTGCTGGAGCCCCGATGCGAGAGACAAGACCCACGGGGACCCCATTGCTCTCCACGCATCCTGGGGTCACTGCTCTCTCTGGAACAGAGCAGCCTCAGCCGCACAGCATCCCCCACGGTGCCTCCCCCTCCCCAGCCTGGGTTCAGCTCCGGTGCCACCCATCGGGTGCCACCAGGTTCTCAAGCGGGTGCCCAGCGCCAGCTCCTCTTTGGGAAGCAGCCCGGCATCCCCTGTGATGCCAGGAGGAGGCTGGGGCCGCGGCAGCGCCTCTTGCCGCGCAGCGCTCAGGCACAAGCAGCAAAGCCGCGTCGGTGAGGGTCCAAGTTTTATTAGAGGGAACCTGCCCATGCCTAGGGCAGGGCCTGCGAGGGCAGGTTGGTGTCGGGGTGTCCTGCAGGGATGCCGGCCTCTTCGTCCTCAGGGGAGGTGTCCGGAGCTGGGCCACTGTGCGAGGGTCCCTGTGCCGCTGGGTCCAGCGCCTGGGCTGGCTGCAAGGCGGACGCTGCGAGGGGCAGGGGGATGATGAGCACAGCCAGCCCGTGCCACGCTCCCTCCCTCCAGCCCTGGATCACGGCCCCGAGCCTGTCCCCGCGTCCCAAGTAGCAGTGGTGGCCACATGGCTCTTGGGACCTTGTGTCCCACCCCCAGCTGCAGCCCTCACCAGTGCCCGTGCCGCTGCAGTCACAGCATTCCCAGGAATGCACCTCTCCTCCCAGGTTGGAGCAGCGCTGGTGGGTCCCGCGGGAGCCACAGGACTGGCAGAGCAGCAGTCGCCAGGGCCTGGGGGGGCAATGGGACACATTGCCACCAAAGGCCCCTGAGATGGATGGGGGGTGCCAGCCTGGTACCTCCATCCCCAGCCAAAGGGGGTGACCTCGGGGACCACCCGCACTCACCCGTTCTCCTCTGCCGCTTCCCGTCCCAGGGGGCACAGGCACCGGCTGCTGTCACAGGAGCTGTGCCGCCGATAATGGTCGGCAAAGGCTCCATCCTCCTCCCAGGCAGCATCCCTGTGGGAGCAGAGGAGGGCTCAGCCCTGGGGATGTGGGGAGGCAGCAGGGGATCGGCTGGAGCATCCCGGAGGGGAAGGAGGCAGCGGGAGGGCACCCACCTGTCCGGGATTTTGATGCCCAGGCGGAACATCTCTTCTCGGAAGGTGACCGTGTCCTGGCAGAGCGGGCAGCGGAAGTGGTGCAGGGCAGAGCGCAGCGCCTGGCCCTGGGGCAGACACAGCGTCAGCACCAGGGGGTGCTGGGGTCCCGTTCACCCCCCGCAGCTTGGTGCCGGGGTGAGCGTAGGGGTGATGATGTCGGGGACCGCGGGGGCTGCCGCCTACCTGAATACAGCGGCGGTGGAACCAGGCGCTGGTGCAGGTGGGACAGACCAGGGTGTCAAAGCACGGCCGCTCCGCCACCGCCTCCTGGCAGATGAGGCACAGGGTCTGGTCCTGCTGCACCGCCCGCACCCGCTGCACCGGCCGGTGCTTCCAGCAGAAGGACCTGCGGACGGAGGTGATGCTTCAGCGCCAGCTCTCCTCCATCGCGGCCCTGGCTCTGGTACCCCGGGGCGGGGACACTCACTTGAACTCCCCAAAGAACTGGGAGACGCAGCCCCGCTCGCTGCCGCAGGGGTAGTGGAAGGTGCGGGGACAGCGCCGGGCTCTGCAGGTGACCGAGGCGCCCGGCTGGCGGCAGATGCAGCACCTCTGGGGATGACAGGGGTGTCTGTGCGGTTGCTTGCAGCCAGCTGCCAGAGCGTCCCTGCGGGAGTGCTGGCCTGTGCAGTGCTGGACATAGGCAATGGGGACCGTCATGCCCTCAGGCCTCACCTTCCGTGCCACCCTCTTCAGCTCCTCTTGGATGTCAGGGAAGAGGAAGCCATAGCAGCCCCTCTCTGGTTCAGCCTGCTGGCGTGGTACTGCAAGAGGGGAGAAGAGGGGACGTGCCAGGGGCTGCCGGCGGTGCGGGGCCGGGGAGCAGGGGGTGCCAGGACCAGGCACTCACCAGGCAGTTCTCATGGACGCAGAGCCCATCCTGACGGCAAAGCTGCCCCAGCACCTCGGGGTTGCAATCTGCGCGCTGGCAGAACCCGCACACTGCAGGGGGACAGCAGCGTCACCCCCTGCCCTGTGACAAGGTCCCAGTGTAATGCTGAGAGCGGGAATGGGGAGACACCCGACCGCCTTCCTATGCTGCTTGCATCCACAATCCCCTCTGGCAGGGTGCCAGCGGGGTGCTGTGCACTCACGCTCCTCACCGGGCTCATCCCGCTGCCTCTTGCACGGGGGAGGCTCACAGGAGGGCTCGTCCACCTCCGGCAGCGCTGCCGGACACTGGGCCGTGCGGCGCCGTGATTTGCGCTTCATCGTAGCGAGAGGCTGCAGCCAAGGAGATGCCTGCGCCTGGGGACGTTGCTCTGCTCAAAGACCCTCCTGCTCTGGGGCTGCTGGCGGGGCACCCTTGCCGTGCAGGGTGTTTGTGACGCGGCACCGCACGAGGGTTCCGCACGGGGCATCTGGAACGCGGGGACAGGCGCAGGGCTGTGATCCAGGGATGGATGGAGGCAGGGAGCGTGGCACAGGCTGGCTGGGCTCATCATGACCCCCCTGCCCCTCACAGTGCCTGCCCTGCAGGCAGCCCCGGCGCTAGACCCACCGGCACAGGACCCAGCAGCACAGGGGGATGATCGCTTCCCTGGCCCGGCTGCCGCACTCTCGCTCATACAAGCCAGGATGCCACTGGCCTTCCTGGCCACCTGGGCACAGACCTGGCTCAGCTTTAGCTGCCTTTTGACCACCACCCCAAGTCGTTTCCACCAGCCTCTTTTCCCTGGTGTATGGGGCTGTTGCGACCCGTAGTAAGAGATCATAGTAAGAGATTATTTGTTTGGGTGGCCACTCATTGTCCTTCCAGTTACCAATTTGTAGTTCCCTTTTAGATCGTTTCCTTCTTAGTTCATCTGTTTCTGTGTACAACTGGACTCCCAAACGTTCTCCTTGGCTCATAGCTGGTAAAAAAGAAACTCGGTCTCATTGTTCCTAATACACGTGATCCTGTCCAATTTTTAGGTAAAAATGCAAAGGCTGCTTTACCACAGATCCAATAATGCCCGTCTGGAGTGGGCCAACCGTTTGGTATATTAGTTCCATTAGTCCAGTTAGGGAATTGGTGATTCATTTCTATAGGATCTCCCCATTTTTCCCAGCCTTTCTTTGTTCTCTTCCATAGATCACCTCCTTCACAAAGCAAATTTCCTACTGGTTTGCCGTCACTTTCTGAATTTTGCCAACACCTTTTCCAATTACATTTGTTTGTAAGATCCATTGCTGCCTTCTGTTATTTCCTTCTTGATTTCTCCAGATCACAGGATCGCTTATGTTACTCTCCATCGCCTCCCAGGGCCATCTCTCTCCCTGGTTAGTTCCCCCACAAACATAGCAGTTGCTTACATTCAATGCTTTAGCTATATTTTACAAAGAGATTGTTAGCAACAGTGGGAATTTCATATTGGACTCCTGTTTCCGTTTCATGATAAAATGAGTTGAATAATAAATGGTGTTGTATTGATTCCTTAACACTTTCCATAATTTGAATTTGGACTTTAGCTCCTGGACCCTTTCCTGTAGCCCATATTTTAATTCCAAACTCCTTAATTTTCTTATTTTTCCATTTTCCAATAGTCATGATAGTTAGCTTGAGAAGGGTACATTCGTGTGGTCCACAATCTGGCTTTACTGGGACATTTTGAATAAAGGCTATACGCAGATATGTTTTTCACTCTAAGAAACCACCCCAAGTGACAGACGGAATGCGAGATGAATATACCTCCGTCAGATCCCTTAATTTTGGCTTTGGAAAAGGAGAGGGAAAAACTGAAAGCTAAGCTGGAGAGATGTTCAGATTGGGATACTGGGGAAAGATGTTAAGCAAAGCAAGAAGGAAAGCAAGGGAGCTCGGGCAGCCCCTGTGTTTGAGCGTGGGATGAGTGCTGGGGAGGCAGAGGTGGAGGGATGTCGGGCGGAGGTGGGGGAGTGGGTTCTTCTCCTATGGGACCGGATCCGTGTGTGCTGTGGGGAGTTTGGACGTTGGAAGTGGGACTGCCCTGGGGGGAGTGCCATGGGGTGGCTCCTGTGGCTGAATTGGAACTAGACAGACGGGGACCTGGGGAATCTACCCCAGCAGATCCACTGGTTAAATTAAAACTAGGGACTAGAGGAAATAACGTGGAATTTTAGTGGATTCAGGAGCAACTTATTCGGTGTTAAATCAGAGGGAAAAGAATTTGTTACGGATGTGGGAGCTACTGGCCACCAAGAAAAAAAAAAAAAAAAAAAAAAGGAAAAGACCCCAAAAAAAGGCAAAAAGAGGCATTCTTTCTGAAACCCGTAAAGTACAAATTCGGAAAACAAAGAGGAATGCATGAATTTTTATGCATGCTAAATTCTCCCAACTCTGTATTAGGGTGAGAAGCAACATTGAAAGAAGGCAAAATGGAATGAAGAGTTAAAAACGATCAATTAGTTTTAGTTTTGAGTTTCTCTTTAATTCAACAGAGAAGCAAACAGGAGGAGCTTCCTGAAATAGAAGAAATCCTCAAGCAGGTGTATCTGGGAGTATGGGCGTCTGAAGTTCCAGGGAAGGCGAAAAATGCTTTGCCTGTTCAAGTAGAAATAAAAAGGGGGGGCCTGCCCAATTAGAATAAAACAATATCCCCCTAAAATTGCAGGGAAAGGGAAGTAAAAATCGTTGATAAATTTTGAAATCTACATTATTAATTGAGTGTGAATTGGAATATAATACTCCTATCTCGCCAGTAAAGAAATAAAGTTGCAGACTGGTTCAAGATCTCAGAGCAATCAACAAATTTGTAGAGGATATTCATCCAGTAATAGCTAATCCGTACACCTTATTGACTAAATTGAACACTAATCAGAAATGCTTTGCCGTCTTGGATTTAAAGGACTCTTTGGCTGCAGCCAGCCGGGAGTGATGTGAGTACCACTGGGGGCTAAGGGGGCGATGGCTGGGGCAGAGGGATGGGGACACGGCTGGGGCCCTATTGCAGGCAGCCCGCTGCCCCGGCCGAGCACTCTAACGTGGGACTTGTCCTGGCAGCATGGTCACCAAGAAGGAGCTGTGCACAGACCCCCGGGCGGCCTGGGTGCAGGCGCATGTGCAGCACTTCCAGAGCCTGAAGAACTGATCCTTCCCCACTGCCACCCCTGATGCCCCTGGTGCTTCCCCAGACCCAGGTACGCAGGAGAGCACTTGGATGGCAGCCTTCTTCAATGGGAAAGCTTATTCTATTTAACTTATTTAAACAAACTATTTTCTGCTAAAAAGGGGGGGAAACCCCCCAAAATCAATTATATAAAATCCCTGCTTTAAACTGAAAAGAATTTAAACCGTATCAATTTGCTTGTTAATGAACAGTCTGGTGCTTCGGTGCCTGAGTAGAGTGTTTGCATTATCAACCCCTTTGTGTGTCTCTGAAGTCCCTGCTGGAGCCCCGATGCGAGAGACAAGACCCACGGGGACCCCATTGCTCTCCACGCATCCTGGGGTCACTGCTCTCTCTGGAACAGAGCAGCCTCAGCCGCACAGCATCCCCCACGGTGCCTCCCCCTCCCCAGCCTGGGTTCAGCTCCGGTGCCACCCATCGGGTGCCACCAGGTTCTCAAGCGGGTGCCCAGCGCCAGCTCCTCTTTGGGAAGCAGCCCGGCATCCCCTGTGATGCCAGGAGGAGGCTGGGGCCGCGGCAGCGCCTCTTGCCGCGCAGCGCTCAGGCACAAGCAGCAAAGCCGCGTCGGTGAGGGTCCAAGTTTTATTAGAGGGAACCTGCCCATGCCTAGGGCAGGGCCTGCGAGGGCAGGTTGGTGTCGGGGTGTCCTGCAGGGATGCCGGCCTCTTCGTCCTCAGGGGAGGTGTCCGGAGCTGGGCCACTGTGCGAGGGTCCCTGTGCCGCTGGGTCCAGCGCCTGGGCTGGCTGCAAGGCGGACGCTGCGAGGGGCAGGGGGATGATGAGCACAGCCAGCCCGTGCCACGCTCCCTCCCTCCAGCCCTGGATCACGGCCCCGAGCCTGTCCCCGCGTCCCAAGTAGCAGTGGTGGCCACATGGCTCTTGGGACCTTGTGTCCCACCCCCAGCTGCAGCCCTCACCAGTGCCCGTGCCGCTGCAGTCACAGCATTCCCAGGAATGCACCTCTCCTCCCAGGTTGGAGCAGCGCTGGTGGGTCCCGCGGGAGCCACAGGACTGGCAGAGCAGCAGTCGCCAGGGCCTGGGGGGGCAATGGGACACATTGCCACCAAAGGCCCCTGAGATGGATGGGGGGTGCCAGCCTGGTACCTCCATCCCCAGCCAAAGGGGGTGACCTCGGGGACCACCCGCACTCACCCGTTCTCCTCTGCCGCTTCCCGTCCCAGGGGGCACAGGCACCGGCTGCTGTCACAGGAGCTGTGCCGCCGATAATGGTCGGCAAAGGCTCCATCCTCCTCCCAGGCAGCATCCCTGTGGGAGCAGAGGAGGGCTCAGCCCTGGGGATGTGGGGAGGCAGCAGGGGATCGGCTGGAGCATCCCGGAGGGGAAGGAGGCAGCGGGAGGGCACCCACCTGTCCGGGATTTTGATGCCCAGGCGGAACATCTCTTCTCGGAAGGTGACCGTGTCCTGGCAGAGCGGGCAGCGGAAGTGGTGCAGGGCAGAGCGCAGCGCCTGGCCCTGGGGCAGACACAGCGTCAGCACCAGGGGGTGCTGGGGTCCCGTTCACCCCCCGCAGCTTGGTGCCGGGGTGAGCGTAGGGGTGATGATGTCGGGGACCGCGGGGGCTGCCGCCTACCTGAATACAGCGGCGGTGGAACCAGGCGCTGGTGCAGGTGGGACAGACCAGGGTGTCAAAGCACGGCCGCTCCGCCACCGCCTCCTGGCAGATGAGGCACAGGGTCTGGTCCTGCTGCACCGCCCGCACCCGCTGCACCGGCCGGTGCTTCCAGCAGAAGGACCTGCGGACGGAGGTGATGCTTCAGCGCCAGCTCTCCTCCATCGCGGCCCTGGCTCTGGTACCCCGGGGCGGGGACACTCACTTGAACTCCCCAAAGAACTGGGAGACGCAGCCCCGCTCGCTGCCGCAGGGGTAGTGGAAGGTGCGGGGACAGCGCCGGGCTCTGCAGGTGACCGAGGCGCCCGGCTGGCGGCAGATGCAGCACCTCTGGGGATGACAGGGGTGTCTGTGCGGTTGCTTGCAGCCAGCTGCCAGAGCGTCCCTGCGGGAGTGCTGGCCTGTGCAGTGCTGGACATAGGCAATGGGGACCGTCATGCCCTCAGGCCTCACCTTCCGTGCCACCCTCTTCAGCTCCTCTTGGATGTCAGGGAAGAGGAAGCCATAGCAGCCCCTCTCTGGTTCAGCCTGCTGGCGTGGTACTGCAAGAGGGGAGAAGAGGGGACGTGCCAGGGGCTGCCGGCGGTGCGGGGCCGGGGAGCAGGGGGTGCCAGGACCAGGCACTCACCAGGCAGTTCTCATGGACGCAGAGCCCATCCTGACGGCAAAGCTGCCCCAGCACCTCGGGGTTGCAATCTGCGCGCTGGCAGAACCCGCACACTGCAGGGGGACAGCAGCGTCACCCCCTGCCCTGTGACAAGGTCCCAGTGTAATGCTGAGAGCGGGAATGGGGAGACACCCGACCGCCTTCCTATGCTGCTTGCATCCACAATCCCCTCTGGCAGGGTGCCAGCGGGGTGCTGTGCACTCACGCTCCTCACCGGGCTCATCCCGCTGCCTCTTGCACGGGGGAGGCTCACAGGAGGGCTCGTCCACCTCCGGCAGCGCTGCCGGACACTGGGCCGTGCGGCGCCGTGATTTGCGCTTCATCGTAGCGAGAGGCTGCAGCCAAGGAGATGCCTGCGCCTGGGGACGTTGCTCTGCTCAAAGACCCTCCTGCTCTGGGGCTGCTGGCGGGGCACCCTTGCCGTGCAGGGTGTTTGTGACGCGGCACCGCACGAGGGTTCCGCACGGGGCATCTGGAACGCGGGGACAGGCGCAGGGCTGTGATCCAGGGATGGATGGAGGCAGGGAGCGTGGCACAGGCTGGCTGGGCTCATCATGACCCCCCTGCCCCTCACAGTGCCTGCCCTGCAGGCAGCCCCGGCGCTAGACCCACCGGCACAGGACCCAGCAGCACAGGGGGATGATCGCTTCCCTGGCCCGGCTGCCGCACTCTCGCTCATACAAGCCAGGATGCCACTGGCCTTCCTGGCCACCTGGGCACAGACCTGGCTCAGCTTTAGCTGCCTTTTGACCACCACCCCAAGTCGTTTCCACCAGCCTCTTTTCCCTGGTGTATGGGGCTGTTGCGACCCGTAGTAAGAGATCATAGTAAGAGATTATTTGTTTGGGTGGCCACTCATTGTCCTTCCAGTTACCAATTTGTAGTTCCCTTTTAGATCGTTTCCTTCTTAGTTCATCTGTTTCTGTGTACAACTGGACTCCCAGACGTTCTCCTTGGCTCATAGCTGGTAAAAAAGAAACTCGGTCTCATTGTTCCTAATACACGTGATCCTGTCCAATTTTTAGGTAAAAATGCAAAGGCTGCTTTACCACAGATCCAATAATGTCCGTCTGGAGTGGGCCAACCGTTTGGTATATTAGTTCCATTAGTCCAGTTAGGGAATTGGTGATTCATTTCTATAGGATCTCCCCATTTTTCCCAGCCTTTCGTTGTTCTCTTCCATAGATCACCTCCTTCACAAAGCAAATTTCCTACTGGTTTGCCGTCACTTTCTGAATTTTGCCAACACCTTTTCCAATTACATTTGTTTGTACGATCCATTGCTGCCTTCTGTTATTTCCTTCTTGATTTCTCCAGATCACAGGATCGCTTATGTTACTCTCCATCGCTTCCCAGGGCCATCTCTCTCCCTGGTTAGTTCCCCCACAAACATAGCAGTTGCTTACATTCAATGCTTTAGCTATATTTTACAAAGAGATTGTTAGCAACAGTGGGAATTTCATATTGGACTCCTGTTTCCGTTTCATGATAAAATGAGTTGAATAATAAATGATGTTGTATTGATTCCTTAACACTTTCCGTAATTTGAATTTGGACTTTAGCTCCTGGACCCTTTCCTGTAGCCCATATTTTAATTCCAAACTCCTTAATTTTCTTATTTTTCCATTTTCCAATAGTCATGCTAGTTAGATTGAGAAGGGTACATTCGTGTGGTCCACAATCTGGCTTTACTGGGACATTTTGAATAAAGGCTATACGCAGATATGTTTTTCACTCTAAGAAACCACCCCAAGTGACAGACGGAATGCGAGATGAATATACCTCCGTCAGATCCCTTAATTTTGGCTTTGGAAAAGGAGAGGGAAAACCTGAAAGCTAAGCTGGAGAGATGTTCAGATTGGGATACTGGGGAAAGATGTTAAGCAAAGCAAGAAGGAAAGCAAGGGAGCTCGGGCAGCCCCTGTGTTTGAGCGTGGGATGAGTGCTGGGGAGGCAGAGGTGGAGGGATGTCGGGCGGAGGTGGGGGAGTGGGTTCTTCTCCTATGGGACCGGATCCGTGTGTGCTGTGGGGAGTTTGGACGTTGGAAGTGGGACTGCCCTGGGGGGAGTGCCATGGGGTGGCTCCTGTGGCTGAATTGGAACTAGACAGACGGGGACCTGGGGAATCTACCCCAGCAGATCCACTGGTTAAATTAAAACTAGGGACTAGAGGAAATAAAGTGGAATTTTAGTGGATGCAGGAGCAACTTATTCGGTGTTAAATCAGAGGGAAAAGAATTTGTTACGGATGTGGGAGCTACTGGCCACCAAGAAAAAAAAAAAAAAAAAAAAAAAGGAAAAGACCCCAAAAAAAGGCAAAAAGAGGCATTCTTTCTGAAACCCGTAAAGTACAAATTCGGAAAACAAAGAGGAATGCATGAATTTTTATGCATGCTAAATTCTCCCAACTCTGTATTAGGGTGAGAAGCAACATTGAAAGAAGGCAAAATGGAATGAAGAGTTAAAAACGATCAATTAGTTTTAGTTTTGAGTTTCTCTTTAATTCAACAGAGAAGCAAACAGGAGGAGCTTCCTGAAATAGAAGAAATCCTCAAGCAGGTGTATCTGGGAGTATGGGCGTCTGAAGTTCCAGGGAAGGCGAAAAATGCTTTGCCTGTTCAAGTAGAAATAAAAAGGGGGGGCCTGCCCAATTAGAATAAAACAATATCCCCCTAAAATTGCAGGGAAAGGGAAGTAAAAATCGTTGATAAATTTTGAAATCTACATTATTAATTGAGTGTGAATTGGAATATAATACTCCTATCTCGCCAGTAAAGAAATAAAGTTGCAGACTGGTTCAAGATCTCAGAGCAATCAACAAATTTGTAGAGGATATTCATCCAGTAATAGCTAATCCGTACACCTTATTGACTAAATTGAACACTAATCAGAAATGCTTTGCCGTCTTGGATTTAAAGGACTCTTTGGCTGCAGCCAGCCGGGAGTGATGTGAGTACCACTGGGGGCTAAGGGGGCGATGGCTGGGGCAGAGGGATGGGGACACGGCTGGGGCCCTATTGCAGGCAGCCCGCTGCCCCGGCCGAGCACTCTAACGTGGGACTTGTCCTGGCAGCATGGTCACCAAGAAGGAGCTGTGCACAGACCCCCGGGCGGCCTGGGTGCAGGCGCATGTGCAGCACTTCCAGAGCCTGAAGAACTGATCCTTCCCCACTGCCACCCCTGATGCCCCTGGTGCTTCCCCAGACCCAGGTACGCAGGAGAGCACTTGGATGGCAGCCTTCTTCAATGGGAAAGCTTATTCTATTTAACTTATTTAAACAAACTATTTTCTGCTAAAAAGGGGGGGAAAAACCCCAAAATCAATTATATAAAATCCCTGCTTTAAACTGAAAAGAATTTAAACGGTATCAATTTGCTTGTTAATGAACAGTCTGGTGCTTCGGTGCCTGAGTAGAGTGTTTGCATTATCAACCCCCTTGTGTGTCTCTGAAGTCCCTGCTGGAGCCCCGATGCGAGAGACAAGATCCACGGGGACCCCATTGCTCTCCACGCATCCTGGGGTCACTGCTCTCTCTGGAACAGAGCAGCCTCAGCCGCACAGCGTCCCCCACGGTGCCTCCCCCTCCCCAGCCTGGGTTCAGCTCCGGTGCCACCCATCGGGTGCCACCAGGTTCTCAAGCGGGTGCCCAGCGCCAGCTCCTCTTTGGGAAGCAGCCCGGCATCCCCTGTGATGCCAGGAGGAGGCTGGGGCCGCGGCAGCGCCTCTTGCCGCGCAGCGCTCAGGCACAAGCAGCAAAGCCGCGTCGGTGAGGGTCCAAGTTTTATTAGAGGGAACCTGCCCATGCCTAGGGCAGGGCCTGCGAGGGCAGGTTGGTGTCGGGGTGTCCTGCAGGGATGCCGGCCTCTTCGTCCTCAGGGGAGGTGTCCGGAGCTGGGCCACTGTGCGAGGGTCCCTGTGCCGCTGGGTCCAGCGCCTGGGCTGGCTGCAAGGCGGGCGCTGCGAGGGGCAGGGGGATGATGAGCACAGCCAGCCCGTGCCACGCTCCCTCCCTCCAGCCCTGGATCACGGCCCCGAGCCTGTCCCCGCGTCCCAAGTAGCAGTGGTGGCCACATGGCTCTTGGGACCTTGTGTCCCACCCCCAGCTGCAGCCCTCACCAGTGCCCGTGCCGCTGCAGTCACAGCATTCCCAGGAATGCACCTCTCCTCCCAGGTTGGAGCAGCGCTGGTGGGTCCCGCGGGAGCCACAGGACTGGCAGAGCAGCAGTCGCCAGGGCCTGGGGGGGCAATGGGACACATTGCCACCAAAGGCCCCTGAGATGGATGGGGGGTGCCAGCCTGGTACCTCCATCCCCAGCCAAAGGGGGTGACCTCGGGGACCACCCGCACTCACCCGTTCTCCTCTGCCGCTTCCCGTCCCAGGGGGCACAGGCACCGGCTGCTGTCACAGGAGCTGTGCCGCCGATAATGGTCGGCAAAGGCTCCATCCTCCTCCCAGGCAGCATCCCTGTGGGAGCAGAGGAGGGCTCAGCCCTGGGGATGTGGGGAGGCAGCAGGGGATCGGCTGGAGCATCCCGGAGGGGAAGGAGGCAGCGGGAGGGCACCCACCTGTCCGGGATTTTGATGCCCAGGCGGAACATCTCTTCTCGGAAGGTGACCGTGTCCTGGCAGAGCGGGCAGCGGAAGTGGTGCAGGGCAGAGCGCAGCGCCTGGCCCTGGGGCAGACACAGCGTCAGCACCAGGGGGTGCTGGGGTCCCGTTCACCCCCCGCAGCTTGGTGCCGGGGTGAGCGCAGGGGTGATGATGTCGGGGACCGCGGGGGCTGCCGCCTACCTGAATACAGCGGCGGTGGAACCAGGCGCTGGTGCAGGTGGGACAGACCAGGGTGTCAAAGCACGGCCGCTCCGCCACCGCCTCCTGGCAGATGAGGCACAGGGTCTGGTCCTGCTGCACCGCCCGCACCCGCTGCACCGGCCGGTGCTTCCAGCAGAAGGACCTGCGGACGGAGGTGATGCTTCAGCGCCAGCTCTCCTCCATCGCGGCCCTGGCTCTGGTACCCCGGGGCGGGGACACTCACTTGAACTCCCCAAAGAACTGGGAGACGCAGCCCCGCTCGCTGCCGCAGGGGTAGTGGAAGGTGCGGGGACAGCGCCGGGCTCTGCAGGTGACCGAGGCGCCCGGCTGGCGGCAGATGCAGCACCTCTGGGGATGACAGGGGTGTCTGTGCGGTTGCTTGCAGCCAGCTGCCAGAGCGTCCCTGCGGGAGTGCTGGCCTGTGCAGTGCTGGACATAGGCAATGGGGACCGTCATGCCCTCAGGCCTCACCTTCCGTGCCACCCTCTTCAGCTCCTCTTGGATGTCAGGGAAGAGGAAGCCATAGAAGCCCTCTTCATCAGCCCCTCTCTGGTTCAGCCTGCTGGCGTGGTACTGCAAGAGGGGAGAAGAGGGGACGTGCCAGGGGCTGCCGGCGGTGCGGGGCCGGGGAGCAGGGGGTGCCAGGACCAGGCACTCACCAGGCAGTTCTCATGGACGCAGAGCCCATCCTGACGGCAAAGCTGCCCCAGCACCTCGGGGTTGCAATCTGCGCGCTGGCAGAACCCGCACACTGCAGGGGGACAGCAGCGTCACCGCCTGCCCTGTGACAAGGTCCCAGTGTAATGCTGGGAGCGGGAATGGGGAGACACCCGACCGCCTTCCTATGCTGCTTGCATCCACAATCCCCTCTGGCAGGGTGCCAGCGGGGTGCTGTGCACTCACGCTCCTCACCGGGCTCATCCCGCTGCCTCTTGCACGGGGGAGGCTCACAGGAGGGCTCGTCCTCCTCCGGCAGCGCTGCCGGACACTGGGCCGTGCGGCGCCGTGATTTGCGCTTCATCGTAACGAGAGGCTGCAGCCAAGGAGATGCCTGCGCCTGGGGACGTTGCTCTGCTCAAAGACCCTCCTGCTCTGGGGCTGCTGGCGGGGCACCCTTGCCGTGCAGGGTGTTTGTGACGCGGCACCGCACGAGGGTTCCGCACGGGGCATCTGGAACGCGGGGACAGGCGCAGGGCTGTGATCCAGGGATGGATGGAGGCAGGGAGCGTGGCACAGGCTGGCTGGGCTCATCATGACCCCCCTGCCCCTCACAGTGCCTGCCCTGCAGGCAGCCCCGGCGCTAGACCCACCGGCACAGGACCCAGCAGCACAGGGGGTGATCGCTTCCCTGGCCCGGCTGCCGCACTCTTGCTCATACAAGCCAGGATGCCACTGGCCTTCCTGGCCACCTGGGCACAGACCTGGCTCAGCTTTAGCTGCCTTTTGACCACCACCCCAAGTCGTTTCCACCAGCCTCTTTTCCCTGGTGTATGGGGCTGTTGCGACCCGTAGTAAGAGATCATAGTAAGAGATTATTTGTTTGGGTGGCCACTCATTGTCCTTCCAGTTACCAATTTGTAGTTCCCTTTTAGATCGTTTCCTTCTTAGTTCATCTGTTTCTGTGTACAACTGGACTCCCAGACGTTCTCCTTGGCTCATAGCTGGTAAAAAAGAAACTCGGTCTCATTGTTCCTAATACACGTGATCCTGTCCAATTTTTAGGTAAAAATGCAAAGGCTGCTTTACCACAGATCCAATAATGTCCGTCTGGAGTGGGCCAACCGTTTGGTATATTAGTTCCATTAGTCCAGTTAGGGAATTGGTGATTCATTTCTATAGGATCTCCCCATTTTTCCCAGCCTTTCTTTGTTCTCTTCCATAGATCACCTCCTTCACAAAGCAAATTTCCTACTGGTTTGCCGTCACTTTCTGAATTTTGCCAACACCTTTTCCAATTACATTTGTTTGTAAGATCCATTGCTGCCTTCTGTTATTTCCTTCTTGATTTCTCCAGATCACAGGATCGCTTATGTTACTCTCCATCGCTTCCCAGGGCCATCTCTCTCCCTGGTTAGTTCCCCCACAAACATAGCAGTTGCTTACATTCAATGCTTTAGCTATATTTTACAAAGAGATTGTTAGCAACAGTGGGAATTTCATATTGGACTCCTGTTTCCGTTTCATGATAAAATGAGTTGAATAATAAATGATTCCTTAACACTTTCCGTAATTTGAATTTGGACTTTAGCTCCTGGACCCTTTCCTGTAGCCCATATTTTAATTCCAAACTCCTTAATTTTCTTATTTTTCCATTTTCCAATAGTCATGATAGTTAGATTGAGAAGGGTACATTCGTGTGGTCCACAATCTGGCTTTACTGGGACATTTTGAATAAAGGCTATACGCAGATATGTTTTTCACTCTAAGAAACCACCCCAAGTGACAGACGGAATGCGAGATGAATATACCTCCGTCAGATCCCTTAATTTTGGCTTTGGAAAAGGAGAGGGAAAAACTGAAAGCTAAGCTGGAGAGATGTTCAGATTGGGATACTGGGGAAAGATGTTAAGCAAAGCAAGAAGGAAAGCAAGGGAGCTCGGGCAGCTCCTGTGTTTGAGCGTGGGATGAGTGCTGGGGAGGCAGAGGTGGAGGGATGTCGGGCGGAGGTGGGGGAGTGGGTTCTTCTCCTATGGGACCGGATCCGTGTGTGCTGTGGGGAGTTTGGACGTTGGAAGTGGGACTGCCCTGGGGGGAGTGCCATGGGGTGGCTCCTGTGGCTGAATTGGAACTAGACAGACGGGGACCTGGGGAATCTACCCCAGCAGATCCACTGGTTAAATTAAAACTAGGGACTAGAGGAAATGAAGTGGAATTTTAGTGGATGCAGGAGCAACTTATTCGGTGTTAAATCAGAGGGAAAAGAATTTGTTACGGATGTGGGAGCTACTGGCCACCAAGAAAAAAAAAAAAAAAAAAAAAAGGAAAAGACCCCAAAAAAAGGCAAAAAGAGGCATTCTTTCTGAAACCCGTAAAGTACAAATTCGGAAAACAAAGAGGAATGCATGAATTTTTATGCATGCTAAATTCTCCCAACTCTGTATTAGGGTGAGAAGCAACATTGAAAGAAGGCAAAATGGAATGAAGAGTTAAAAACGATCAATTAGTTTTAGTTTTGAGTTTCTCTTTAATTCAACAGAGAAGCAAACAGGAGGAGCTTCCTGAAATAGAAGAAATCCTCAAGCAGGTGTATCTGGGAGTATGGGCGTCTGAAGTTCCAGGGAAGGCGAAAAATGCTTTGCCTGTTCAAGTAGAAATAAAAAGGGGGGGCCTGCCCAATTAGAATAAAACAATATCCCCCTAAAATTGCAGGGAAAGGGAAGTAAAAATCGTTGATAAATTTTGAAATCTACATTATTAATTGAGTGTGAATTGGAATATAATACTCCTATCTCGCCAGTAAAGAAATAAAGTTGCAGACTGGTTCAAGATCTCAGAGCAATCAACAAATTTGTAGAGGATATTCATCCAGTAATAGCTAATCCGTACACCTTATTGACTAAATTGAACACTAATCAGAAATGCTTTGCCGTCTTGGATTTAAAGGACTCTTTGGCTGCAGCCAGCCGGGAGTGATGTGAGTACCACTGGGGGCTAAGGGGGCGATGGCTGGGGCAGAGGGATGGGGACACGGCTGGGGCCCTATTGCAGGCAGCCCGCTGCCCCGGCCGAGCACTCTAACGTGGGACTTGTCCTGGCAGCATGGTCACCAAGAAGGAGCTGTGCACAGACCCCCGGGCGGCCTGGGTGCAGGCGCATGTGCAGCACTTCCAGAGCCTGAAGAACTGATCCTTCCCCACTGCCACCCCTGATGCCCCTGGTGCTTCCCCAGACCCAGGTACGCAGGAGAGCACTTGGATGGCAGCCTTCTTCAATGGGAAAGCTTATTCTATTTAACTTATTTAAACAAACTATTTTCTGCTAAAAAGGGGGGGAAAAACCCCAAAATCAATTATATAAAATCCCTGCTTTAAACTGAAAAGAATTTAAACGGTATCAATTTGCTTGTTAATGAACAGTCTGGTGCTTCGGTGCCTGAGTAGAGTGTTTGCATTATCAACCCCCTTGTGTGTCTCTGAAGTCCCTGCTGGAGCCCCGATGCGAGAGACAAGATCCACGGGGACCCCATTGCTCTCCACGCATCCTGGGGTCACTGCTCTCTCTGGAACAGAGCAGCCTCAGCCGCACAGCGTCCCCCACGGTGCCTCCCCCTCCCCAGCCTGGGTTCAGCTCCGGTGCCACCCATCGGGTGCCACCAGGTTCTCAAGCGGGTGCCCAGCGCCAGCTCCTCTTTGGGAAGCAGCCCGGCATCCCCTGTGATGCCAGGAGGAGGCTGGGGCCGCGGCAGCGCCTCTTGCCGCGCAGCGCTCAGGCACAAGCAGCAAAGCCGCGTCGGTGAGGGTCCAAGTTTTATTAGAGGGAACCTGCCCATGCCTAGGGCAGGGCCTGCGAGGGCAGGTTGGTGTCGGGGTGTCCTGCAGGGATGCCGGCCTCTTCGTCCTCAGGGGAGGTGTCCGGAGCTGGGCCACTGTGCGAGGGTCCCTGTGCCGCTGGGTCCAGCGCCTGGGCTGGCTGCAAGGCGGGCGCTGCGAGGGGCAGGGGGATGATGAGCACAGCCAGCCCGTGCCACGCTCCCTCCCTCCAGCCCTGGATCACGGCCCCGAGCCTGTCCCCGCGTCCCAAGTAGCAGTGGTGGCCACATGGCTCTTGGGACCTTGTGTCCCACCCCCAGCTGCAGCCCTCACCAGTGCCCGTGCCGCTGCAGTCACAGCATTCCCAGGAATGCACCTCTCCTCCCAGGTTGGAGCAGCGCTGGTGGGTCCCGCGGGAGCCACAGGACTGGCAGAGCAGCAGTCGCCAGGGCCTGGGGGGGCAATGGGACACATTGCCACCAAAGGCCCCTGAGATGGATGGGGGGTGCCAGCCTGGTACCTCCATCCCCAGCCAAAGGGGGTGACCTCGGGGACCACCCGCACTCACCCGTTCTCCTCTGCCGCTTCCCGTCCCAGGGGGCACAGGCACCGGCTGCTGTCACAGGAGCTGTGCCGCCGATAATGGTCGGCAAAGGCTCCATCCTCCTCCCAGGCAGCATCCCTGTGGGAGCAGAGGAGGGCTCAGCCCTGGGGATGTGGGGAGGCAGCAGGGGATCGGCTGGAGCATCCCGGAGGGGAAGGAGGCAGCGGGAGGGCACCCACCTGTCCGGGATTTTGATGCCCAGGCGGAACATCTCTTCTCGGAAGGTGACCGTGTCCTGGCAGAGCGGGCAGCGGAAGTGGTGCAGGGCAGAGCGCAGCGCCTGGCCCTGGGGCAGACACAGCGTCAGCACCAGGGGGTGCTGGGGTCCCGTTCACCCCCCGCAGCTTGGTGCCGGGGTGAGCGCAGGGGTGATGATGTCGGGGACCGCGGGGGCTGCCGCCTACCTGAATACAGCGGCGGTGGAACCAGGCGCTGGTGCAGGTGGGACAGACCAGGGTGTCAAAGCACGGCCGCTCCGCCACCGCCTCCTGGCAGATGAGGCACAGGGTCTGGTCCTGCTGCACCGCCCGCACCCGCTGCACCGGCCGGTGCTTCCAGCAGAAGGACCTGCGGACGGAGGTGATGCTTCAGCGCCAGCTCTCCTCCATCGCGGCCCTGGCTCTGGTACCCCGGGGCGGGGACACTCACTTGAACTCCCCAAAGAACTGGGAGACGCAGCCCCGCTCGCTGCCGCAGGGGTAGTGGAAGGTGCGGGGACAGCGCCGGGCTCTGCAGGTGACCGAGGCGCCCGGCTGGCGGCAGATGCAGCACCTCTGGGGATGACAGGGGTGTCTGTGCGGTTGCTTGCAGCCAGCTGCCAGAGCGTCCCTGCGGGAGTGCTGGCCTGTGCAGTGCTGGACATAGGCAATGGGGACCGTCATGCCCTCAGGCCTCACCTTCCGTGCCACCCTCTTCAGCTCCTCTTGGATGTCAGGGAAGAGGAAGCCATAGAAGCCCTCTTCATCAGCCCCTCTCTGGTTCAGCCTGCTGGCGTGGTACTGCAAGAGGGGAGAAGAGGGGACGTGCCAGGGGCTGCCGGCGGTGCGGGGCCGGGGAGCAGGGGGTGCCAGGACCAGGCACTCACCAGGCAGTTCTCATGGACGCAGAGCCCATCCTGACGGCAAAGCTGCCCCAGCACCTCGGGGTTGCAATCTGCGCGCTGGCAGAACCCGCACACTGCAGGGGGACAGCAGCGTCACCGCCTGCCCTGTGACAAGGTCCCAGTGTAATGCTGGGAGCGGGAATGGGGAGACACCCGACCGCCTTCCTATGCTGCTTGCATCCACAATCCCCTCTGGCAGGGTGCCAGCGGGGTGCTGTGCACTCACGCTCCTCACCGGGCTCATCCCGCTGCCTCTTGCACGGGGGAGGCTCACAGGAGGGCTCGTCCTCCTCCGGCAGCGCTGCCGGACACTGGGCCGTGCGGCGCCGTGATTTGCGCTTCATCGTAACGAGAGGCTGCAGCCAAGGAGATGCCTGCGCCTGGGGACGTTGCTCTGCTCAAAGACCCTCCTGCTCTGGGGCTGCTGGCGGGGCACCCTTGCCGTGCAGGGTGTTTGTGACGCGGCACCGCACGAGGGTTCCGCACGGGGCATCTGGAACGCGGGGACAGGCGCAGGGCTGTGATCCAGGGATGGATGGAGGCAGGGAGCGTGGCACAGGCTGGCTGGGCTCATCATGACCCCCCTGCCCCTCACAGTGCCTGCCCTGCAGGCAGCCCCGGCGCTAGACCCACCGGCACAGGACCCAGCAGCACAGGGGGTGATCGCTTCCCTGGCCCGGCTGCCGCACTCTTGCTCATACAAGCCAGGATGCCACTGGCCTTCCTGGCCACCTGGGCACAGACCTGGCTCAGCTTTAGCTGCCTTTTGACCACCACCCCAAGTCGTTTCCACCAGCCTCTTTTCCCTGGTGTATGGGGCTGTTGCGACCCGTAGTAAGAGATCATAGTAAGAGATTATTTGTTTGGGTGGCCACTCATTGTCCTTCCAGTTACCAATTTGTAGTTCCCTTTTAGATCGTTTCCTTCTTAGTTCATCTGTTTCTGTGTACAACTGGACTCCCAGACGTTCTCCTTGGCTCATAGCTGGTAAAAAAGAAACTCGGTCTCATTGTTCCTAATACACGTGATCCTGTCCAATTTTTAGGTAAAAATGCAAAGGCTGCTTTACCACAGATCCAATAATGTCCGTCTGGAGTGGGCCAACCGTTTGGTATATTAGTTCCATTAGTCCAGTTAGGGAATTGGTGATTCATTTCTATAGGATCTCCCCATTTTTCCCAGCCTTTCTTTGTTCTCTTCCATAGATCACCTCCTTCACAAAGCAAATTTCCTACTGGTTTGCCGTCACTTTCTGAATTTTGCCAACACCTTTTCCAATTACATTTGTTTGTAAGATCCATTGCTGCCTTCTGTTATTTCCTTCTTGATTTCTCCAGATCACAGGATCGCTTATGTTACTCTCCATCGCTTCCCAGGGCCATCTCTCTCCCTGGTTAGTTCCCCCACAAACATAGCAGTTGCTTACATTCAATGCTTTAGCTATATTTTACAAAGAGATTGTTAGCAACAGTGGGAATTTCATATTGGACTCCTGTTTCCGTTTCATGATAAAATGAGTTGAATAATAAATGATTCCTTAACACTTTCCGTAATTTGAATTTGGACTTTAGCTCCTGGACCCTTTCCTGTAGCCCATATTTTAATTCCAAACTCCTTAATTTTCTTATTTTTCCATTTTCCAATAGTCATGATAGTTAGATTGAGAAGGGTACATTCGTGTGGTCCACAATCTGGCTTTACTGGGACATTTTGAATAAAGGCTATACGCAGATATGTTTTTCACTCTAAGAAACCACCCCAAGTGACAGACGGAATGCGAGATGAATATACCTCCGTCAGATCCCTTAATTTTGGCTTTGGAAAAGGAGAGGGAAAAACTGAAAGCTAAGCTGGAGAGATGTTCAGATTGGGATACTGGGGAAAGATGTTAAGCAAAGCAAGAAGGAAAGCAAGGGAGCTCGGGCAGCTCCTGTGTTTGAGCGTGGGATGAGTGCTGGGGAGGCAGAGGTGGAGGGATGTCGGGCGGAGGTGGGGGAGTGGGTTCTTCTCCTATGGGACCGGATCCGTGTGTGCTGTGGGGAGTTTGGACGTTGGAAGTGGGACTGCCCTGGGGGGAGTGCCATGGGGTGGCTCCTGTGGCTGAATTGGAACTAGACAGACGGGGACCTGGGGAATCTACCCCAGCAGATCCACTGGTTAAATTAAAACTAGGGACTAGAGGAAATGAAGTGGAATTTTAGTGGATGCAGGAGCAACTTATTCGGTGTTAAATCAGAGGGAAAAGAATTTGTTACGGATGTGGGAGCTACTGGCCACCAAGAAAAAAAAAAAAAAAAAAAAAAAGGAAAAGACCCCAAAAAAAGGCAAAAAGAGGCATTCTTTCTGAAACCCGTAAAGTACAAATTCGGAAAACAAAGAGGAATGCATGAATTTTTATGCATGCTAAATTCTCCCAACTCTGTATTAGGGTGAGAAGCAACATTGAAAGAAGGCAAAATGGAATGAAGAGTTAAAAACGATCAATTAGTTTTAGTTTTGAGTTTCTCTTTAATTCAACAGAGAAGCAAACAGGAGGAGCTTCCTGAAATAGAAGAAATCCTCAAGCAGGTGTATCTGGGAGTATGGGCGTCTGAAGTTCCAGGGAAGGCGAAAAATGCTTTGCCTGTTCAAGTAGAAATAAAAAGGGGGGGCCTGCCCAATTAGAATAAAACAATATCCCCCTAAAATTGCAGGGAAAGGGAAGTAAAAATCGTTGATAAATTTTGAAATCTACATTATTAATTGAGTGTGAATTGGAATATAATACTCCTATCTCGCCAGTAAAGAAATAAAGTTGCAGACTGGTTCAAGATCTCAGAGCAATCAACAAATTTGTAGAGGATATTCATCCAGTAATAGCTAATCCGTACACCTTATTGACTAAATTGAACACTAATCAGAAATGCTTTGCCGTCTTGGATTTAAAGGACTCTTTGGCTGCAGCCAGCCGGGAGTGATGTGAGTACCACTGGGGGCTAAGGGGGCGATGGCTGGGGCAGAGGGATGGGGACACGGCTGGGGCCCTATTGCAGGCAGCCCGCTGCCCCGGCCGAGCACTCTAACGTGGGACTTGTCCTGGCAGCATGGTCACCAAGAAGGAGCTGTGCACAGACCCCCGGGCGGCCTGGGTGCAGGCGCATGTGCAGCACTTCCAGAGCCTGAAGAACTGATCCTTCCCCACTGCCACCCCTGATGCCCCTGGTGCTTCCCCAGACCCAGGTACGCAGGAGAGCACTTGGATGGCAGCCTTCTTCAATGGGAAAGCTTATTCTATTTAACTTATTTAAACAAACTATTTTCTGCTAAAAAGGGGGGGAAAAACCCCAAAATCAATTATATAAAATCCCTGCTTTAAACTGAAAAGAATTTAAACGGTATCAATTTGCTTGTTAATGAACAGTCTGGTGCTTCGGTGCCTGAGTAGAGTGTTTGCATTATCAACCCCCTTGTGTGTCTCTGAAGTCCCTGCTGGAGCCCCGATGCGAGAGACAAGATCCACGGGGACCCCATTGCTCTCCACGCATCCTGGGGTCACTGCTCTCTCTGGAACAGAGCAGCCTCAGCCGCACAGCGTCCCCCACGGTGCCTCCCCCTCCCCAGCCTGGGTTCAGCTCCGGTGCCACCCATCGGGTGCCACCAGGTTCTCAAGCGGGTGCCCAGCGCCAGCTCCTCTTTGGGAAGCAGCCCGGCATCCCCTGTGATGCCAGGAGGAGGCTGGGGCCGCGGCAGCGCCTCTTGCCGCGCAGCGCTCAGGCACAAGCAGCAAAGCCGCGTCGGTGAGGGTCCAAGTTTTATTAGAGGGAACCTGCCCATGCCTAGGGCAGGGCCTGCGAGGGCAGGTTGGTGTCGGGGTGTCCTGCAGGGATGCCGGCCTCTTCGTCCTCAGGGGAGGTGTCCGGAGCTGGGCCACTGTGCGAGGGTCCCTGTGCCGCTGGGTCCAGCGCCTGGGCTGGCTGCAAGGCGGGCGCTGCGAGGGGCAGGGGGATGATGAGCACAGCCAGCCCGTGCCACGCTCCCTCCCTCCAGCCCTGGATCACGGCCCCGAGCCTGTCCCCGCGTCCCAAGTAGCAGTGGTGGCCACATGGCTCTTGGGACCTTGTGTCCCACCCCCAGCTGCAGCCCTCACCAGTGCCCGTGCCGCTGCAGTCACAGCATTCCCAGGAATGCACCTCTCCTCCCAGGTTGGAGCAGCGCTGGTGGGTCCCGCGGGAGCCACAGGACTGGCAGAGCAGCAGTCGCCAGGGCCTGGGGGGGCAATGGGACACATTGCCACCAAAGGCCCCTGAGATGGATGGGGGGTGCCAGCCTGGTACCTCCATCCCCAGCCAAAGGGGGTGACCTCGGGGACCACCCGCACTCACCCGTTCTCCTCTGCCGCTTCCCGTCCCAGGGGGCACAGGCACCGGCTGCTGTCACAGGAGCTGTGCCGCCGATAATGGTCGGCAAAGGCTCCATCCTCCTCCCAGGCAGCATCCCTGTGGGAGCAGAGGAGGGCTCAGCCCTGGGGATGTGGGGAGGCAGCAGGGGATCGGCTGGAGCATCCCGGAGGGGAAGGAGGCAGCGGGAGGGCACCCACCTGTCCGGGATTTTGATGCCCAGGCGGAACATCTCTTCTCGGAAGGTGACCGTGTCCTGGCAGAGCGGGCAGCGGAAGTGGTGCAGGGCAGAGCGCAGCGCCTGGCCCTGGGGCAGACACAGCGTCAGCACCAGGGGGTGCTGGGGTCCCGTTCACCCCCCGCAGCTTGGTGCCGGGGTGAGCGCAGGGGTGATGATGTCGGGGACCGCGGGGGCTGCCGCCTACCTGAATACAGCGGCGGTGGAACCAGGCGCTGGTGCAGGTGGGACAGACCAGGGTGTCAAAGCACGGCCGCTCCGCCACCGCCTCCTGGCAGATGAGGCACAGGGTCTGGTCCTGCTGCACCGCCCGCACCCGCTGCACCGGCCGGTGCTTCCAGCAGAAGGACCTGCGGACGGAGGTGATGCTTCAGCGCCAGCTCTCCTCCATCGCGGCCCTGGCTCTGGTACCCCGGGGCGGGGACACTCACTTGAACTCCCCAAAGAACTGGGAGACGCAGCCCCGCTCGCTGCCGCAGGGGTAGTGGAAGGTGCGGGGACAGCGCCGGGCTCTGCAGGTGACCGAGGCGCCCGGCTGGCGGCAGATGCAGCACCTCTGGGGATGACAGGGGTGTCTGTGCGGTTGCTTGCAGCCAGCTGCCAGAGCGTCCCTGCGGGAGTGCTGGCCTGTGCAGTGCTGGACATAGGCAATGGGGACCGTCATGCCCTCAGGCCTCACCTTCCGTGCCACCCTCTTCAGCTCCTCTTGGATGTCAGGGAAGAGGAAGCCATAGAAGCCCTCTTCATCAGCCCCTCTCTGGTTCAGCCTGCTGGCGTGGTACTGCAAGAGGGGAGAAGAGGGGACGTGCCAGGGGCTGCCGGCGGTGCGGGGCCGGGGAGCAGGGGGTGCCAGGACCAGGCACTCACCAGGCAGTTCTCATGGACGCAGAGCCCATCCTGACGGCAAAGCTGCCCCAGCACCTCGGGGTTGCAATCTGCGCGCTGGCAGAACCCGCACACTGCAGGGGGACAGCAGCGTCACCGCCTGCCCTGTGACAAGGTCCCAGTGTAATGCTGGGAGCGGGAATGGGGAGACACCCGACCGCCTTCCTATGCTGCTTGCATCCACAATCCCCTCTGGCAGGGTGCCAGCGGGGTGCTGTGCACTCACGCTCCTCACCGGGCTCATCCCGCTGCCTCTTGCACGGGGGAGGCTCACAGGAGGGCTCGTCCTCCTCCGGCAGCGCTGCCGGACACTGGGCCGTGCGGCGCCGTGATTTGCGCTTCATCGTAACGAGAGGCTGCAGCCAAGGAGATGCCTGCGCCTGGGGACGTTGCTCTGCTCAAAGACCCTCCTGCTCTGGGGCTGCTGGCGGGGCACCCTTGCCGTGCAGGGTGTTTGTGACGCGGCACCGCACGAGGGTTCCGCACGGGGCATCTGGAACGCGGGGACAGGCGCAGGGCTGTGATCCAGGGATGGATGGAGGCAGGGAGCGTGGCACAGGCTGGCTGGGCTCATCATGACCCCCCTGCCCCTCACAGTGCCTGCCCTGCAGGCAGCCCCGGCGCTAGACCCACCGGCACAGGACCCAGCAGCACAGGGGGTGATCGCTTCCCTGGCCCGGCTGCCGCACTCTTGCTCATACAAGCCAGGATGCCACTGGCCTTCCTGGCCACCTGGGCACAGACCTGGCTCAGCTTTAGCTGCCTTTTGACCACCACCCCAAGTCGTTTCCACCAGCCTCTTTTCCCTGGTGTATGGGGCTGTTGCGACCCGTAGTAAGAGATCATAGTAAGAGATTATTTGTTTGGGTGGCCACTCATTGTCCTTCCAGTTACCAATTTGTAGTTCCCTTTTAGATCGTTTCCTTCTTAGTTCATCTGTTTCTGTGTACAACTGGACTCCCAGACGTTCTCCTTGGCTCATAGCTGGTAAAAAAGAAACTCGGTCTCATTGTTCCTAATACACGTGATCCTGTCCAATTTTTAGGTAAAAATGCAAAGGCTGCTTTACCACAGATCCAATAATGTCCGTCTGGAGTGGGCCAACCGTTTGGTATATTAGTTCCATTAGTCCAGTTAGGGAATTGGTGATTCATTTCTATAGGATCTCCCCATTTTTCCCAGCCTTTCTTTGTTCTCTTCCATAGATCACCTCCTTCACAAAGCAAATTTCCTACTGGTTTGCCGTCACTTTCTGAATTTTGCCAACACCTTTTCCAATTACATTTGTTTGTAAGATCCATTGCTGCCTTCTGTTATTTCCTTCTTGATTTCTCCAGATCACAGGATCGCTTATGTTACTCTCCATCGCTTCCCAGGGCCATCTCTCTCCCTGGTTAGTTCCCCCACAAACATAGCAGTTGCTTACATTCAATGCTTTAGCTATATTTTACAAAGAGATTGTTAGCAACAGTGGGAATTTCATATTGGACTCCTGTTTCCGTTTCATGATAAAATGAGTTGAATAATAAATGATTCCTTAACACTTTCCGTAATTTGAATTTGGACTTTAGCTCCTGGACCCTTTCCTGTAGCCCATATTTTAATTCCAAACTCCTTAATTTTCTTATTTTTCCATTTTCCAATAGTCATGATAGTTAGATTGAGAAGGGTACATTCGTGTGGTCCACAATCTGGCTTTACTGGGACATTTTGAATAAAGGCTATACGCAGATATGTTTTTCACTCTAAGAAACCACCCCAAGTGACAGACGGAATGCGAGATGAATATACCTCCGTCAGATCCCTTAATTTTGGCTTTGGAAAAGGAGAGGGAAAAACTGAAAGCTAAGCTGGAGAGATGTTCAGATTGGGATACTGGGGAAAGATGTTAAGCAAAGCAAGAAGGAAAGCAAGGGAGCTCGGGCAGCTCCTGTGTTTGAGCGTGGGATGAGTGCTGGGGAGGCAGAGGTGGAGGGATGTCGGGCGGAGGTGGGGGAGTGGGTTCTTCTCCTATGGGACCGGATCCGTGTGTGCTGTGGGGAGTTTGGACGTTGGAAGTGGGACTGCCCTGGGGGGAGTGCCATGGGGTGGCTCCTGTGGCTGAATTGGAACTAGACAGACGGGGACCTGGGGAATCTACCCCAGCAGATCCACTGGTTAAATTAAAACTAGGGACTAGAGGAAATGAAGTGGAATTTTAGTGGATGCAGGAGCAACTTATTCGGTGTTAAATCAGAGGGAAAAGAATTTGTTACGGATGTGGGAGCTACTGGCCACCAAGAAAAAAAAAAAAAAAAAAAAAAAGGAAAAGACCCCAAAAAAAGGCAAAAAGAGGCATTCTTTCTGAAACCCGTAAAGTACAAATTCGGAAAACAAAGAGGAATGCATGAATTTTTATGCATGCTAAATTCTCCCAACTCTGTATTAGGGTGAGAAGCAACATTGAAAGAAGGCAAAATGGAATGAAGAGTTAAAAACGATCAATTAGTTTTAGTTTTGAGTTTCTCTTTAATTCAACAGAGAAGCAAACAGGAGGAGCTTCCTGAAATAGAAGAAATCCTCAAGCAGGTGTATCTGGGAGTATGGGCGTCTGAAGTTCCAGGGAAGGCGAAAAATGCTTTGCCTGTTCAAGTAGAAATAAAAAGGGGGGGCCTGCCCAATTAGAATAAAACAATATCCCCCTAAAATTGCAGGGAAAGGGAAGTAAAAATCGTTGATAAATTTTGAAATCTACATTATTAATTGAGTGTGAATTGGAATATAATACTCCTATCTCGCCAGTAAAGAAATAAAGTTGCAGACTGGTTCAAGATCTCAGAGCAATCAACAAATTTGTAGAGGATATTCATCCAGTAATAGCTAATCCGTACACCTTATTGACTAAATTGAACACTAATCAGAAATGCTTTGCCGTCTTGGATTTAAAGGACTCTTTGGCTGCAGCCAGCCGGGAGTGATGTGAGTACCACTGGGGGCTAAGGGGGCGATGGCTGGGGCAGAGGGATGGGGACACGGCTGGGGCCCTATTGCAGGCAGCCCGCTGCCCCGGCCGAGCACTCTAACGTGGGACTTGTCCTGGCAGCATGGTCACCAAGAAGGAGCTGTGCACAGACCCCCGGGCGGCCTGGGTGCAGGCGCATGTGCAGCACTTCCAGAGCCTGAAGAACTGATCCTTCCCCACTGCCACCCCTGATGCCCCTGGTGCTTCCCCAGACCCAGGTACGCAGGAGAGCACTTGGATGGCAGCCTTCTTCAATGGGAAAGCTTATTCTATTTAACTTATTTAAACAAACTATTTTCTGCTAAAAAGGGGGGGAAAAACCCCAAATTAATTATATAAAATCCCTGCTTTAAACTGAAAAGAATTTAAACCGCATCAATTTGCTTGTTAATGAACAGTCTGGTGCTTCGGTGCCTGAGTAGAGTGTTTGCATTATCAACCCCCTTGTGTGTCTCTGAAGTCCCTGCTGGAGCCCCGATGCGAGAGACAAGACCCACGGGGACCCCATTGCTCTCCACGCATCCTGGGGTCACTGCTCTCTCTGGAACAGAGCAGCCTCAGCCGCACAGCGTCCCCCACGGTGCCTCCCCCTCCCCAGCCTGGGTTCAGCTCCGGTGCCACCCATCGGGTGCCACCAGGTTCTCAAGCGGGTGCCCAGCGCCAGCTCCTCTTTGGGAAGCAGCCCGGCATCCCCTGTGATGCCAGGAGGAGGCTGGGGCCGCGGCAGCGCCTCTTGCCGCGCAGCGCTCAGGCACAAGCAGCAAAGCCGCGTCGGTGAGGGTCCAAGTTTTATTAGAGGGAACCTGCCCATGCCTAGGGCAGGGCCTGCGAGGGCAGGTTGGTGTCGGGGTGTCCTGCAGGGATGCCGGCCTCTTCGTCCTCAGGGGAGGTGTCCGGAGCTGGGCCACTGTGCGAGGGTCCCTGTGCCGCTGGGTCCAGCGCCTGGGCTGGCTGCAAGGCGGGCGCTGCGAGGGGCAGGGGGATGATGAGCACAGCCAGCCCGTGCCACGCTCCCTCCCTCCAGCCCTGGATCACGGCCCCGAGCCTGTCCCCGCGTCCCAAGTAGCAGTGGTGGCCACATGGCTCTTGGGACCTTGTGTCCCACCCCCAGCTGCAGCCCTCACCAGTGCCCGTGCCGCTGCAGTCACAGCATTCCCAGGAATGCACCTCTCCTCCCAGGTTGGAGCAGCGCTGGTGGGTCCCGCGGGAGCCACAGGACTGGCAGAGCAGCAGTCGCCAGGGCCTGGGGGGGCAATGGGACACATTGCCACCAAAGGCCCCTGAGATGGATGGGGGGTGCCAGCCTGGTACCTCCATCCCCAGCCAAAGGGGGTGACCTCGGGGACCACCCGCACTCACCCGTTCTCCTCTGCCGCTTCCCGTCCCAGGGGGCACAGGCACCGGCTGCTGTCACAGGAGCTGTGCCGCCGATAATGGTCGGCAAAGGCTCCATCCTCCTCCCAGGCAGCATCCCTGTGGGAGCAGAGGAGGGCTCAGCCCTGGGGATGTGGGGAGGCAGCAGGGGATCGGCTGGAGCATCCCGGAGGGGAAGGAGGCAGCGGGAGGGCACCCACCTGTCCGGGATTTTGATGCCCAGGCGGAACATCTCTTCTCGGAAGGTGACCGTGTCCTGGCAGAGCGGGCAGCGGAAGTGGTGCAGGGCAGAGCGCAGCGCCTGGCCCTGGGGCAGACACAGCGTCAGCACCAGGGGGTGCTGGGGTCCCGTTCACCCCCCGCAGCTTGGTGCCGGGGTGAGCGCAGGGGTGATGATGTCGGGGACCGCGGGGGCTGCCGCCTACCTGAATACAGCGGCGGTGGAACCAGGCGCTGGTGCAGGTGGGACAGACCAGGGTGTCAAAGCACGGCCGCTCCGCCACCGCCTCCTGGCAGATGAGGCACAGGGTCTGGTCCTGCTGCACCGCCCGCACCCGCTGCACCGGCCGGTGCTTCCAGCAGAAGGACCTGCGGACGGAGGTGATGCTTCAGCGCCAGCTCTCCTCCATCGCGGCCCTGGCTCTGGTACCCCGGGGCGGGGACACTCACTTGAACTCCCCAAAGAACTGGGAGACGCAGCCCCGCTCGCTGCCGCAGGGGTAGTGGAAGGTGCGGGGACAGCGCCGGGCTCTGCAGGTGACCGAGGCGCCCGGCTGGCGGCAGATGCAGCACCTCTGGGGATGACAGGGGTGTCTGTGCGGTTGCTTGCAGCCAGCTGCCAGAGCGTCCCTGCGGGAGTGCTGGCCTGTGCAGTGCTGGACATAGGCAATGGGGACCGTCATGCCCTTAGGCCTCACCTTCCGTGCCACCCTCTTCAGCTCCTCTTGGATGTCAGGGAAGAGGAAGCCATAGAAGCCCTCTTCATCAGCCCCTCTCTGGTTCAGCCTGCTGGCGTGGTACTGCAAGAGGGGAGAAGAGGGGACGTGCCAGGGGCTGCCGGCGGTGCGGGGCCGGGGAGCAGGGGGTGCCAGGACCAGCACTCACCAGGCAGTTCTCATGGACGCAGAGCCCATCCTGACGGCAAAGCTGCCCCAGCACCTCGGGGTTGCAATCTGCGCGCTGGCAGAACCCGCACACTGCAGGGGTACAGCAGCGTCACCCCCTGCCCTGTGACAAGGTCCCAGTGTAATGCTGGGAGCGGGAATGGGGAGACACCCGACCGCCTTCCTATGCTGCTTGCATCCACAATCCCCTCTGGCAGGGTGCCAGCGGGGTGCTGTGCACTCACGCTCCTCACCGGGCTCATCCCGCTGCCTCTTGCACGGGGGAGGCTCACAGGAGGGCTCGTCCTCCTCCGGCAGCGCTGCCGGACACTGGGCCGTGCGGCGCCGTGATTTGCGCTTCATCGTAACGAGAGGCTGCAGCCAAGGAGATGCCTGCGCCTGGGGACGTTGCTCTGCTCAAAGACCCTCCTGCTCTGGGGCTGCTGGCGGGGCACCCTTGCCGTGCAGGGTGTTTGTGACGCGGCACCGCACGAGGGTTCCGCACGGGGCATCTGGAACGCGGGGACAGGCGCAGGGCTGTGATCCAGGGATGGATGGAGGCAGGGAGCGTGGCACAGGCTGGCTGGGCTCATCATGACCCCCCTGCCCCTCACAGTGCCTGCCCTGCAGGCAGCCCCGGCGCTAGACCCACCGGCACAGGACCCAGCAGCACAGGGGGATGATCGCTTCCCTGGCCCGGCTGCCGCACTCTTGCTCATACAAGCCAGGATGCCACTGGCCTTCCTGGCCACCTGGGCACAGACCTGGCTCAGCTTTAGCTGCCTTTTGACCACCACCCCAAGTCGTTTCCACCAGCCTCTTTTCCCTGGTGTATGGGGCTGTTGCGACCCGTAGTAAGAGATCATAGTAAGAGATTATTTGTTTGGGTGGCCACTCATTGTCCTTCCAGTTACCAATTTGTAGTTCCCTTTTAGATCGTTTCCTTCTTAGTTCATCTGTTTCTGTGTACAACTGGACTCCCAGACGTTCTCCTTGGCTCATAGCTGGTAAAAAAGAAACTCGGTCTCATTGTTCCTAATACACGTGATCCTGTCCAATTTTTAGGTAAAAATGCAAAGGCTGCTTTACCACAGATCCAATAATGTCCGTCTGGAGTGGGCCAACCGTTTGGTATATTAGTTCCATTAGTCCAGTTAGGGAATTGGTGATTCATTTCTATAGGATCTCCCCATTTTTCCCAGCCTTTCTTTGTTCTCTTCCATAGATCACCTCCTTCACAAAGCAAATTTCCTACTGGTTTGCCGTCACTTTCTGAATTTTGCCAACACCTTTTCCAATTACATTTGTTTGTAAGATCCATTGCTGCCTTCTGTTATTTCCTTCTTGATTTCTCCAGATCACAGGATCGCTTATGTTACTCTCCATCGCTTCCCAGGGCCATCTCTCTCCCTGGTTAGTTCCCCCACAAACATAGCAGTTGCTTACATTCAATGCTTTAGCTATATTTTACAAAGAGATTGTTAGCAACAGTGGGAATTTCATATTGGACTCCTGTTTCCGTTTCATGATAAAATGAGTTGAATAATAAATGATGTTGTATTGATTCCTTAACACTTTCCGTAATTTGAATTTGGACTTTAGCTCCTGGACCCTTTCCTGTAGCCCATATTTTAATTCCAAACTCCTTAATTTTCTTATTTTTCCATTTTCCAATAGTCATGATAGTTAGATTGAGAAGGGTACATTCGTGTGGTCCACAATCTGGCTTTACTGGGACATTTTGAATAAAGGCTATACGCAGATATGTTTTTCACTCTAAGAAACCACCCCAAGTGACAGACGGAATGCGAGATGAATATACCTCCGTCAGATCCCTTAATTTTGGCTTTGGAAAAGGAGAGGGAAAAACTGAAAGCTAAGCTGGAGAGATGTTCAGATTGGGATACTGGGGAAAGATGTTAAGCAAAGCAAGAAGGAAAGCAAGGGAGCTCGGGCAGCTCCTGTGTTTGAGCGTGGGATGAGTGCTGGGGAGGCAGAGGTGGAGGGATGTCGGGCGGAGGTGGGGGAGTGGGTTCTTCTCCTATGGGACCGGATCCGTGTGTGCTGTGGGGAGTTTGGACGTTGGAAGTGGGACTGCCCTGGGGGGAGTGCCATGGGGTGGCTCCTGTGGCTGAATTGGAACTAGACAGACGGGGACCTGGGGAATCTACCCCAGCAGATCCACTGGTTAAATTAAAACTAGGGACTAGAGGAAATAAAGTGGAATTTTAGTGGATGCAGGAGCAACTTATTCGGTGTTAAATCAGAGGGAAAAGAATTTGTTACGGATGTGGGAGCTACTGGCCACCAAGAAAAAAAAAAAAAAAAAAAAAAAGGAAAAGACCCCAAAAAAAGGCAAAAAGAGGCATTCTTTCTGAAACCCGTAAAGTACAAATTCGGAAAACAAAGAGGAATGCATGAATTTTTATGCATGCTAAATTCTCCCAACTCTGTATTAGGGTGAGAAGCAACATTGAAAGAAGGCAAAATGGAATGAAGAGTTAAAAACGATCAATTAGTTTTAGTTTTGAGTTTCTCTTTAATTCAACAGAGAAGCAAACAGGAGGAGCTTCCTGAAATAGAAGAAATCCTCAAGCAGGTGTATCTGGGAGTATGGGCGTCTGAAGTTCCAGGGAAGGCGAAAAATGCTTTGCCTGTTCAAGTAGAAATAAAAAGGGGGGGCCTGCCCAATTAGAATAAAACAATATCCCCCTAAAATTGCAGGGAAAGGGAAGTAAAAATCGTTGATAAATTTTGAAATCTACATTATTAATTGAGTGTGAATTGGAATATAATACTCCTATCTCGCCAGTAAAGAAATAAAGTTGCAGACTGGTTCAAGATCTCAGAGCAATCAACAAATTTGTAGAGGATATTCATCCAGTAATAGCTAATCCGTACACCTTATTGACTAAATTGAACACTAATCAGAAATGCTTTGCCGTCTTGGATTTAAAGGACTCTTTGGCTGCAGCCAGCCGGGAGTGATGTGAGTACCACTGGGGGCTAAGGGGGCGATGGCTGGGGCAGAGGGATGGGGACACGGCTGGGGCCCTATTGCAGGCAGCCCGCTGCCCCGGCCGAGCACTCTAACGTGGGACTTGTCCTGGCAGCATGGTCACCAAGAAGGAGCTGTGCACAGACCCCCGGGCGGCCTGGGTGCAGGCGCATGTGCAGCACTTCCAGAGCCTGAAGAACTGATCCTTCCCCACTGCCACCCCTGATGCCCCTGGTGCTTCCCCAGACCCAGGTACGCAGGAGAGCACTTGGATGGCAGCCTACTTCAATGGGAAAGCTTATTCTATTTAACTTATTTCAACAAACTATTTTCTGCTAAAAAGGGGGGGAAACCCCCCAAAATCAATTATATAAAATCCCTGCTTTAAACTGAAAAGAATTTAAAAGGTATCAATTTGCTTGTTAATGAACAGTCTGGTGCTTCGGTGCCTGAGTAGAGTGTTTGCATTATCAACCCCTTTGTGTGTCTCTGAAGTCCCTGCTGGAGCCCCGATGCGAGAGACAAGACCCACGGGGACCCCATTGCTCTCCACGCATCCTGGGGTCACTGCTCTCTCTGGAACAGAGCAGCCTCAGCCGCACAGCGTCCCCCACGGTGCCTCCCCCTCCCCAGCCTGGGTTCAGCTCCGGTGCCACCCATCGGGTGCCACCAGGTTCTCAAGCGGGTGCCCAGCGCCAGCTCCTCTTTGGGAAGCAGCCCGGCATCCCCTGTGATGCCAGGAGGAGGCTGGGGCCGCGGCAGCGCCTCTTGCCGCGCAGCGCTCAGGCACAAGCAGCAAAGCCGCGTCGGTGAGGGTCCAAGTTTTATTAGAGGGAACCTGCCCATGCCTAGGGCAGGGCCTGCGAGGGCAGGTTGGTGTCGGGGTGTCCTGCAGGGATGCCGGCCTCTTCGTCCTCAGGGGAGGTGTCCGGAGCTGGGCCACTGTGCGAGGGTCCCTGTGCCGCTGGGTCCAGCGCCTGGGCTGGCTGCAAGGCGGGCGCTGCGAGGGGCAGGGGGATGATGAGCACAGCCAGCCCGTGCCACGCTCCCTCCCTCCAGCCCTGGATCACGGCCCCGAGCCTGTCCCCGCGTCCCAAGTAGCAGTGGTGGCCACATGGCTCTTGGGACCTTGTGTCCCACCCCCAGCTGCAGCCCTCACCAGTGCCCGTGCCGCTGCAGTCACAGCATTCCCAGGAATGCACCTCTCCTCCCAGGTTGGAGCAGCGCTGGTGGGTCCCGCGGGAGCCACAGGACTGGCAGAGCAGCAGTCGCCAGGGCCTGGGGGGGCAATGGGACACATTGCCACCAAAGGCCCCTGAGATGGATGGGGGGTGCCAGCCTGGTACCTCCATCCCCAGCCAAAGGGGGTGACCTCGGGGACCACCCGCACTCACCCGTTCTCCTCTGCCGCTTCCCGTCCCAGGGGGCACAGGCACCGGCTGCTGTCACAGGAGCTGTGCCGCCGATAATGGTCGGCAAAGGCTCCATCCTCCTCCCAGGCAGCATCCCTGTGGGAGCAGAGGAGGGCTCAGCCCTGGGGATGTGGGGAGGCAGCAGGGGATCGGCTGGAGCATCCCGGAGGGGAAGGAGGCAGCGGGAGGGCACCCACCTGTCCGGGATTTTGATGCCCAGGCGGAACATCTCTTCTCGGAAGGTGACCGTGTCCTGGCAGAGCGGGCAGCGGAAGTGGTGCAGGGCAGAGCGCAGCGCCTGGCCCTGGGGCAGACACAGCGTCAGCACCAGGGGGTGCTGGGGTCCCGTTCACCCCCCGCAGCTTGGTGCCGGGGTGAGCGCAGGGGTGATGATGTCGGGGACCGCGGGGGCTGCCGCCTACCTGAATACAGCGGCGGTGGAACCAGGCGCTGGTGCAGGTGGGACAGACCAGGGTGTCAAAGCACGGCCGCTCCGCCACCGCCTCCTGGCAGATGAGGCACAGGGTCTGGTCCTGCTGCACCGCCCGCACCCGCTGCACCGGCCGGTGCTTCCAGCAGAAGGACCTGCGGACGGAGGTGATGCTTCAGCGCCAGCTCTCCTCCATCGCGGCCCTGGCTCTGGTACCCCGGGGCGGGGACACTCACTTGAACTCCCCAAAGAACTGGGAGACGCAGCCCCGCTCGCTGCCGCAGGGGTAGTGGAAGGTGCGGGGACAGCGCCGGGCTCTGCAGGTGACCGAGGCGCCCGGCTGGCGGCAGATGCAGCACCTCTGGGGATGACAGGGGTGTCTGTGCGGTTGCTTGCAGCCAGCTGCCAGAGCGTCCCTGCGGGAGTGCTGGCCTGTGCAGTGCTGGACATAGGCAATGGGGACCGTCATGCCCTTAGGCCTCACCTTCCGTGCCACCCTCTTCAGCTCCTCTTGGATGTCAGGGAAGAGGAAGCCATAGAAGCCCTCTTCATCAGCCCCTCTCTGGTTCAGCCTGCTGGCGTGGTACTGCAAGAGGGGAGAAGAGGGGACGTGCCAGGGGCTGCCGGCGGTGCGGGGCCGGGGAGCAGGGGGTGCCAGGACCAGCACTCACCAGGCAGTTCTCATGGACGCAGAGCCCATCCTGACGGCAAAGCTGCCCCAGCACCTCGGGGTTGCAATCTGCGCGCTGGCAGAACCCGCACACTGCAGGGGGACAGCAGCGTCACCCCCTGCCCTGTGACAAGGTCCCAGTGTAATGCTGGGAGCGGGAATGGGGAGACACCCGACCGCCTTCCTGTGCTGCTTGCATCCACAATCCCCTCTGGCAGGGTGCCAGCGGGGTGCTGTGCACTCACGCTCCTCACCGGGCTCATCCCGCTGCCTCTTGCACGGGGGAGGCTCACAGGAGGGCTCGTCCTCCTCCGGCAGCGCTGCCGGACACTGGGCCGTGCGGCGCCGTGATTTGCGCTTCATCGTAGCGAGAGGCTGCAGCCAAGGAGATGCCTGCGCCTGGGGACGTTGCTCTGCTCAAAGACCCTCCTGCTCTGGGGCTGCTGGCGGGGCACCCTTGCCGTGCAGGGTGTTTGTGACGCGGCACCGCACGAGGGTTCCGCACGGGGCATCTGGAACGCGGGGACAGGCGCAGGGCTGTGATCCAGGGATGGATGGAGGCAGGGAGCGTGGCACAGGCTGGCTGGGCTCATCATGACCCCCCTGCCCCTCACAGTGCCTGCCCTGCAGGCAGCCCCGGCGCTAGACCCACCGGCACAGGACCCAGCAGCACAGGGGGATGATCGCTTCCCTGGCCCGGCTGCCGCACTCTTGCTCATACAAGCCAGGATGCCACTGGCCTTCCTGGCCACCTGGGCACAGACCTGGCTCAGCTTTAGCTGCCTTTTGACCACCACCCCAAGTCGTTTCCACCAGCCTCTTTTCCCTGGTGTATGGGGCTGTTGCGACCCGTAGTAAGAGATCATAGTAAGAGATTATTTGTTTGGGTGGCCACTCATTGTCCTTCCAGTTACCAATTTGTAGTTCCCTTTTAGATCGTTTCCTTCTTAGTTCATCTGTTTCTGTGTACAACTGGACTCCCAAACGTTCTCCTTGGCTCATAGCTGGTAAAAAAGAAACTCGGTCTCATTGTTCCTAATACACGTGATCCTGTCCAATTTTTAGGTAAAAATGCAAAGGCTGCTTTACCACAGATCCAATAATGTCCGTCTGGAGTGGGCCAACCGTTTGGTATATTAGTTCCATTAGTCCAGTTAGGGAATTGGTGATTCATTTCTATAGGATCTCCCCATTTTTCCCAGCCTTTCTTTGTTCTCTTCCATAGATCACCTCCTTCACAAAGCAAATTTCCTACTGGTTTGCCGTCACTTTCTGAATTTTGCCAACACCTTTTCCAATTACATTTGTTTGTAAGATCCATTGCTGCCTTCTGTTATTTCCTTCTTGATTTCTCCAGATCACAGGATCGCTTATGTTACTCTCCATCGCTTCCCAGGGCCATCTCTCTCCCTGGTTAGTTCCCCCACAAACATAGCAGTTGCTTACATTCAATGCTTTAGCTATATTTTACAAAGAGATTGTTAGCAACAGTGGGAATTTCATATTGGACTCCTGTTTCCGTTTCATGATAAAATGAGTTGAATAATAAATGATGTTGTATTGATTCCTTAACACTTTCCGTAATTTGAATTTGGACTTTAGCTCCTGGACCCTTTCCTGTAGCCCATATTTTAATTCCAAACTCCTTAATTTTCTTATTTTTCCATTTTCCAATAGTCATGATAGTTAGCTTGAGAAGGGTACATTCGTGTGGTCCACAATCTGGCTTTACTGGGACATTTTGAATAAAGGCTATACGCAGATATGTTTTTCACTCTAAGAAACCACCCCAAGTGACAGACGGAATGCGAGATGAATATACCTCCGTCAGATCCCTTAATTTTGGCTTTGGAAAAGGAGAGGGAAAAACTGAAAGCTAAGCTGGAGAGATGTTCAGATTGGGATACTGGGGAAAGATGTTAAGCAAAGCAAGAAGGAAAGCAAGGGAGCTCGGGCAGCTCCTGTGTTTGAGCGTGGGATGAGTGCTGGGGAGGCAGAGGTGGAGGGATGTCGGGCGGAGGTGGGGGAGTGGGTTCTTCTCCTATGGGACCGGATCCGTGTGTGCTGTGGGGAGTTTGGACGTTGGAAGTGGGACTGCCCTGGGGGGAGTGCCATGGGGTGGCTCCTGTGGCTGAATTGGAACTAGACAGACGGGGACCTGGGGAATCTACCCCAGCAGATCCACTGGTTAAATTAAAACTAGGGACTAGAGGAAATAAAGTGGAATTTTAGTGGATGCAGGAGCAACTTATTCGGTGTTAAATCAGAGGGAAAAGAATTTGTTACGGATGTGGGAGCTACTGGCCACCAAGAAAAAAAAAAAAAAAAAAAAAAAGGAAAAGACCCCAAAAAAAGGCAAAAAGAGGCATTCTTTCTGAAACCCGTAAAGTACAAATTCGGAAAACAAAGAGGAATGCATGAATTTTTATGCATGCTAAATTCTCCCAACTCTGTATTAGGGTGAGAAGCAACATTGAACGAAGGCAAAATGGAATGAAGAGTTAAAAACGATCAATTAGTTTTAGTTTTGAGTTTCTCTTTAATTCAACAGAGAAGCAAACAGGAGGAGCTTCCTGAAATAGAAGAAATCCTCAAGCAGGTGTATCTGGGAGTATGGGCGTCTGAAGTTCCAGGGAAGGCGAAAAATGCTTTGCCTGTTCAAGTAGAAATAAAAAGGGGGGGCCTGCCCAATTAGAATAAAACAATATCCCCCTAAAATTGCAGGGAAAGGGAAGTAAAAATCGTTGATAAATTTTGAAATCTACATTATTAATTGAGTGTGAATTGGAATATAATACTCCTATCTCGCCAGTAAAGAAATAAAGTTGCAGACTGGTTCAAGATCTCAGAGCAATCAACAAATTTGTAGAGGATATTCATCCAGTAATAGCTAATCCGTACACCTTATTGACTAAATTGAACACTAATCAGAAATGCTTTGCCGTCTTGGATTTAAAGGACTCTTTGGCTGCAGCCAGCCGGGAGTGATGTGAGTACCACTGGGGGCTAAGGGGGCGATGGCTGGGGCAGAGGGATGGGGACCCGGCTGGGGCCCTATTGCAGGCAGCCCGCTGCCCCGGCCGAGCACTCTAACGTGGGACTTGTCCTGGCAGCATGGTCACCAAGAAGGAGCTGTGCACAGACCCCCGGGCGGCCTGGGTGCAGGCGCATGTGCAGCACTTCCAGAGCCTGAAGAACTGATCCTTCCCCACTGCCACCCCTGATGCCCCTGGTGCTTCCCCAGACCCAGGTACGCAGGAGAGCACTTGGATGGCAGCCTTCTTCAATGGGAAAGCTTATTCTATTTAACTTATTTAAACAAATTATTTTCTGCTAAAAAGGGGGGGAAACCCCCCAAAATCAATTATATAAAATCCCTGCTTTAAACTGAAAAGAATTTAAACCGTATCAATTTGCTTGTTAATGAACAGTCTGGTGCTTCGGTGCCTGAGTAGAGTGTTTGCATTATCAACCCCTTTGTGTGTCTCTGAAGTCCCTGCTGGAGCCCCGATGCGAGAGACAAGACCCACGGGGACCCCATTGCTCTCCACGCACCCTGGGGTCACTGCTCTCTCTGGAACAGAGCAGCCTCAGCCGCACAGCATCCCCCACGGTGCCTCCCCCTCCCCAGCCTGGGTTCAGCTCCGGTGCCACCCATCGGGTGCCACCAGGTTCTCAAGCGGGTGCCCAGCGCCAGCTCCTCTTTGGGAAGCAGCCCGGCATCCCCTGTGATGCCAGGAGGAGGCTGGGGCCGCGGCAGCGCCTCTTGCCGCGCAGCGCTCAGGCACAAGCAGCAAAGCCGCGTCGGTGAGGGTCCAAGTTTTATTAGAGGGAACCTGCCCATGCCTAGGGCAGGGCCTGCGAGGGCAGGTTGGTGTCGGGGTGTCCTGCAGGGATGCCGGCCTCTTCGTCCTCAGGGGAGGTGTCCGGAGCTGGGCCACTGTGCGAGGGTCCCTGTGCCGCTGGGTCCAGCGCCTGGGCTGGCTGCAAGGCGGGCGCTGCGAGGGGCAGGGGGATGATGAGCACAGCCAGCCCGTGCCACGCTCCCTCCCTCCAGCCCTGGATCACGGCCCCGAGCCTGTCCCCGCGTCCCAAGTAGCAGTGGTGGCCACATGGCTCTTGGGACCTTGTGTCCCACCCCCAGCTGCAGCCCTCACCAGTGCCCGTGCCGCTGCAGTCACAGCATTCCCAGGAATGCACCTCTCCTCCCAGGTTGGAGCAGCGCTGGTGGGTCCCGCGGGAGCCACAGGACTGGCAGAGCAGCAGTCGCCAGGGCCTGGGGGGGCAATGGGACACATTGCCACCAAAGGCCCCTGAGATGGATGGGGGGTGCCAGCCTGGTACCTCCATCCCCAGCCAAAGGGGGTGACCTCGGGGACCACCCGCACTCACCCGTTCTCCTCTGCCGCTTCCCGTCCCAGGGGGCACAGGCACCGGCTGCTGTCACAGGAGCTGTGCCGCCGATAATGGTCGGCAAAGGCTCCATCCTCCTCCCAGGCAGCATCCCTGTGGGAGCAGAGGAGGGCTCAGCCCTGGGGATGTGGGGAGGCAGCAGGGGATCGGCTGGAGCATCCCGGAGGGGAAGGAGGCAGCGGGAGGGCACCCACCTGTCCGGGATTTTGATGCCCAGGCGGAACATCTCTTCTCGGAAGGTGACCGTGTCCTGGCAGAGCGGGCAGCGGAAGTGGTGCAGGGCAGAGCGCAGCGCCTGGCCCTGGGGCAGACACAGCGTCAGCACCAGGGGGTGCTGGGGTCCCGTTCACCCCCCGCAGCTTGGTGCCGGGGTGAGCGCAGGGGTGACGATGTCGGGGACCGCGGGGGCTGCCGCCTACCTGAATACAGCGGCGGTGGAACCAGGCGCTGGTGCAGGTGGGACAGACCAGGGTGTCAAAGCACGGCCGCTCCGCCACCGCCTCCTGGCAGATGAGGCACAGGGTCTGGTCCTGCTGCACCGCCCGCACCCGCTGCACCGGCCGGTGCTTCCAGCAGAAGGACCTGCGGACGGAGGTGATGCTTCAGCGCCAGCTCTCCTCCATCGCGGCCCTGGCTCTGGTACCCCGGGGCGGGGACACTCACTTGAACTCCCCAAAGAACTGGGAGACGCAGCCCCGCTCGCTGCCGCAGGGGTAGTGGAAGGTGCGGGGACAGCGCCGGGCTCTGCAGGTGACCGAGGCGCCCGGCTGGCGGCAGATGCAGCACCTCTGGGGATGACAGGGGTGTCTGTGCGGTTGCTTGCAGCCAGCTGCCAGAGCGTCCCTGCGGGAGTGCTGGCCTGTGCAGTGCTGGACATAGGCAATGGGGACCGTCATGCCCTCAGGCCTCACCTTCCGTGCCACCCTCTTCAGCTCCTCTTGGATGTCAGGGAAGAGGAAGCCATAGAAGCCCTCTTCATCAGCCCCTCTCTGGTTCAGCCTGCTGGCGTGGTACTGCAAGAGGGGAGAAGAGGGGACGTGCCAGGGGCTGCCGGCGGTGCGGGGCCGGGGAGCAGGGGGTGCCAGGACCAGGCACTCACCAGGCAGTTCTCATGGACGCAGAGCCCATCCTGACGGCAAAGCTGCCCCAGCACCTCGGGGTTGCAATCTGCGCGCTGGCAGAACCCGCACACTGCAGGGGGACAGCAGCGTCACCGCCTGCCCTGTGACAAGGTCCCAGTGTAATGCTGGGAGCGGGAATGGGGAGACACCCGACCGCCTTCCTATGCTGCTTGCATCCACAATCCCCTCTGGCAGGGTGCCAGCGGGGTGCTGTGCACTCACGCTCCTCACCGGGCTCATCCCGCTGCCTCTTGCACGGGGGAGGCTCACAGGAGGGCTCGTCCTCCTCCGGCAGCGCTGCCGGACACTGGGCCGTGCGGCGCCGTGATTTGCGCTTCATCGTAGCGAGAGGCTGCAGCCAAGGAGATGCCTGCGCCTGGGGACGTGGCTCTGCTCAAAGACCCTCCTGCTCTGGGGCTGCTGGCGGGGCACCCTTGCCGTGCAGGGTGTTTGTGACGCGGCACCGCACGAGGGTTCCGCACGGGGCATCTGGAACGCGGGGACAGGCGCAGGGCTGTGATCCAGGGATGGATGGAGGCAGGGAGCGTGGCACAGGCTGGCTGGGCTCATCATGACCCCCCTGCCCCTCACAGTGCCTGCCCTGCAGGCAGCCCCGGCGCTAGACCCACCGGCACAGGACCCAGCAGCACAGGGGGATGATCGCTTCCCTGGCCCGGCTGCCGCACTCTTGCTCATACAAGCCAGGATGCCACTGGCCTTCCTGGCCACCTGGGCACAGACCTGGCTCAGCTTTAGCTGCCTTTTGACCACCACCCCAAGTCGTTTCCACCAGCCTCTTTTCCCTGGTGTATGGGGCTGTTGCGACCCGTAGTAAGAGATCATAGTAAGAGATTATTTGTTTGGGTGGCCACTCATTGTCCTTCCAGTTACCAATTTGTAGTTCCCTTTTAGATCGTTTCCTTCTTAGTTCATCTGTTTCTGTGTACAACTGGACTCCCAGACGTTCTCCTTGGCTCATAGCTGGTAAAAAAGAAACTCGGTCTCATTGTTCCTAATACACGTGATCCTGTCCAATTTTTAGGTAAAAATGCAAAGGCTGCTTTACCACAGATCCAATAATGTCCGTCTGGAGTGGGCCAACCGTTTGGTATATTAGTTCCATTAGTCCAGTTAGGGAATTGGTGATTCATTTCTATAGGATCTCCCCATTTTTCCCAGCCTTTCTTTGTTCTCTTCCATAGATCACCTCCTTCACAAAGCAAATTTCCTACTGGTTTGCCGTCACTTTCTGAATTTTGCCAACACCTTTTCCAATTACATTTGTTTGTACGATCCATTGCTGCCTTCTGTTATTTCCTTCTTGATTTCTCCAGATCACAGGATCGCTTATGTTACTCTCCATCGCTTCCCAGGGCCATCTCTCTCCCTGGTTAGTTCCCCCACAAACATAGCAGTTGCTTACATTCAATGCTTTAGCTATATTTTACAAAGAGATTGTTAGCAACAGTGGGAATTTCATATTGGACTCCTGTTTCCGTTTCATGATAAAATGAGTTGAATAATAAATGATGTTGTATTGATTCCTTAACACTTTCCGTAATTTGAATTTGGACTTTAGCTCCTGGACCCTTTCCTGTAGCCCATATTTTAATTCCAAACTCCTTAATTTTCTTATTTTTCCATTTTCCAATAGTCACGATAGTTAGCTTGAGAAGGGTACATTCGTGTGGTCCGCAATCTGGCTTTACTGGGACATTTTGAATAAAGGCTATACGCAGATATGTTTTTCACTCTAAGAAACCACCCCAAGTGACAGACGGAATGCGAGATGAATATACCTCCGTCAGATCCCTTAATTTTGGCTTTGGAAAAGGAGAGGGAAAAACTGAAAGCTAAGCTGGAGAGATGTTCAGATTGGGATACTGGGGAAAGATGTTAAGCAAAGCAAGAAGGAAAGCAAGGGAGCTCGGGCAGCTCCTGTGTTTGAGCGTGGGATGAGTGCTGGGGAGGCAGAGGTGGAGGGATGTCGGGCGGAGGTGGGGGAGTGGGTTCTTCTCCTATGGGACCGGATCCGTGTGTGCTGTGGGGAGTTTGGACGTTGGAAGTGGGACTGCCCTGGGGGGAGTGCCATGGGGTGGCTCCTGTGGCTGAATTGGAACTAGACAGACGGGGACCTGGGGAATCTACCCCAGCAGATCCACTGGTTAAATTAAAACTAGGGACTAGAGGAAATAAAGTGGAATTTTAGTGGATGCAGGAGCAACTTATTCGGTGTTAAATCAGAGGGAAAAGAATTTGTTACGGATGTGGGAGCTACTGGCCACCAAGAAAAAAAAAAAAAAAAAAAAGGAAAAGACCCCAAAAAAAGGCAAAAAGAGGCATTCTTTCTGAAACCCGTAAAGTACAAATTCGGAAAACAAAGAGGAATGCATGAATTTTTATGCATGCTATATTCTCCCAACTCTGTATTAGGGTGAGAAGCAACATTGAAAGAAGGCAAAATGGAATGAAGAGTTAAAAACGATCAATTAGTTTTAGTTTTGAGTTTCTCTTTAATTCAACAGAGAAGCAAACAGGAGGAGCTTCCTGAAATAGAAGAAATCCTCAAGCAGGTGTATCTGGGAGTATGGGCGTCTGAAGTTCCAGGGAAGGCGAAAAATGCTTTGCCTGTTCAAGTAGAAATAAAAAGGGGGGGCCTGCCCAATTAGAATAAAACAATATCCCCCTAAAATTGCAGGGAAAGGGAAGTAAAAATCGTTGATAAATTTTGAAATCTACATTATTAATTGAGTGTGAATTGGAATATAATACTCCTATCTCGCCAGTAAAGAAATAAAGTTGCAGACTGGTTCAAGATCTCAGAGCAATCAACAAATTTGTAGAGGATATTCATCCAGTAATAGCTAATCCGTACACCTTATTGACTAAATTGAACACTAATCAGAAATGCTTTGCCGTCTTGGATTTAAAGGACTCTTTGGCTGCAGCCAGCCGGGAGTGATGTGAGTACCACTGGGGGCTAAGGGGGCGATGGCTGGGGCAGAGGGATGGGGACCCGGCTGGGGCCCTATTGCAGGCAGCCCGCTGCCCCGGCCGAGCACTCTAACGTGGGACTTGTCCTGGCAGCATGGTCACCAAGAAGGAGCTGTGCACAGACCCCCGGGCGGCCTGGGTGCAGGCGCATGTGCAGCACTTCCAGAGCCTGAAGAACTGATCCTTCCCCACTGCCACCCCTGATGCCCCTGGTGCTTCCCCAGACCCAGGTACGCAGGAGAGCACTTGGATGGCAGCCTTCTTCAATGGGAAAGCTTATTCTATTTAACTTATTTAAACAAACTATTTTCTGCTAAAAAGGGGGGGAAAAACCCCAAAATCAATTATATAAAATCCCTGCTTTAAACTGAAAAGAATTTAAACGGTATCAGTTTGCTTCTTAATGAACAGTCTGGTGCTTCGGTGCCTGAGTAGAGTGTTTGCATTATCAACCCCCTTGTGTGTCTCTGAAGTCCCTGCTGGAGCCCCGATGCGAGAGACAAGACCCACGGGGACCCCATTGCTCTCCACGCATCCTGGGGTCACTGCTCTCTCTGGAACAGAGCAGCCTCAGCCGCACAGCGTCCCCCACGGTGCCTCCCCCTCCCCAGCCTGGGTTCAGCTCCGGTGCCACCCATCGGGTGCCACCAGGTTCTCAAGCGGGTGCCCAGCGCCAGCTCCTCTTTGGGAAGCAGCCCGGCATCCCCTGTGATGCCAGGAGGAGGCTGGGGCCGCGGCAGCGCCTCTTGCCGCGCAGCGCTCAGGCACAAGCAGCAAAGCCGCGTCGGTGAGGGTCCAAGTTTTATTAGAGGGAACCTGCCCATGCCTAGGGCAGGGCCTGCGAGGGCAGGTTGGTGTCGGGGTGTCCTGCAGGGATGCCGGCCTCTTCGTCCTCAGGGGAGGTGTCCGGAGCTGGGCCACTGTGCGAGGGTCCCTGTGCCGCTGGGTCCAGCGCCTGGGCTGGCTGCAAGGCGGGCGCTGCGAGGGGCAGGGGGATGATGAGCACAGCCAGCCCGTGCCACGCTCCCTCCCTCCAGCCCTGGATCACGGCCCCGAGCCTGTCCCCGCGTCCCAAGTAGCAGTGGTGGCCACATGGCTCTTGGGACCTTGTGTCCCACCCCCAGCTGCAGCCCTCACCAGTGCCCGTGCCGCTGCAGTCACAGCATTCCCAGGAATGCACCTCTCCTCCCAGGTTGGAGCAGCGCTGGTGGGTCCCGCGGGAGCCACAGGACTGGCAGAGCAGCAGTCGCCAGGGCCTGGGGGGGCAATGGGACACATTGCCACCAAAGGCCCCTGAGATGGATGGGGGGTGCCAGCCTGGTACCTCCATCCCCAGCCAAAGGGGGTGACCTCGGGGACCACCCGCACTCACCCGTTCTCCTCTGCCGCTTCCCGTCCCAGGGGGCACAGGCACCGGCTGCTGTCACAGGAGCTGTGCCGCCGATAATGGTCGGCAAAGGCTCCATCCTCCTCCCAGGCAGCATCCCTGTGGGAGCAGAGGAGGGCTCAGCCCTGGGGATGTGGGGAGGCAGCAGGGGATCGGCTGGAGCATCCCGGAGGGGAAGGAGGCAGCGGGAGGGCACCCACCTGTCCGGGATTTTGATGCCCAGGCGGAACATCTCTTCTCGGAAGGTGACCGTGTCCTGGCAGAGCGGGCAGCGGAAGTGGTGCAGGGCAGAGCGCAGCGCCTGGCCCTGGGGCAGACACAGCGTCAGCACCAGGGGGTGCTGGGGTCCCGTTCACCCCCCGCAGCTTGGTGCCGGGGTGAGCGCAGGGGTGATGATGTCGGGGACCGCGGGGGCTGCCGCCTACCTGAATACAGCGGCGGTGGAACCAGGCGCTGGTGCAGGTGGGACAGACCAGGGTGTCAAAGCACGGCCGCTCCGCCACCGCCTCCTGGCAGATGAGGCACAGGGTCCGGTCCTGCTGCACCGCCCGCACCCGCTGCACCGGCCGGTGCTTCCAGCAGAAGGACCTGCGGACGGAGGTGATGCTTCAGCGCCAGCTCTCCTCCATCGCGGCCCTGGCTCTGGTACCCCGGGGCGGGGACACTCACTTGAACTCCCCAAAGAACTGGGAGACGCAGCCCCGCTCGCTGCCGCAGGGGTAGTGGAAGGTGCGGGGACAGCGCCGGGCTCTGCAGGTGACCGAGGCGCCCGGCTGGCGGCAGATGCAGCACCTCTGGGGATGACAGGGGTGTCTGTGCGGTTGCTTGAAGCCAGCTGCCAGAGCGTCCCTGCGGGAGTGCTGGCCTGTGCAGTGCTGGACATAGGCAATGGGGACCGTCATGCCCTCAGGCCTCACCTTCCGTGCCACCCTCTTCAGCTCCTCTTGGATGTCAGGGAAGAGGAAGCCATAGAAGCCCTCTTCATCAGCCCCTCTCTGGTTCAGCCTGCTGGCGTGGTACTGCAAGAGGGGAGAAGAGGGGACGTGCCAGGGGCTGCCGGCGGTGCGGGGCCGGGGAGCAGGGGGTGCCAGGACCAGCACTCACCAGGCAGTTCTCATGGACGCAGAGCCCATCCTGACGGCAAAGCTGCCCCAGCACCTCGGGGTTGCAATCTGCGCGCTGGCAGAACCCGCACACTGCAGGGGGACAGCAGCGTCACCCCCTGCCCTGTGACAAGGTCCCAGTGTAATGCTGGGAGCGGGAATGGGGAGACACCCGACCGCCTTCCTATGCTGCTTGCATCCACAATCCCCTCTGGCAGGGTGCCAGCGGGGTGCTGTGCACTCACGCTCCTCACCGGGCTCATCCCGCTGCCTCTTGCACGGGGGAGGCTCACAGGAGGGCTCGTCCTCCTCCGGCAGCGCTGCCGGACACTGGGCCGTGCGGCGCCGTGATTTGCGCTTCATCGTAGCGAGAGGCTGCAGCCAAGGAGATGCCTGCGCCTGGGGACGTTGCTCTGCTCAAAGACCCTCCTGCTCTGGGGCTGCTGGCGGGGCACCCTTGCCGTGCAGGGTGTTTGTGACGCGGCACCGCACGAGGGTTCCGCACGGGGCATCTGGAACGCGGGGACAGGCGCAGGGCTGTGATCCAGGGATGGATGGAGGCAGGGAGCGTGGCACAGGCTGGCTGGGCTCATCATGACCCCCCTGCCCCTCACAGTGCCTGCCCTGCAGGCAGCCCCGGCGCTAGACCCACCGGCACAGGACCCAGCAGCACAGGGGGATGATCGCTTCCCTGGCCCGGCTGCCGCACTCTTGCTCATACAAGCCAGGATGCCACTGGCCTTCCTGGCCACCTGGGCACAGACCTGGCTCAGCTTTAGCTGCCTTTTGACCACCACCCCAAGTCGTTTCCACCAGCCTCTTTTCCCTGGTGTATGGGGCTGTTGCGACCCGTAGTAAGAGATCATAGTAAGAGATTATTTGTTTGGGTGGCCACTCATTGTCCTTCCAGTTACCAATTTGTAGTTCCCTTTTAGATCGTTTCCTTCTTAGTTCATCTGTTTCTGTGTACAACTGGACTCCCAGACGTTCTCCTTGGCTCATAGCTGGTAAAAAAGAAACTCGGTCTCATTGTTCCTAATACACGTGATCCTGTCCAATTTTTAGGTAAAAATGCAAAGGCTGCTTTACCACAGATCCAATAATGTCCGTCTGGAGTGGGCCAACCGTTTGGTATATTAGTTCCATTAGTCCAGTTAGGGAATTGGTGATTCATTTCTATAGGATCTCCCCATTTTTCCCAGCCTTTCTTTGTTCTCTTCCATAGATCACCTCCTTCACAAAGCAAATTTCCTACTGGTTTGCCGTCACTTTCTGAATTTTGCCAACACCTTTTCCAATTACATTTGTTTGTACGATCCATTGCTGCCTTCTGTTATTTCCTTCTTGATTTCTCCAGATCACAGGATCGCTTATGTTACTCTCCATCGCTTCCCAGGGCCATCTCTCTCCCTGGTTAGTTCCCCCACAAACATAGCAGTTGCTTACATTCAATGCTTTAGCTATATTTTACAAAGAGATTGTTAGCAACAGTGGGAATTTCATATTGGACTCCTGTTTCCGTTTCATGATAAAATGAGTTGAATAATAAATGATGTTGTATTGATTCCTTAACACTTTCCGTAATTTGAATTTGGACTTTAGCTCCTGGACCCTTTCCTGTAGCCCATATTTTAATTCCAAACTCCTTAATTTTCTTATTTTTCCATTTTCCAATAGTCATGATAGTTAGCTTGAGAAGGGTACATTCGTGTGGTCCACAATCTGGCTTTACTGGGACATTTTGAATAAAGGCTATACGCAGATATGTTTTTCACTCTAAGAAACCACCCCAAGTGACAGACGGAATGCGAGATGAATATACCTCCGTCAGATCCCTTAATTTTGGCTTTGGAAAAGGAGAGGGAAAAACTGAAAGCTAAGCTGGAGAGATGTTCAGATTGGGATACTGGGGAAAGATGTTAAGCAAAGCAAGAAGGAAAGCAAGGGAGCTCGGGCAGCTCCTGTGTTTGAGCGTGGGATGAGTGCTGGGGAGGCAGAGGTGGAGGGATGTCGGGCGGAGGTGGGGGAGTGGGTTCTTCTCCTATGGGACCGGATCCGTGTGTGCTGTGGGGAGTTTGGACGTTGGAAGTGGGACTGCCCTGGGGGGAGTGCCATGGGGTGGCTCCTGTGGCTGAATTGGAACTAGACAGACGGGGACCTGGGGAATCTACCCCAGCAGATCCACTGGTTAAATTAAAACTAGGGACTAGAGGAAATAACGTGGAATTTTAGTGGATGCAGGAGCAACTTATTCGGTGTTAAATCAGAGGGAAAAGAATTTGTTACGGATGTGGGAGCTACTGGCCACCAAGAAAAAAAAAAAAAAAAAAAAAAGGAAAAGACCCCAAAAAAAGGCAAAAAGAGGCATTCTTTCTGAAACCCGTAAAGTACAAATTCGGAAAACAAAGAGGAATGCATGAATTTTTATGCATGCTAAATTCTCCCAACTCTGTATTAGGGTGAGAAGCAACATTGAAAGAAGGCAAAATGGAATGAAGAGTTAAAAACGATCAATTAGTTTTAGTTTTGAGTTTCTCTTTAATTCAACAGAGAAGCAAACAGGAGGAGCTTCCTGAAATAGAAGAAATCCTCAAGCAGGTGTATCTGGGAGTATGGGCGTCTGAAGTTCCAGGGAAGGCGAAAAATGCTTCGCCTGTTCAAGTAGAAATAAAAAGGGGGGGCCTGCCCAATTAGAATAAAACAATATCCCCCTAAAATTGCAGGGAAAGGGAAGTAAAAATCGTTGATAAATTTTGAAATCTACATTATTAATTGAGTGTGAATTGGAATATAATACTCCTATCTCGCCAGTAAAGAAATAAAGTTGCAGACTGGTTCAAGATCTCAGAGCAATCAACAAATTTGTAGAGGATATTCATCCAGTAATAGCTAATCCGTACACCTTATTGACTAAATTGAACACTAATCAGAAATGCTTTGCCGTCTTGGATTTAAAGGACTCTTTGGCTGCAGCCAGCCGGGAGTGATGTGAGTACCACTGGGGGCTAAGGGGGCGATGGCTGGGGCAGAGGGATGGGGACCCGGCTGGGGCCCTATTGCAGGCAGCCCGCTGCCCCGGCCGAGCACTCTAACGTGGGACTTGTCCTGGCAGCATGGTCACCAAGAAGGAGCTGTGCACAGACCCCCGGGCGGCCTGGGTGCAGGCGCATGTGCAGCACTTCCAGAGCCTGAAGAACTGATCCTTCCCCACTGCCACCCCTGATGCCCCTGGTGCTTCCCCAGACCCAGGTACGCAGGAGAGCACTTGGATGGCAGCCTTCTTCAATGGGAAAGCTTATTCTATTTAACTTATTTAAACAAACTATTTTCTGCTAAAAAGGGGGGGAAAAACCCCAAAATCAATTATATAAAATCCCTGCTTTAAACTGAAAAGAATTTAAACGGTATCAATTTGCTTCTTAATGAACAGTCTGGTGCTTCGGTGCCTGAGTAGAGTGTTTGCATTATCAACCCCCTTGTGTGTCTCTGAAGTCCCTGCTGGAGCCCCGATGCGAGAGACAAGACCCACGGGGACCCCATTGCTCTCCACGCATCCTGGGGTCACTGCTCTCTCTGGAACAGAGCAGCCTCAGCCGCACAGCGTCCCCCACGGTGCCTCCCCCTCCCCAGCCTGGGTTCAGCTCCGGTGCCACCCATCGGGTGCCACCAGGTTCTCAAGCGGGTGCCCAGCGCCAGCTCCTTTTTGGGAAGCAGCCCGGCATCCCCTGTGATGCCAGGAGGAGGCTGGGGCCGCGGCAGCGCCTCTTGCCGCGCAGCGCTCAGGCACAAGCAGCAAAGCCGCGTCGGTGAGGGTCCAAGTTTTATTAGAGGGAACCTGCCCATGCCTAGGGCAGGGCCTGCGAGGGCAGGTTGGTGTCGGGGTGTCCTGCAGGGATGCCGGCCTCTTCGTCCTCAGGGGAGGTGTCCGGAGCTGGGCCACTGTGCGAGGGTCCCTGTGCCGCTGGGTCCAGCGCCTGGGCTGGCTGCAAGGCGGGCGCTGCGAGGGGCAGGGGGATGATGAGCACAGCCAGCCCGTGCCACGCTCCCTCCCTCCAGCCCTGGATCACGGCCCCGAGCCTGTCCCCGCGTCCCAAGTAGCAGTGGTGGCCACATGGCTCTTGGGACCTTGTGTCCCACCCCCAGCTGCAGCCCTCACCAGTGCCCGTGCCGCTGCAGTCACAGCATTCCCAGGAATGCACCTCTCCTCCCAGGTTGGAGCAGCGCTGGTGGGTCCCGCGGGAGCCACAGGACTGGCAGAGCAGCAGTCGCCAGGGCCTGGGGGGGCAATGGGACACATTGCCACCAAAGGCCCCTGAGATGGATGGGGGGTGCCAGCCTGGTACCTCCATCCCCAGCCAAAGGGGGTGACCTCGGGGACCACCCGCACTCACCCGTTCTCCTCTGCCGCTTCCCGTCCCAGGGGGCACAGGCACCGGCTGCTGTCACAGGAGCTGTGCCGCCGATAATGGTCGGCAAAGGCTCCATCCTCCTCCCAGGCAGCATCCCTGTGGGAGCAGAGGAGGGCTCAGCCCTGGGGATGTGGGGAGGCAGCAGGGGATCGGCTGGAGCATCCCGGAGGGGAAGGAGGCAGCGGGAGGGCACCCACCTGTCCGGGATTTTGATGCCCAGGCGGAACATCTCTTCTCGGAAGGTGACCGTGTCCTGGCAGAGCGGGCAGCGGAAGTGGTGCAGGGCAGAGCGCAGCGCCTGGCCCTGGGGCAGACACAGCGTCAGCACCAGGGGGTGCTGGGGTCCCGTTCACCCCCCGCAGCTTGGTGCCGGGGTGAGCGCAGGGGTGATGATGTCGGGGACCGCGGGGGCTGCCGCCTACCTGAATACAGCGGCGGTGGAACCAGGCGCTGGTGCAGGTGGGACAGACCAGGGTGTCAAAGCACGGCCGCTCCGCCACCGCCTCCTGGCAGATGAGGCACAGGGTCTGGTCCTGCTGCACCGCCCGCACCCGCTGCACCGGCCGGTGCTTCCAGCAGAAGGACCTGCGGACGGAGGTGATGCTTCAGCGCCAGCTCTCCTCCATCGCGGCCCTGGCTCTGGTACCCCGGGGCGGGGACACTCACTTGAACTCCCCAAAGAACTGGGAGACGCAGCCCCGCTCGCTGCCGCAGGGGTAGTGGAAGGTGCGGGGACAGCGCCGGGCTCTGCAGGTGACCGAGGCGCCCGGCTGGCGGCAGATGCAGCACCTCTGGGGATGACAGGGGTGTCTGTGCGGTTGCTTGCAGCCAGCTGCCAGAGCGTCCCTGCGGGAGTGCTGGCCTGTGCAGTGCTGGACATAGGCAATGGGGACCGTCATGCCCTCAGGCCTCACCTTCCGTGCCACCCTCTTCAGCTCCTCTTGGATGTCAGGGAAGAGGAAGCCATAGAAGCCCTCTTCATCAGCCCCTCTCTGGTTCAGCCTGCTGGCGTGGTACTGCAAGAGGGGAGAAGAGGGGACGTGCCAGGGGCTGCCGGCGGTGCGGGGCCGGGGAGCAGGGGGTGCCAGGACCAGCACTCACCAGGCAGTTCTCATGGACGCAGAGCCCATCCTGACGGCAAAGCTGCCCCAGCACCTCGGGGTTGCAATCTGCTCGCTGGCAGAACCCGCACACTGCAGGGGGACAGCAGCGTCACCGCCTGCCCTGTGACAAGGTCCCAGTGTAATGCTGGGAGCGGGAATGGGGAGACACCCGACCGCCTTCCTATGCTGCTTGCATCCACAATCCCCTCTGGCAGGGTGCCAGCGGGGTGCTGTGCACTCACGCTCCTCACCGGGCTCATCCCGCTGCCTCTTGCACGGGGGAGGCTCACAGGAGGGCTCGTCCACCTCCGGCAGCGCTGCCGGACACTGGGCCGTGCGGCGCCGTGATTTGCGCTTCATCGTAGCGAGAGGCTGCAGCCAAGGAGATGCCTGCGCCTGGGGACGTTGCTCTGCTCAAAGACCCTCCTGCTCTGGGGCTGCTGGCGGGGCACCCTTGCCGTGCAGGGTGTTTGTGACGCGGCACCGCACGAGGGTTCCGCACGGGGCATCTGGAACGCGGGGACAGGCGCAGGGCTGTGATCCAGGGATGGATGGAGGCAGGGAGCGTGGCACAGGCTGGCTGGGCTCATCATGACCCCCCTGCCCCTCACAGTGCCTGCCCTGCAGGCAGCCCCGGCGCTAGACCCACCGGCACAGGACCCAGCAGCACAGGGGGATGATCGCTTCCCTGGCCCGGCTGCCGCACTCTTGCTCATACAAGCCAGGATGCCACTGGCCTTCCTGGCCACCTGGGCACAGACCTGGCTCAGCTTTAGCTGCCTTTTGACCACCACCCCAAGTCGTTTCCACCAGCCTCTTTTCCCTGGTGTATGGGGCTGTTGCGACCCGTAGTAAGAGATCATAGTAAGAGATTATTTGTTTGGGTGGCCACTCATTGTCCTTCCAGTTACCAATTTGTAGTTCCCTTTTAGATCGTTTCCTTCTTAGTTCATCTGTTTCTGTGTACAATTGGACTCCCAGACGTTCCCCTTGGCTCATAGCTGGTAAAAAAGAAACTCGGTCTCATTGTTCCTAATACACGTGATCCTGTCCAATTTTTAGGTAAAAATGCAAAGGCTGCTTTACCACAGATCCAATAATGTCCGTCTGGAGTGGGCCAACCGTTTGGTATATTAGTTCCATTAGTCCAGTTAGGGAATTGGTGATTCATTTCTATAGGATCTCCCCATTTTTCCCAGCCTTTCTTTGTTCTCTTCCATAGATCACCTCCTTCACAAAGCAAATTTCCTACTGGTTTGCCGTCACTTTCTGAATTTTGCCAACACCTTTTCCAATTACATTTGTTTGTAAGATCCATTGCTGCCTTCTGTTATTTCCTTCTTGATTTCTCCAGATCACAGGATCGCTTATGTTACTCTCCATCGCTTCCCAGGGCCATCTCTCTCCCTGGTTAGTTCCCCCACAAACATAGCAGTTGCTTACATTCAATGCTTTAGCTATATTTTACAAAGAGATTGTTAGCAACAGTGGGAATTTCATATTGGACTCCTGTTTCCGTTTCATGATAAAATGAGTTGAATAATAAATGATGTTGTATTGATTCCTTAACACTTTCCATAATTTGAATTTGGACTTTAGCTCCTGGACCCTTTCCTGTAGCCCATATTTTAATTCCAAACTCCTTAATTTTCTTATTTTTCCATTTTCCAATAGTCATGATAGTTAGCTTGAGAAGGGTACATTCGTGTGGTCCACAATCTGGCTTTACTGGGACATTTTGAATAAAGGCTATACGCAGATATGTTTTTCACTCTAAGAAACCACCCCAAGTGACAGACGGAATGCGAGATGAATATACCTCCGTCAGATCCCTTAATTTTGGCTTTGGAAAAGGAGAGGGAAAAACTGAAAGCTAAGCTGGAGAGATGTTCAGATTGGGATACTGGGGAAAGATGTTAAGCAAAGCAAGAAGGAAAGCAAGGGAGCTCGGGCAGCTCCTGTGTTTGAGCGTGGGATGAGTGCTGGGGAGGCAGAGGTGGAGGGATGTCGGGCGGAGGTGGGGGAGTGGGTTCTTCTCCTATGGGACCGGATCCGTGTGTGCTGTGGGGAGTTTGGACGTTGGAAGTGGGACTGCCCTGGGGGGAGTGCCATGGGGTGGCTCCTGTGGCTGAATTGGAACTAGACAGACGGGGACCTGGGGAATCTACCCCAGCAGATCCACTGGTTAAATTAAAACTAGGGACTAGAGGAAATAAAGTGGAATTTTAGTGGATGCAGGAGCAACTTATTCGGTGTTAAATCAGAGGGAAAAGAATTTGTTACGGATGTGGGAGCTACTGGCCACCAAGAAAAAAAAAAAAAAAAAAAAAAAGGAAAAGACCCCAAAAAAAGGCAAAAAGAGGCATTCTTTCTGAAACCCGTAAAGTACAAATTCGGAAAACAAAGAGGAATGCATGAATTTTTATGCATGCTAAATTCTCCCAACTCTGTATTAGGGTGAGAAGCAACATTGAAAGAAGGCAAAATGGAATGAAGAGTTAAAAACGATCAATTAGTTTTAGTTTTGAGTTTCTCTTTAATTCAACAGAGAAGCAAACAGGAGGAGCTTCCTGAAATAGAAGAAATCCTCAAGCAGGTGTATCTGGGAGTATGGGCGTCTGAAGTTCCAGGGAAGGCGAAAAATGCTTTGCCTGTTCAAGTAGAAATAAAAAGGGGGGGCCTGCCCAATTAGAATAAAACAATATCCCCCTAAAATTGCAGGGAAAGGGAAGTAAAAATCGTTGATAAATTTTGAAATCTACATTATTAATTGAGTGTGAATTGGAATATAATACTCCTATCTCGCCAGTAAAGAAATAAAGTTGCAGACTGGTTCAAGATCTCAGAGCAATCAACAAATTTGTAGAGGATATTCATCCAGTAATAGCTAATCCGTACACCTTATTGACTAAATTGAACACTAATCAGAAATGCTTTGCCGTCTTGGATTTAAAGGACTCTTTGGCTGCAGCCAGCCGGGAGTGATGTGAGTACCACTGGGGGCTAAGGGGGCGATGGCTGGGGCAGAGGGATGGGGACCCGGCTGGGGCCCTATTGCAGGCAGCCCGCTGCCCCGGCCGAGCACTCTAACGTGGGACTTGTCCTGGCAGCATGGTCACCAAGAAGGAGCTGTGCACAGACCCCCGGGCGGCCTGGGTGCAGGCGCATGTGCAGCACTTCCAGAGCCTGAAGAACTGATCCTTCCCCACTGCCACCCCTGATGCCCCTGGTGCTTCCCCAGACCCAGGTACGCAGGAGAGCACTTGGATGGCAGCCTTCTTCAATGGGAAAGCTTATTCTATTTAACTTATTTAAACAAACTATTTTCTGCTAAAAAGGGGGGGAAAAACCCCAAAATCAATTATATAAAATCCCTGCTTTAAACTGAAAAGAATTTAAACGGTATCAATTTGCTTCTTAATGAACAGTCTGGTGCTTCGGTGCCTGAGTAGAGTGTTTGCATTATCAACCCCCTTGTGTGTCTCTGAAGTCCCTGCTGGAGCCCCGATGCGAGAGACAAGACCCACGGGGACCCCATTGCTCTCCACGCATCCTGGGGTCACTGCTCTCTCTGGAACAGAGCAGCCTCAGCCGCACAGCGTCCCCCACGGTGCCTCCCCCTCCCCAGCCTGGGTTCAGCTCCGGTGCCACCCATCGGGTGCCACTAGGTTCTCAAGCGGGTGCCCAGCGCCAGCTCCTCTTTGGGAAGCAGCCCGGCATCCCCTGTGATGCCAGGAGGAGGCTGGGGCCGCGGCAGCGCCTCTTGCCGCGCAGCGCTCAGGCACAAGCAGCAAAGCCGCGTCGGTGAGGGTCCAAGTTTTATTAGAGGGAACCTGCCCATGCCTAGGGCAGGGCCTGCGAGGGCAGGTTGGTGTCGGGGTGTCCTGCAGGGATGCCGGCCTCTTCGTCCTCAGGGGAGGTGTCCGGAGCTGGGCCACTGTGCGAGGGTCCCTGTGCCGCTGGGTCCAGCGCCTGGGCTGGCTGCAAGGCGGGCGCTGCGAGGGGCAGGGGGATGATGAGCACAGCCAGCCCGTGCCACGCTCCCTCCCTCCAGCCCTGGATCACGGCCCCGAGCCTGTCCCCGCGTCCCAAGTAGCAGTGGTGGCCACATGGCTCTTGGGACCTTGTGTCCCACCCCCAGCTGCAGCCCTCACCAGTGCCCGTGCCGCTGCAGTCACAGCATTCCCAGGAATGCACCTCTCCTCCCAGGTTGGAGCAGCGCTGGTGGGTCCCGCGGGAGCCACAGGACTGGCAGAGCAGCAGTCGCCAGGGCCTGGGGGGGCAATGGGACACATTGCCACCAAAGGCCCCTGAGATGGATGGGGGGTGCCAGCCTGGTACCTCCATCCCCAGCCAAAGGGGGTGACCTCGGGGACCACCCGCACTCACCCGTTCTCCTCTGCCGCTTCCCGTCCCAGGGGGCACAGGCACCGGCTGCTGTCACAGGAGCTGTGCCGCCGATAATGGTCGGCAAAGGCTCCATCCTCCTCCCAGGCAGCATCCCTGTGGGAGCAGAGGAGGGCTCAGCCCTGGGGATGTGGGGAGGCAGCAGGGGATCGGCTGGAGCATCCCGGAGGGGAAGGAGGCAGCGGGAGGGCACCCACCTGTCCGGGATTTTGATGCCCAGGCGGAACATCTCTTCTCGGAAGGTGACCGTGTCCTGGCAGAGCGGGCAGCGGAAGTGGTGCAGGGCAGAGCGCAGCGCCTGGCCCTGGGGCAGACACAGCGTCAGCACCAGGGGGTGCTGGGGTCCCGTTCACCCCCCGCAGCTTGGTGCCGGGGTGAGCGCAGGGGTGATGATGTCGGGGACCGCGGGGGCTGCCGCCTACCTGAATACAGCGGCGGTGGAACCAGGCGCTGGTGCAGGTGGGACAGACCAGGGTGTCAAAGCACGGCCGCTCCGCCACCGCCTCCTGGCAGATGAGGCACAGGGTCTGGTCCTGCTGCACCGCCCGCACCCGCTGCACCGGCCGGTGCTTCCAGCAGAAGGACCTGCGGACGGAGGTGATGCTTCAGCGCCAGCTCTCCTCCATCGCGGCCCTGGCTCTGGTACCCCGGGGCGGGGACACTCACTTGAACTCCCCAAAGAACTGGGAGACGCAGCCCCGCTCGCTGCCGCAGGGGTAGTGGAAGGTGCGGGGACAGCGCCGGGCTCTGCAGGTGACCGAGGCGCCCGGCTGGCGGCAGATGCAGCACCTCTGGGGATGACAGGGGTGTCTGTGCGGTTGCTTGCAGCCAGCTGCCAGAGCGTCCCTGCGGGAGTGCTGGCCTGTGCAGTGCTGGACATAGGCAATGGGGACCGTCATGCCCTTAGGCCTCACCTTCCGTGCCACCCTCTTCAGCTCCTCTTGGATGTCAGGGAAGAGGAAGCCATAGAAGCCCTCTTCATCAGCCCCTCTCTGGTTCAGCCTGCTGGCGTGGTACTGCAAGAGGGGAGAAGAGGGGACGTGCCAGGGGCTGCCGGCGGTGCGGGGCCGGGGAGCAGGGGGTGCCAGGACCAGCACTCACCAGGCAGTTCTCATGGACGCAGAGCCCATCCTGACGGCAAAGCTGCCCCAGCACCTCGGGGTTGCAATCTGCGCGCTGGCAGAACCCGCACACTGCAGGGGGACAGCAGCGTCACCGCCTGCCCTGTGACAAGGTCCCAGTGTAATGCTGGGAGCGGGAATGGGGAGACACCCGACCGCCTTCCTATGCTGCTTGCATCCACAATCCCCTCTGGCAGGGTGCCAGCGGGGTGCTGTGCACTCACGCTCCTCACCGGGCTCATCCCGCTGCCTCTTGCACGGGGGAGGCTCACAGGAGGGCTCGTCCTCCTCCGGCAGCGCTGCCGGACACTGGGCCGTGCGGCGCCGTGATTTGCGCTTCATCGTAGCGAGAGGCTGCAGCCAAGGAGATGCCTGCGCCTGGGGACGTTGCTCTGCTCAAAGACCCTCCTGCTCTGGGGCTGCTGGCGGGGCACCCTTGCCGTGCAGGGTGTTTGTGACGCGGCACCGCACGAGGGTTCCGCACGGGGCATCTGGAACGCGGGGACAGGCGCAGGGCTGTGATCCAGGGATGGATGGAGGCAGGGAGCGTGGCACAGGCTGGCTGGGCTCATCATGACCCCCCTGCCCCTCACAGTGCCTGCCCTGCAGGCAGCCCCGGCGCTAGACCCACCGGCACAGGACCCAGCAGCACAGGGGGATGATCGCTTCCCTGGCCCGGCTGCCGCACTCTTGCTCATACAAGCCAGGATGCCACTGGCCTTCCTGGCCACCTGGGCACAGACCTGGCTCAGCTTTAGCTGCCTTTTGACCACCACCCCAAGTCGTTTCCACCAGCCTCTTTTCCCTGGTGTATGGGGCTGTTGCGACCCGTAGTAAGAGATCATAGTAAGAGATTATTTGTTTGGGTGGCCACTCATTGTCCTTCCAGTTACCAATTTGTAGTTCCCTTTTAGATCGTTTCCTTCTTAGTTCATCTGTTTCTGTGTACAACTGGACTCCCAGACGTTCTCCTTGGCTCATAGCTGGTAAAAAAGAAACTCGGTCTCATTGTTCCTAATACACGTGATCCTGTCCAATTTTTAGGTAAAAATGCAAAGGCTGCTTTACCACAGATCCAATAATGTCCGTCTGGAGTGGGCCAACCGTTTGGTATATTAGTTCCATTAGTCCAGTTAGGGAATTGGTGATTCATTTCTATAGGATCTCCCCATTTTTCCCAGCCTTTCTTTGTTCTCTTCCATAGATCACCTCCTTCACAAAGCAAATTTCCTACTGGTTTGCCGTCACTTTCTGAATTTTGCCAACACCTTTTCCAATTACATTTGTTTGTACGATCCATTGCTGCCTTCTGTTATTTCCTTCTTGATTTCTCCAGATCACAGGATCGCTTATGTTACTCTCCATCGCTTCCCAGGGCCATCTCTCTCCCTGGTTAGTTCCCCCACAAACATAGCAGTTGCTTACATTCAATGCTTTAGCTATATTTTACAAAGAGATTGTTAGCAACAGTGGGAATTTCATATTGGACTCCTGTTTCCGTTTCATGATAAAATGAGTTGAATAATAAATGATGTTGTATTGATTCCTTAACACTTTCCGTAATTTGAATTTGGACTTTAGCTCCTGGACCCTTTCCTGTAGCCCATATTTTAATTCCAAACTCCTTAATTTTCTTATTTTTCCATTTTCCAATAGTCATGATAGTTAGCTTGAGAAGGGTACATTCGTGTGGTCCACAATCTGGCTTTACTGGGACATTTTGAATAAAGGCTATACGCAGATATGTTTTTCACTCTAAGAAACCACCCCAAGTGACAGACGGAATGCGAGATGAATATACCTCCGTCAGATCCCTTAATTTTGGCTTTGGAAAAGGAGAGGGAAAAACTGAAAGCTAAGCTGGAGAGATGTTCAGATTGGGATACTGGGGAAAGATGTTAAGCAAAGCAAGAAGGAAAGCAAGGGAGCTCGGGCAGCTCCTGTGTTTGAGCGTGGGATGAGTGCTGGGGAGGCAGAGGTGGAGGGATGTCGGGCGGAGGTGGGGGAGTGGGTTCTTCTCCTATGGGACCGGATCCGTGTGTGCTGTGGGGAGTTTGGACGTTGGAAGTGGGACTGCCCTGGGGGGAGTGCCATGGGGTGGCTCCTGTGGCTGAATTGGAACTAGACAGACGGGGACCTGGGGAATCTACCCCAGCAGATCCACTGGTTAAATTAAAACTAGGGACTAGAGGAAATAAAGTGGAATTTTAGTGGATGCAGGAGCAACTTATTCGGTGTTAAATCAGAGGGAAAAGAATTTGTTACGGATGTGGGAGCTACTGGCCACCAAGAAAAAAAAAAAAAAAAAAAAAGGAAAAGACCCCAAAAAAAGGCAAAAAGAGGCATTCTTTCTGAAACCCGTAAAGTACAAATTCGGAAAACAAAGAGGAATGCATGAATTTTTATGCATGCTAAATTCTCCCAACTCTGTATTAGGGTGAGAAGCAACATTGAAAGAAGGCAAAATGGAATGAAGAGTTAAAAACGATCAATTAGTTTTAGTTTTGAGTTTCTCTTTAATTCAACAGGGAAGCAAACAGGAGGAGCTTCCTGAAATAGAAGAAATCCTCAAGCAGGTGTATCTGGGAGTATGGGCGTCTGAAGTTCCAGGGAAGGCGAAAAATGCTTTGCCTGTTCAAGTAGAAATAAAAAGGGGGGGCCTGCCCAATTAGAATAAAACAATATCCCCCTAAAATTGCAGGGAAAGGGAAGTAAAAATCGTTGATAAATTTTGAAATCTACATTATTAATTGAGTGTGAATTGGAATATAATACTCCTATCTCGCCAGTAAAGAAATAAAGTTGCAGACTGGTTCAAGATCTCAGAGCAATCAACAAATTTGTAGAGGATATTCATCCAGTAATAGCTAATCCGTACACCTTATTGACTAAATTGAACACTAATCAGAAATGCTTTGCCGTCTTGGATTTAAAGGACTCTTTGGCTGCAGCCAGCCGGGAGTGATGTGAGTACCACTGGGGGCTAAGGGGGCGATGGCTGGGGCAGAGGGATGGGGACCCGGCTGGGGCCCTATTGCAGGCAGCCCGCTGCCCCGGCCGAGCACTCTAACGTGGGACTTGTCCTGGCAGCATGGTCACCAAGAAGGAGCTGTGCACAGACCCCCGGGCGGCCTGGGTGCAGGCGCATGTGCAGCACTTCCAGAGCCTGAAGAACTGATCCTTCCCCACTGCCACCCCTGATGCCCCTGGTGCTTCCCCAGACCCAGGTACGCAGGAGAGCACTTGGATGGCAGCCTTCTTCAATGGGAAAGCTTATTCTATTTAACTTATTTAAACAAACTATTTTCTGCTAAAAAGGGGGGGAAAAACCCCAAAATCAATTATATAAAATCCCTGCTTTAAACTGAAAAGAATTTAAACGGTATCAATTTGCTTCTTAATGAACAGTCTGGTGCTTCGGTGCCTGAGTAGAGTGTTTGCATTATCAACCCCCTTGTGTGTCTCTGAAGTCCCAGCTGGAGCCCCGATGCGAGAGACAAGACCCACGGGGACCCCATTGCTCTCCACGCATCCTGGGGTCACTGCTCTCTCTGGAACAGAGCAGCCTCAGCCGCACAGCGTCCCCCACGGTGCCTCCCCCTCCCCAGCCTGGGTTCAGCTCCGGTGCCACCCATCGGGTGCCACCAGGTTCTCAAGCGGGTGCCCAGCGCCAGCTCCTCTTTGGGAAGCAGCCCGGCATCCCCTGTGATGCCAGGAGGAGGCTGGGGCCGCGGCAGCGCCTCTTGCCGCGCAGCGCTCAGGCACAAGCAGCAAAGCCGCGTCGGTGAGGGTCCAAGTTTTATTAGAGGGAACCTGCCCATGCCTAGGGCAGGGCCTGCGAGGGCAGGTTGGTGTCGGGGTGTCCTGCAGGGATGCCGGCCTCTTCGTCCTCAGGGGAGGTGTCCGGAGCTGGGCCACTGTGCGAGGGTCCCTGTGCCGCTGGGTCCAGCGCCTGGGCTGGCTGCAAGGCGGGCGCTGCGAGGGGCAGGGGGATGATGAGCACAGCCAGCCCGTGCCACGCTCCCTCCCTCCAGCCCTGGATCACGGCCCCGAGCCTGTCCCCGCGTCCCAAGTAGCAGTGGTGGCCACATGGCTCTTGGGACCTTGTGTCCCACCCCCAGCTGCAGCCCTCACCAGTGCCCGTGCCGCTGCAGTCACAGCATTCCCAGGAATGCACCTCTCCTCCCAGGTTGGAGCAGCGCTGGTGGGTCCCGCGGGAGCCACAGGACTGGCAGAGCAGCAGTCGCCAGGGCCTGGGGGGGCAATGGGACACATTGCCACCAAAGGCCCCTGAGATGGATGGGGGGTGCCAGCCTGGTACCTCCATCCCCAGCCAAAGGGGGTGACCTCGGGGACCACCCGCACTCACCCGTTCTCCTCTGCCGCTTCCCGTCCCAGGGGGCACAGGCACCGGCTGCTGTCACAGGAGCTGTGCCGCCGATAATGGTCGGCAAAGGCTCCATCCTCCTCCCAGGCAGCATCCCTGTGGGAGCAGAGGAGGGCTCAGCCCTGGGGATGTGGGGAGGCAGCAGGGGATCGGCTGGAGCATCCCGGAGGGGAAGGAGGCAGCGGGAGGGCACCCACCTGTCCGGGATTTTGATGCCCAGGCGGAACATCTCTTCTCGGAAGGTGACCGTGTCCTGGCAGAGCGGGCAGCGGAAGTGGTGCAGGGCAGAGCGCAGCGCCTGGCCCTGGGGCAGACACAGCGTCAGCACCAGGGGGTGCTGGGGTCCCGTTCACCCCCCGCAGCTTGGTGCCGGGGTGAGCGCAGGGGTGATGATGTCGGGGACCGCGGGGGCTGCCGCCTACCTGAATACAGCGGCGGTGGAACCAGGCGCTGGTGCAGGTGGGACAGACCAGGGTGTCAAAGCACGGCCGCTCCGCCACCGCCTCCTGGCAGATGAGGCACAGGGTCTGGTCCTGCTGCACCGCCCGCACCCGCTGCACCGGCCGGTGCTTCCAGCAGAAGGACCTGCGGACGGAGGTGATGCTTCAGCGCCAGCTCTCCTCCATCGCGGCCCTGGCTCTGGTACCCCGGGGCGGGGACACTCACTTGAACTCCCCAAAGAACTGGGAGACGCAGCCCCGCTCGCTGCCGCAGGGGTAGTGGAAGGTGCGGGGACAGCGCCGGGCTCTGCAGGTGACCGAGGCGCCCGGCTGGCGGCAGATGCAGCACCTCTGGGGATGACAGGGGTGTCTGTGCGGTTGCTTGCAGCCAGCTGCCAGAGCGTCCCTGCGGGAGTGCTGGCCTGTGCAGTGCTGGACATAGGCAATGGGGACCGTCATGCCCTTAGGCCTCACCTTCCGTGCCACCCTCTTCAGCTCCTCTTGGATGTCAGGGAAGAGGAAGCCATAGAAGCCCTCTTCATCAGCCCCTCTCTGGTTCAGCCTGCTGGCGTGGTACTGCAAGAGGGGAGAAGAGGGGACGTGCCAGGGGCTGCCGGCGGTGCGGGGCCGGGGAGCAGGGGGTGCCAGGACCAGCACTCACCAGGCAGTTCTCATGGACGCAGAGCCCATCCTGACGGCAAAGCTGCCCCAGCACCTCGGGGTTGCAATCTGCGCGCTGGCAGAACCCGCACACTGCAGGGGGACAGCAGCGTCACCCCCTGCCCTGTGACAAGGTCCCAGTGTAATGCTGGGAGCGGGAATGGGGAGACACCCGACTGCCTTCCTATGCTGCTTGCATCCACAATCCCCTCTGGCAGGGTGCCAGCGGGGTGCTGTGCACTCACGCTCCTCACCGGGCTCATCCCGCTGCCTCTTGCACGGGGGAGGCTCACAGGAGGGCTCGTCCTCCTCCGGCAGCGCTGCCGGACACTGGGCCGTGCGGCGCCGTGATTTGCGCTTCATCGTAGCGAGAGGCTGCAGCCAAGGAGATGCCTGCGCCTGGGGACGTGGCTCTGCTCAAAGACCCTCCTGCTCTGGGGCTGCTGGCGGGGCACCCTTGCCGTGCAGGGTGTTTGTGACGCGGCACCGCACGAGGGTTCCGCACGGGGCATCTGGAACGCGGGGACAGGCGCAGGGCTGTGATCCAGGGATGGATGGAGGCAGGGAGCGTGGCACAGGCTGGCTGGGCTCATCATGACCCCCCTGCCCCTCACAGTGCCTGCCCTGCAGGCAGCCCCGGCGCTAGACCCACCGGCACAGGACCCAGCAGCACAGGGGGATGATCGCTTCCCTGGCCCGGCTGCCGCACTCTCGCTCATACAAGCCAGGATGCCACTGGCCTTCCTGGCCACCTGGGCACAGACCTGGCTCAGCTTTAGCTGCCTTTTGACCACCACCCCAAGTCGTTTCCACCAGCCTCTTTTCCCTGGTGTATGGGGCTGTTGCGACCCGTAGTAAGAGATCATAGTAAGAGATTATTTGTTTGGGTGGCCACTCATTGTCCTTCCAGTTACCAATTTGTAGTTCCCTTTTAGATCGTTTCCTTCTTAGTTCATCTGTTTCTGTGTACAACTGGACTCCCAAACGTTCTCCTTGGCTCATAGCTGGTAAAAAAGAATCTCGGTCTCATTGTTCCTAATACACGTGATCCTGTCCAATTTTTAGGTAAAAATGCAAAGGCTGCTTTACCACAGATCCAATAATGTCCGTCTGGAGTGGGCCAACCGTTTGGTATATTAGTTCCATTAGTCCAGTTAGGGAATTGGTGATTCATTTCTATAGGATCTCCCCATTTTTCCCAGCCTTTCTTTGTTCTCTTCCATAGATCACCTCCTTCACAAAGCAAATTTCCTACTGGTTTGCCGTCACTTTCTGAATTTTGCCAACACCTTTTCCAATTACATTTGTTTGTAAGATCCATTGCTGCCTTCTGTTATTTCCTTCTTGATTTCTCCAGATCACAGGATCGCTTATGTTACTCTCCATCGCTTCCCAGGGCCATCTCTCTCCCTGGTTAGTTCCCCCACAAACATAGCAGTTGCTTACATTCAATGCTTTAGCTATATTTTACAAAGAGATTGTTAGCAACAGTGGGAATTTCATATTGGACTCCTGTTTCCGTTTCATGATAAAATGAGTTGAATAATAAATGATGTTGTATTGATTCCTTAACACTTTCCGTAATTTGAATTTGGACTTTAGCTCCTGGACCCTTTCCTGTAGCCCATATTTTAATTCCAAACTCCTTAATTTTCTTATTTTTCCATTTTCCAATAGTCATGATAGTTAGCTTGAGAAGGGTACATTCGTGTGGTCCACAATCTGGCTTTACTGGGACATTTTGAATAAAGGCTATACGCAGATATGTTTTTCACTCTAAGAAACCACCCCAAGTGACAGACGGAATGCGAGATGAATATACCTCCGTCAGATCCCTTAATTTTGGCTTTGGAAAAGGAGAGGGAAAAACTGAAAGCTAAGCTGGAGAGATGTTCAGATTGGGATACTGGGGAAAGATGTTAAGCAAAGCAAGAAGGAAAGCAAGGGAGCTCGGGCAGCTCCTGTGTTTGAGCGTGGGATGAGTGCTGGGGAGGCAGAGGTGGAGGGATGTCGGGCGGAGGTGGGGGAGTGGGTTCTTCTCCTATGGGACCGGATCCGTGTGTGCTGTGGGGAGTTTGGACGTTGGAAGTGGGACTGCCCTGGGGGGAGTGCCATGGGGTGGCTCCTGTGGCTGAATTGGAACTAGACAGACGGGGACCTGGGGAATCTACCCCAGCAGATCCACTGGTTAAATTAAAACTAGGGACTAGAGGAAATAAAGTGGAATTTTAGTGGATGCAGGAGCAACTTATTCGGTGTTAAATCAGAGGGAAAAGAATTTGTTACGGATGTGGGAGCTACTGGCCACCAAGAAAAAAAAAAAAAAAAAAAAAAAAAGGAAAAGACCCCAAAAAAAGGCAAAAAGAGGCATTCTTTCTGAAACCCGTAAAGTACAAATTCGGAAAACAAAGAGGAATGCATGAATTTTTATGCATGCTAAATTCTCCCAACTCTGTATTAGGGTGAGAAGCAACATTGAAAGAAGGCAAAATGGAATGAAGAGTTAAAAACGATCAATTAGTTTTAGTTTTGAGTTTCTCTTTAATTCAACAGGGAAGCAAACAGGAGGAGCTTCCTGAAATAGAAGAAATCCTCAAGCAGGTGTATCTGGGAGTATGGGCGTCTGAAGTTCCAGGGAAGGCGAAAAATGCTTTGCCTGTTCAAGTAGAAATAAAAAGGGGGGGGCCTGCCCAATTAGAATAAAACAATATCCCCCTAAAATTGCAGGGAAAGGGAAGTAAAAATCGTTGATAAATTTTGAAATCTACATTATTAATTGAGTGTGAATTGGAATATAATACTCCTATCTCGCCAGTAAAGAAATAAAGTTGCAGACTGGTTCAAGATCTCAGAGCAATCAACAAATTTGTAGAGGATATTCATCCAGTAATAGCTAATCCGTACACCTTATTGACTAAATTGAACACTAATCAGAAATGCTTTGCCGTCTTGGATTTAAAGGACTCTTTGGCTGCAGCCAGCCGGGAGTGATGTGAGTACCACTGGGGGCTAAGGGGGCGATGGCTGGGGCAGAGGGATGGGGACCCGGCTGGGGCCCTATTGCAGGCAGCCCGCTGCCCCGGCCGAGCACTCTAACGTGGGACTTGTCCTGGCAGCATGGTCACCAAGAAGGAGCTGTGCACAGACCCCCGGGCGGCCTGGGTGCAGGCGCATGTGCAGCACTTCCAGAGCCTGAAGAACTGATCCTTCCCCACTGCCACCCCTGATGCCCCTGGTGCTTCCCCAGACCCAGGTACGCAGGAGAGCACTTGGATGGCAGCCTTCTTCAATGGGAAAGCTTATTCTATTTAACTTATTTAAACAAACTATTTTCTGCTAAAAAGGGGGGGAAAAACCCCAAAATCAATTATATAAAATCCCTGCTTTAAACTGAAAAGAATTTAAACGGTATCAATTTGCTTGTTAATGAACAGTCTGGTGCTTCGGTGCCTGAGTAGAGTGTTTGCATTATCAACCCCCTTGTGTGTCTCTGAAGTCCCTGCTGGAGCCCCGATGCGAGAGACAAGACCCACGGGGACCCCATTGCTCTCCACGCATCCTGGGGTCACTGCTCTCTCTGGAATAGAGCAGCCTCAGCCGCACAGCGTCCCCCACGGTGCCTCCCCCTCCCCAGCCTGGGTTCAGCTCCGGTGCCACCCATCGGGTGCCACCAGGTTCTCAAGCGGGTGCCCAGCGCCAGCTCCTCTTTGGGAAGCAGCCCGGCATCCCCTGTGATGCCAGGAGGAGGCTGGGGCCGCGGCAGCGCCTCTTGCCGCGCAGCGCTCAGGCACAAGCAGCAAAGCCGCGTCGGTGAGGGTCCAAGTTTTATTAGAGGGAACCTGCCCATGCCTAGGGCAGGGCCTGCGAGGGCAGGTTGGTGTCGGGGTGTCCTGCAGGGATGCCGGCCTCTTCGTCCTCAGGGGAGGTGTCCGGAGCTGGGCCACTGTGCGAGGGTCCCTGTGCCGCTGGGTCCAGCGCCTGGGCTGGCTGCAAGGCGGGCGCTGCGAGGGGCAGGGGGATGATGAGCACAGCCAGCCCGTGCCACGCTCCCTCCCTCCAGCCCTGGATCACGGCCCCGAGCCTGTCCCCGCGTCCCAAGTAGCAGTGGTGGCCACATGGCTCTTGGGACCTTGTGTCCCACCCCCAGCTGCAGCCCTCACCAGTGCCCGTGCCGCTGCAGTCACAGCATTCCCAGGAATGCACCTCTCCTCCCAGGTTGGAGCAGCGCTGGTGGGTCCCGCGGGAGCCACAGGACTGGCAGAGCAGCAGTCGCCAGGGCCTGGGGGGGCAATGGGACACATTGCCACCAAAGGCCCCTGAGATGGATGGGGGGTGCCAGCCTGGTACCTCCATCCCCAGCCAAAGGGGGTGACCTCGGGGACCACCCGCACTCACCCGTTCTCCTCTGCCGCTTCCCGTCCCAGGGGGCACAGGCACCGGCTGCTGTCACAGGAGCTGTGCCGCCGATAATGGTCGGCAAAGGCTCCATCCTCCTCCCAGGCAGCATCCCTGTGGGAGCAGAGGAGGGCTCAGCCCTGGGGATGTGGGGAGGCAGCAGGGGATCGGCTGGAGCATCCCGGAGGGGAAGGAGGCAGCGGGAGGGCACCCACCTGTCCGGGATTTTGATGCCCAGGCGGAACATCTCTTCTCGGAAGGTGACCGTGTCCTGGCAGAGCGGGCAGCGGAAGTGGTGCAGGGCAGAGCGCAGCGCCTGGCCCTGGGGCAGACACAGCGTCAGCACCAGGGGGTGCTGGGGTCCCGTTCACCCCCCGCAGCTTGGTGCCGGGGTGAGCGCAGGGGTGATGATGTCGGGGACCGCGGGGGCTGCCGCCTACCTGAATACAGCGGCGGTGGAACCAGGCGCTGGTGCAGGTGGGACAGACCAGGGTGTCAAAGCACGGCCGCTCCGCCACCGCCTCCTGGCAGATGAGGCACAGGGTCTGGTCCTGCTGCACCGCCCGCACCCGCTGCACCGGCCGGTGCTTCCAGCAGAAGGACCTGCGGACGGAGGTGATGCTTCAGCGCCAGCTCTCCTCCATCGCGGCCCTGGCTCTGGTACCCCGGGGCGGGGACACTCACTTGAACTCCCCAAAGAACTGGGAGACGCAGCCCCGCTCGCTGCCGCAGGGGTAGTGGAAGGTGCGGGGACAGCGCCGGGCTCTGCAGGTGACCGAGGCGCCCGGCTGGCGGCAGATGCAGCACCTCTGGGGATGACAGGGGTGTCTGTGCGGTTGCTTGCAGCCAGCTGCCAGAGCGTCCCTGCGGGAGTGCTGGCCTGTGCAGTGCTGGACATAGGCAATGGGGACCGTCATGCCCTTAGGCCTCACCTTCCGTGCCACCCTCTTCAGCTCCTCTTGGATGTCAGGGAAGAGGAAGCCATAGAAGCCCTCTTCATCAGCCCCTCTCTGGTTCAGCCTGCTGGCGTGGTACTGCAAGAGGGGAGAAGAGGGGACGTGCCAGGGGCTGCCGGCGGTGCGGGGCCGGGGAGCAGGGGGTGCCAGGACCAGCACTCACCAGGCAGTTCTCATGGACGCAGAGCCCATCCTGACGGCAAAGCTGCCCCAGCACCTCGGGGTTGCAATCTGCGCGCTGGCAGAACCCGCACACTGCAGGGGGACAGCAGCGTCACCCCCTGCCCTGTGACAAGGTCCCAGTGTAATGCTGGGAGCGGGAATGGGGAGACACCCGACCGCCTTCCTATGCTGCTTGCATCCACAATCCCCTCTGGCAGGGTGCCAGCGGGGTGCTGTGCACTCACGCTCCTCACCGGGCTCATCCCGCTGCCTCTTGCACGGGGGAGGCTCACAGGAGGGCTCGTCCTCCTCCGGCAGCGCTGCCGGACACTGGGCCGTGCGGCGCCGTGATTTGCGCTTCATCGTAGCGAGAGGCTGCAGCCAAGGAGATGCCTGCGCCTGGGGACGTGGCTCTGCTCAAAGACCCTCCTGCTCTGGGGCTGCTGGCGGGGCACCCTTGCCGTGCAGGGTGTTTGTGACGCGGCACCGCACGAGGGTTCCGCACGGGGCATCTGGAACGCGGGGACAGGCGCAGGGCTGTGATCCAGGGATGGATGGAGGCAGGGAGCGTGGCACAGGCTGGCTGGGCTCATCATGACCCCCCTGCCCCTCACAGTGCCTGCCCTGCAGGCAGCCCCGGCGCTAGACCCACCGGCACAGGACCCAGCAGCACAGGGGGATGATCGCTTCCCTGGCCCGGCTGCCGCACTCTCGCTCATACAAGCCAGGATGCCACTGGCCTTCCTGGCCACCTGGGCACAGACCTGGCTCAGCTTTAGCTGCCTTTTGACCACCACCCCAAGTCGTTTCCACCAGCCTCTTTTCCCTGGTGTATGGGGCTGTTGCGACCCGTAGTAAGAGATCATAGTAAGAGATTATTTGTTTGGGTGGCCACTCATTGTCCTTCCAGTTACCAATTTGTAGTTCCCTTTTAGATCGTTTCCTTCTTAGTTCATCTGTTTCTGTGTACAACTGGACTCCCAAACGTTCTCCTTGGCTCATAGCTGGTAAAAAAGAATCTCGGTCTCATTGTTCCTAATACACGTGATCCTGTCCAATTTTTAGGTAAAAATGCAAAGGCTGCTTTACCACAGATCCAATAATGTCCGTCTGGAGTGGGCCAACCGTTTGGTATATTAGTTCCATTAGTCCAGTTAGGGAATTGGTGATTCATTTCTATAGGATCTCCCCATTTTTCCCAGCCTTTCTTTGTTCTCTTCCATAGATCACCTCCTTCACAAAGCAAATTTCCTACTGGTTTGCCGTCACTTTCTGAATTTTGCCAACACCTTTTCCAATTACATTTGTTTGTAAGATCCATTGCTGCCTTCTGTTATTTCCTTCTTGATTTCTCCAGATCACAGGATCGCTTATGTTACTCTCCATCGCTTCCCAGGGCCATCTCTCTCCCTGGTTAGTTCCCCCACAAACATAGCAGTTGCTTACATTCAATGCTTTAGCTATATTTTACAAAGAGATTGTTAGCAACAGTGGGAATTTCATATTGGACTCCTGTTTCCGTTTCATGATAAAATGAGTTGAATAATAAATGATGTTGTATTGATTCCTTAACACTTTCCGTAATTTGAATTTGGACTTTAGCTCCTGGACCCTTTCCTGTAGCCCATATTTTAATTCCAAACTCCTTAATTTTCTTATTTTTCCATTTTCCAATAGTCATGATAGTTAGCTTGAGAAGGGTACATTCGTGTGGTCCACAATCTGGCTTTACTGGGACATTTTGAATAAAGGCTATACGCAGATATGTTTTTCACTCTAAGAAACCACCCCAAGTGACAGACGGAATGCGAGATGAATATACCTCCGTCAGATCCCTTAATTTTGGCTTTGGAAAAGGAGAGGGAAAAACTGAAAGCTAAGCTGGAGAGATGTTCAGATTGGGATACTGGGGAAAGATGTTAAGCAAAGCAAGAAGGAAAGCAAGGGAGCTCGGGCAGCTCCTGTGTTTGAGCGTGGGATGAGTGCTGGGGAGGCAGAGGTGGAGGGATGTCGGGCGGAGGTGGGGGAGTGGGTTCTTCTCCTATGGGACCGGATCCGTGTGTGCTGTGGGGAGTTTGGACGTTGGAAGTGGGACTGCCCTGGGGGGAGTGCCATGGGGTGGCTCCTGTGGCTGAATTGGAACTAGACAGACGGGGACCTGGGGAATCTACCCCAGCAGATCCACTGGTTAAATTAAAACTAGGGACTAGAGGAAATAAAGTGGAATTTTAGTGGATGCAGGAGCAACTTATTCGGTGTTAAATCAGAGGGAAAAGAATTTGTTACGGATGTGGGAGCTACTGGCCACCAAGAAAAAAAAAAAAAAAAAAAAAAAAAGGAAAAGACCCCAAAAAAAGGCAAAAAGAGGCATTCTTTCTGAAACCCGTAAAGTACAAATTCGGAAAACAAAGAGGAATGCATGAATTTTTATGCATGCTAAATTCTCCCAACTCTGTATTAGGGTGAGAAGCAACATTGAAAGAAGGCAAAATGGAATGAAGAGTTAAAAACGATCAATTAGTTTTAGTTTTGAGTTTCTCTTTAATTCAACAGAGAAGCAAACAGGAGGAGCTTCCTGAAATAGAAGAAATCCTCAAGCAGGTGTATCTGGGAGTATGGGCGTCTGAAGTTCCAGGGAAGGCGAAAAATGCTTTGCCTGTTCAAGTAGAAATAAAAAGGGGGGGCCTGCCCAATTAGAATAAAACAATATCCCCCTAAAATTGCAGGGAAAGGGAAGTAAAAATCGTTGATAAATTTTGAAATCTACATTATTAATTGAGTGTGAATTGGAATATAATACTCCTATCTCGCCAGTAAAGAAATAAAGTTGCAGACTGGTTCAAGATCTCAGAGCAATCAACAAATTTGTAGAGGATATTCATCCAGTAATAGCTAATCCGTACACCTTATTGACTAAATTGAACACTAATCAGAAATGCTTTGCCGTCTTGGATTTAAAGGACTCTTTGGCTGCAGCCAGCCGGGAGTGATGTGAGTACCACTGGGGGCTAAGGGGGCGATGGCTGGGGCAGAGGGATGGGGACCCGGCTGGGGCCCTATTGCAGGCAGCCCGCTGCCCCGGCCGAGCACTCTAACGTGGGACTTGTCCTGGCAGCATGGTCACCAAGAAGGAGCTGTGCACAGACCCCCGGGCGGCCTGGGTGCAGGCGCATGTGCAGCACTTCCAGAGCCTGAAGAACTGATCCTTCCCCACTGCCACCCCTGATGCCCCTGGTGCTTCCCCAGACCCAGGTACGCAGGAGAGCACTTGGATGGCAGCCTTCTTCAATGGGAAAGCTTATTCTATTTAACTTATTTAAACAAACTATTTTCTGCTAAAAAGGGGGGGAAAACCCCCAAAATCAATTATATAAAATCCCTGCTTTAAACTGAAAAGAATTTAAACGGTATCAATTTGCTTGTTAATGAACAGTCTGGTGCTTCGGTGCCTGAGTAGAGTGTTTGCATTATCAACCCCCTTGTGTGTCTCTGAAGTCCCTGCTGGAGCCCCGATGCGAGAGACAAGACCCACGGGGACCCCATTGCTCTCCACGCATCCTGGGGTCACTGCTCTCTCTGGAATAGAGCAGCCTCAGCCGCACAGCGTCCCCCACGGTGCCTCCCCCTCCCCAGCCTGGGTTCAGCTCCGGTGCCACCCATCGGGTGCCACCAGGTTCTCAAGCGGGTGCCCAGCGCCAGCTCCTCTTTGGGAAGCAGCCCGGCATCCCCTGTGATGCCAGGAGGAGGCTGGGGCCGCGGCAGCGCCTCTTGCCGCGCAGCGCTCAGGCACAAGCAGCAAAGCCGCGTCGGTGAGGGTCCAAGTTTTATTAGAGGGAACCTGCCCATGCCTAGGGCAGGGCCTGCGAGGGCAGGTTGGTGTCGGGGTGTCCTGCAGGGATGCCGGCCTCTTCGTCCTCAGGGGAGGTGTCCGGAGCTGGGCCACTGTGCGAGGGTCCCTGTGCCGCTGGGTCCAGCGCCTGGGCTGGCTGCAAGGCGGGCGCTGCGAGGGGCAGGGGGATGATGAGCACAGCCAGCCCGTGCCACGCTCCCTCCCTCCAGCCCTGGATCACGGCCCCGAGCCTGTCCCCGCGTCCCAAGTAGCAGTGGTGGCCACATGGCTCTTGGGACCTTGTGTCCCACCCCCAGCTGCAGCCCTCACCAGTGCCCGTGCCGCTGCAGTCACAGCATTCCCAGGAATGCACCTCTCCTCCCAGGTTGGAGCAGCGCTGGTGGGTCCCGCGGGAGCCACAGGACTGGCAGAGCAGCAGTCGCCAGGGCCTGGGGGGGCAATGGGACACATTGCCACCAAAGGCCCCTGAGATGGATGGGGGGTGCCAGCCTGGTACCTCCATCCCCAGCCAAAGGGGGTGACCTCGGGGACCACCCGCACTCACCCGTTCTCCTCTGCCGCTTCCCGTCCCAGGGGGCACAGGCACCGGCTGCTGTCACAGGAGCTGTGCCGCCGATAATGGTCGGCAAAGGCTCCATCCTCCTCCCAGGCAGCATCCCTGTGGGAGCAGAGGAGGGCTCAGCCCTGGGGATGTGGGGAGGCAGCAGGGGATCGGCTGGAGCATCCCGGAGGGGAAGGAGGCAGCGGGAGGGCACCCACCTGTCCGGGATTTTGATGCCCAGGCGGAACATCTCTTCTCGGAAGGTGACCGTGTCCTGGCAGAGCGGGCAGCGGAAGTGGTGCAGGGCAGAGCGCAGCGCCTGGCCCTGGGGCAGACACAGCGTCAGCACCAGGGGGTGCTGGGGTCCCGTTCACCCCCCGCAGCTTGGTGCCGGGGTGAGCGCAGGGGTGATGATGTCGGGGACCGCGGGGGCTGCCGCCTACCTGAATACAGCGGCGGTGGAACCAGGCGCTGGTGCAGGTGGGACAGACCAGGGTGTCAAAGCACGGCCGCTCCGCCACCGCCTCCTGGCAGATGAGGCACAGGGTCTGGTCCTGCTGCACCGCCCGCACCCGCTGCACCGGCCGGTGCTTCCAGCAGAAGGACCTGCGGACGGAGGTGATGCTTCAGCGCCAGCTCTCCTCCATCGCGGCCCTGGCTCTGGTACCCCGGGGCGGGGACACTCACTTGAACTCCCCAAAGAACTGGGAGACGCAGCCCCGCTCGCTGCCGCAGGGGTAGTGGAAGGTGCGGGGACAGCGCCGGGCTCTGCAGGTGACCGAGGCGCCCGGCTGGCGGCAGATGCAGCACCTCTGGGGATGACAGGGGTGTCTGTGCGGTTGCTTGCAGCCAGCTGCCAGAGCGTCCCTGCGGGAGTGCTGGCCTGTGCAGTGCTGGACATAGGCAATGGGGACCGTCATGCCCTTAGGCCTCACCTTCCGTGCCACCCTCTTCAGCTCCTCTTGGATGTCAGGGAAGAGGAAGCCATAGAAGCCCTCTTCATCAGCCCCTCTCTGGTTCAGCCTGCTGGCGTGGTACTGCAAGAGGGGAGAAGAGGGGACGTGCCAGGGGCTGCCGGCGGTGCGGGGCCGGGGAGCAGGGGGTGCCAGGACCAGCACTCACCAGGCAGTTCTCATGGACGCAGAGCCCATCCTGACGGCAAAGCTGCCCCAGCACCTCGGGGTTGCAATCTGCGCGCTGGCAGAACCCGCACACTGCAGGGGGACAGCAGCGTCACCGCCTGCCCTGTGACAAGGTCCCAGTGTAATGCTGGGAGCGGGAATGGGGAGACACCCGACCGCCTTCCTATGCTGCTTGCATCCACAATCCCCTCTGGCAGGGTGCCAGCGGGGTGCTGTGCACTCACGCTCCTCACCGGGCTCATCCCGCTGCCTCTTGCACGGGGGAGGCTCACAGGAGGGCTCGTCCTCCTCCGGCAGCGCTGCCGGACACTGGGCCGTGCGGCGCCGTGATTTGCGCTTCATCGTAGCGAGAGGCTGCAGCCAAGGAGATGCCTGCGCCTGGGGACGTTGCTCTGCTCAAAGACCCTCCTGCTCTGGGGCTGCTGGCGGGGCACCCTTGCCGTGCAGGGTGTTTGTGACGCGGCACCGCACGAGGGTTCCGCACGGGGCATCTGGAACGCGGGGACAGGCGCAGGGCTGTGATCCAGGGATGGATGGAGGCAGGGAGCGTGGCACAGGCTGGCTGGGCTCATCATGACCCCCCTGCCCCTCACAGTGCCTGCCCTGCAGGCAGCCCCGGCGCTAGACCCACCGGCACAGGACCCAGCAGCACAGGGGGATGATCGCTTCCCTGGCCCGGCTGCCGCACTCTTGCTCATACAAGCCAGGATGCCACTGGCCTTCCTGGCCACCTGGGCACAGACCTGGCTCAGCTTTAGCTGCCTTTTGACCACCACCCCAAGTCGTTTCCACCAGCCTCTTTTCCCTGGTGTATGGGGCTGTTGCGACCCGTAGTAAGAGATCATAGTAAGAGATTATTTGTTTGGGTGGCCACTCATTGTCCTTCCAGTTACCAATTTGTAGTTCCCTTTTAGATCGTTTCCTTCTTAGTTCATCTGTTTCTGTGTACAACTGGACTCCCAAACGTTCTCCTTGGCTCATAGCTGGTAAAAAAGAAACTCGGTCTCATTGTTCCTAATACACGTGATCCTGTCCAATTTTTAGGTAAAAATGCAAAGGCTGCTTTACCACAGATCCAATAATGCCCGTCTGGAGTGGGCCAACCGTTTGGTATATTAGTTCCATTAGTCCAGTTAGGGAATTGGTGATTCATTTCTATAGGATCTCCCCATTTTTCCCAGCCTTTCTTTGTTCTCTTCCATAGATCACCTCCTTCACAAAGCAAATTTCCTACTGGTTTGCCGTCACTTTCTGAATTTTGCCAACACCTTTTCCAATTACATTTGTTTGTAAGATCCATTGCTGCCTTCTGTTATTTCCTTCTTGATTTCTCCAGATCACAGGATCGCTTATGTTACTCTCCATCGCTTCCCAGGGCCATCTCTCTCCCTGGTTAGTTCCCCCACAAACATAGCAGTTGCTTACATTCAATGCTTTAGCTATATTTTACAAAGAGATTGTTAGCAACAGTGGGAATTTCATATTGGACTCCTGTTTCCGTTTCATGATAAAATGAGTTGAATAATAAATGATGTTGTATTGATTCCTTAACACTTTCCGTAATTTGAATTTGGACTTTAGCTCCTGGACCCTTTCCTGTAGCCCATATTTTAATTCCAAACTCCTTAATTTTCTTATTTTTCCATTTTCCAATAGTCATGATAGTTAGCTTGAGAAGGGTACATTCGTGTGGTCCACAATCTGGCTTTACTGGGACATTTTGAATAAAGGCTATACGCAGATATGTTTTTCACTCTAAGAAACCACCCCAAGTGACAGACGGAATGCGAGATGAATATACCTCCGTCAGATCCCTTAATTTTGGCTTTGGAAAAGGAGAGGGAAAAACTGAAAGCTAAGCTGGAGAGATGTTCAGATTGGGATACTGGGGAAAGATGTTAAGCAAAGCAAGGAGGAAAGCAAGGGAGCTCGGGCAGCTCCTGTGTTTGAGCGTGGGATGAGTGCTGGGGAGGCAGAGGTGGAGGGATGTCGGGCGGAGGTGGGGGAGTGGGTTCTTCTCCTATGGGACCGGATCCGTGTGTGCTGTGGGGAGTTTGGACGTTGGAAGTGGGACTGCCCTGGGGGGAGTGCCATGGGGTGGCTCCTGTGGCTGAATTGGAACTAGACAGACGGGGACCTGGGGAATCTACCCCAGCAGATCCACTGGTTAAATTAAAACTAGGGACTAGAGGAAATAAAGTGGAATTTTAGTGGATGCAGGAGCAACTTATTCGGTGTTAAATCAGAGGGAAAAGAATTTGTTACGGATGTGGGAGCTACTGGCCACCAAGAAAAAAAAAAAAAAAAAAAAGGAAAAGACCCCAAAAAAAGGCAAAAAGAGGCATTCTTTCTGAAACCCGTAAAGTACAAATTCGGAAAACAAAGAGGAATGCATGAATTTTTATGCATGCTAAATTCTCCCAACTCTGTATTAGGGTGAGAAGCAACATTGAAAGAAGGCAAAATGGAATGAAGAGTTAAAAACGATCAATTAGTTTTAGTTTTGAGTTTCTCTTTAATTCAACAGAGAAGCAAACAGGAGGAGCTTCCTGAAATAGAAGAAATCCTCAAGCAGGTGTATCTGGGAGTATGGGCGTCTGAAGTTCCAGGGAAGGCGAAAAATGCTTTGCCTGTTCAAGTAGAAATAAAAAGGGGGGGCCTGCCCAATTAGAATAAAACAATATCCCCCTAAAATTGCAGGGAAAGGGAAGTAAAAATCGTTGATAAATTTTGAAATCTACATTATTAATTGAGTGTGAATTGGAATATAATACTCCTATCTCGCCAGTAAAGAAATAAAGTTGCAGACTGGTTCAAGATCTCAGAGCAATCAACAAATTTGTAGAGGATATTCATCCAGTAATAGCTAATCCGTACACCTTATTGACTAAATTGAACACTAATCAGAAATGCTTTGCCGTCTTGGATTTAAAGGACTCTTTGGCTGCAGCCAGCCGGGAGTGATGTGAGTACCACTGGGGGCTAAGGGGGCGATGGCTGGGGCAGAGGGATGGGGACACGGCTGGGGCCCTATTGCAGGCAGCCCGCTGCCCCGGCCGAGCACTCTAACGTGGGACTTGTCCTGGCAGCATGGTCACCAAGAAGGAGCTGTGCACAGACCCCCGGGCGGCCTGGGTGCAGGCGCATGTGCAGCACTTCCAGAGCCTGAAGAACTGATCCTTCCCCACTGCCACCCCTGATGCCCCTGGTGCTTCCCCAGACCCAGGTACGCAGGAGAGCACTTGGATGGCAGCCTTCTTCAATGGGAAAGCTTATTCTATTTAACTTATTTAAACAAACTATTTTCTGCTAAAAAGGGGGGGAAAAACCCCAAAATCAATTATATAAAATCCCTGCTTTAAACTGAAAAGAATTTAAACGGTATCAATTTGCTTCTTAATGAACAGTCTGGTGCTTCGGTGCCTGAGTAGAGTGTTTGCATTATCAACCCCCTTGTGTGTCTCTGAAGTCCCTGCTGGAGCCCCGATGCGAGAGACAAGACCCACGGGGACCCCATTGCTCTCCACGCATCCTGGGGTCACTGCTCTCTCTGGAACAGAGCAGCCTCAGCCGCACAGCGTCCCCCACGGTGCCTCCCCCTCCCCAGCCTGGGTTCAGCTCCGGTGCCACCCATCGGGTGCCACCAGGTTCTCAAGCGGGTGCCCAGCGCCAGCTCCTCTTTGGGAAGCAGCCCGGCATCCCCTGTGATGCCAGGAGGAGGCTGGGGCCGCGGCAGCGCCTCTTGCCGCGCAGCGCTCAGGCACAAGCAGCAAAGCCGCGTCGGTGAGGGTCCAAGTTTTATTAGAGGGAACCTGCCCATGCCTAGGGCAGGGCCTGCGAGGGCAGGTTGGTGTCGGGGTGTCCTGCAGGGATGCCGGCCTCTTCGTCCTCAGGGGAGGTGTCCGGAGCTGGGCCACTGTGCGAGGGTCCCTGTGCCGCTGGGTCCAGCGCCTGGGCTGGCTGCAAGGCGGGCGCTGCGAGGGGCAGGGGGATGATGAGCACAGCCAGCCCGTGCCACGCTCCCTCCCTCCAGCCCTGGATCACGGCCCCGAGCCTGTCCCCGCGTCCCAAGTAGCAGTGGTGGCCACATGGCTCTTGGGACCTTGTGTCCCACCCCCAGCTGCAGCCCTCACCAGTGCCCGTGCCGCTGCAGTCACAGCATTCCCAGGAATGCACCTCTCCTCCCAGGTTGGAGCAGCGCTGGTGGGTCCCGCGGGAGCCACAGGACTGGCAGAGCAGCAGTCGCCAGGGCCTGGGGGGGCAATGGGACACATTGCCACCAAAGGCCCCTGAGATGGATGGGGGGTGCCAGCCTGGTACCTCCATCCCCAGCCAAAGGGGGTGACCTCGGGGACCACCCGCACTCACCCGTTCTCCTCTGCCGCTTCCCGTCCCAGGGGGCACAGGCACCGGCTGCTGTCACAGGAGCTGTGCCGCCGATAATGGTCGGCAAAGGCTCCATCCTCCTCCCAGGCAGCATCCCTGTGGGAGCAGAGGAGGGCTCAGCCCTGGGGATGTGGGGAGGCAGCAGGGGATCGGCTGGAGCATCCCGGAGGGGAAGGAGGCAGCGGGAGGGCACCCACCTGTCCGGGATTTTGATGCCCAGGCGGAACATCTCTTCTCGGAAGGTGACCGTGTCCTGGCAGAGCGGGCAGCGGAAGTGGTGCAGGGCAGAGCGCAGCGCCTGGCCCTGGGGCAGACACAGCGTCAGCACCAGGGGGTGCTGGGGTCCCGTTCACCCCCCGCAGCTTGGTGCCGGGGTGAGCGCAGGGGTGATGATGTCGGGGACCGCGGGGGCTGCCGCCTACCTGAATACAGCGGCGGTGGAACCAGGCGCTGGTGCAGGTGGGACAGACCAGGGTGTCAAAGCACGGCCGCTCCGCCACCGCCTCCTGGCAGATGAGGCACAGGGTCTGGTCCTGCTGCACCGCCCGCACCCGCTGCACCGGCCGGTGCTTCCAGCAGAAGGACCTGCGGACGGAGGTGATGCTTCAGCGCCAGCTCTCCTCCATCGCGGCCCTGGCTCTGGTACCCCGGGGCGGGGACACTCACTTGAACTCCCCAAAGAACTGGGAGACGCAGCCCCGCTCGCTGCCGCAGGGGTAGTGGAAGGTGCGGGGACAGCGCCGGGCTCTGCAGGTGACCGAGGCGCCCGGCTGGCGGCAGATGCAGCACCTCTGGGGATGACAGGGGTGTCTGTGCGGTTGCTTGCAGCCAGCTGCCAGAGCGTCCCTGCGGGAGTGCTGGCCTGTGCAGTGCTGGACATAGGCAATGGGGACCGTCATGCCCTTAGGCCTCACCTTCCGTGCCACCCTCTTCAGCTCCTCTTGGATGTCAGGGAAGAGGAAGCCATAGAAGCCCTCTTCATCAGCCCCTCTCTGGTTCAGCCTGCTGGCGTGGTACTGCAAGAGGGGAGAAGAGGGGACGTGCCAGGGGCTGCCGGCGGTGCGGGGCCGGGGAGCAGGGGGTGCCAGGACCAGCACTCACCAGGCAGTTCTCATGGACGCAGAGCCCATCCTGACGGCAAAGCTGCCCCAGCACCTCGGGGTTGCAATCTGCGCGCTGGCAGAACCCGCACACTGCAGGGGGACAGCAGCGTCACCGCCTGCCCTGTGACAAGGTCCCAGTGTAATGCTGGGAGCGGGAATGGGGAGACACCCGACCGCCTTCCTATGCTGCTTGCATCCACAATCCCCTCTGGCAGGGTGCCAGCGGGGTGCTGTGCACTCACGCTCCTCACCGGGCTCATCCCGCTGCCTCTTGCACGGGGGAGGCTCACAGGAGGGCTCGTCCTCCTCCGGCAGCGCTGCCGGACACTGGGCCGTGCGGCGCCGTGATTTGCGCTTCATCGTAGCGAGAGGCTGCAGCCAAGGAGATGCCTGCGCCTGGGGACGTTGCTCTGCTCAAAGACCCTCCTGCTCTGGGGCTGCTGGCGGGGCACCCTTGCCGTGCAGGGTGTTTGTGACGCGGCACCGCACGAGGGTTCCGCACGGGGCATCTGGAACGCGGGGACAGGCGCAGGGCTGTGATCCAGGGATGGATGGAGGCAGGGAGCGTGGCACAGGCTGGCTGGGCTCATCATGACCCCCCTGCCCCTCACAGTGCCTGCCCTGCAGGCAGCCCCGGCGCTAGACCCACCGGCACAGGACCCAGCAGCACAGGGGGATGATCGCTTCCCTGGCCCGGCTGCCGCACTCTTGCTCATACAAGCCAGGATGCCACTGGCCTTCCTGGCCACCTGGGCACAGACCTGGCTCAGCTTTAGCTGCCTTTTGACCACCACCCCAAGTCGTTTCCACCAGCCTCTTTTCCCTGGTGTATGGGGCTGTTGCGACCCGTAGTAAGAGATCATAGTAAGAGATTATTTGTTTGGGTGGCCACTCATTGTCCTTCCAGTTACCAATTTGTAGTTCCCTTTTAGATCGTTTCCTTCTTAGTTCATCTGTTTCTGTGTACAACTGGACTCCCAAACGTTCTCCTTGGCTCATAGCTGGTAAAAAAGAAACTCGGTCTCATTGTTCCTAATACACGTGATCCTGTCCAATTTTTAGGTAAAAATGCAAAGGCTGCTTTACCACAGATCCAATAATGTCCGTCTGGAGTGGGCCAACCGTTTGGTATATTAGTTCCATTAGTCCAGTTAGGGAATTGGTGATTCATTTCTATAGGATCTCCCCATTTTTCCCAGCCTTTCTTTGTTCTCTTCCATAGATCACCTCCTTCACAAAGCAAATTTCCTACTGGTTTGCCGTCACTTTCTGAATTTTGCCAACACCTTTTCCAATTACATTTGTTTGTAAGATCCATTGCTGCCTTCTGTTATTTCCTTCTTGATTTCTCCAGATCACAGGATCGCTTATGTTACTCTCCATCGCTTCCCAGGGCCATCTCTCTCCCTGGTTAGTTCCCCCACAAACATAGCAGTTGCTTACATTCAATGCTTTAGCTATATTTTACAAAGAGATTGTTAGCAACAGTGGGAATTTCATATTGGACTCCTGTTTCCGTTTCATGATAAAATGAGTTGAATAATAAATGATGTTGTATTGATTCCTTAACACTTTCCGTAATTTGAATTTGGACTTTAGCTCCTGGACCCTTTCCTGTAGCCCATATTTTAATTCCAAACTCCTTAATTTTCTTATTTTTCCATTTTCCAATAGTCATGATAGTTAGCTTGAGAAGGGTACATTCGTGTGGTCCACAATCTGGCTTTACTGGGACATTTTGAATAAAGGCTATACGCAGATATGTTTTTCACTCTAAGAAACCACCCCAAGTGACAGACGGAATGCGAGATGAATATACCTCCGTCAGATCCCTTAATTTTGGCTTTGGAAAAGGAGAGGGAAAAACTGAAAGCTAAGCTGGAGAGATGTTCAGATTGGGATACTGGGGAAAGATGTTAAGCAAAGCAAGAAGGAAAGCAAGGGAGCTCGGGCAGCTCCTGTGTTTGAGCGTGGGATGAGTGCTGGGGAGGCAGAGGTGGAGGGATGTCGGGCGGAGGTGGGGGAGTGGGTTCTTCTCCTATGGGACCGGATCCGTGTGTGCTGTGGGGAGTTTGGACGTTGGAAGTGGGACTGCCCTGGGGGGAGTGCCATGGGGTGGCTCCTGTGGCTGAATTGGAACTAGACAGACGGGGACCTGGGGAATCTACCCCAGCAGATCCACTGGTTAAATTAAAACTAGGGACTAGAGGAAATAAAGTGGAATTTTAGTGGATGCAGGAGCAACTTATTCGGTGTTAAATCAGAGGGAAAAGAATTTGTTACGGATGTGGGAGCTACTGGCCACCAAGAAAAAAAAAAAAAAAAAAGACCCCAAAAAAAGGCAAAAAGAGGCATTCTTTCTGAAACCCGTAAAGTACAAATTCGGAAAACAAAGAGGAATGCATGAATTTTTATGCATGCTAAATTCTCCCAACTCTGTATTAGGGTGAGAAGCAACATTGAAAGAAGGCAAAATGGAATGAAGAGTTAAAAACGATCAATTAGTTTTAGTTTTGAGTTTCTCTTTAATTCAACAGAGAAGCAAACAGGAGGAGCTTCCTGAAATAGAAGAAATCCTCAAGCAGGTGTATCTGGGAGTATGGGCGTCTGAAGTTCCAGGGAAGGCGAAAAATGCTTTGCCTGTTCAAGTAGAAATAAAAAGGGGGGGCCTGCCCAATTAGAATAAAACAATATCCCCCTAAAATTGCAGGGAAAGGGAAGTAAAAATCGTTGATAAATTTTGAAATCTACATTATTAATTGAGTGTGAATTGGAATATAATACTCCTACCTCGCCAGTAAAGAAATAAAGTTGCAGACTGGTTCAAGATCTCAGAGCAATCAACAAATTTGTAGAGGATATTCATCCAGTAATAGCTAATCCGTACACCTTATTGACTAAATTGAACACTAATCAGAAATGCTTTGCCGTCTTGGATTTAAAGGACTCTTTGGCTGCAGCCAGCCGGGAGTGATGTGAGTACCACTGGGGGCTAAGGGGGCGATGGCTGGGGCAGAGGGATGGGGACACGGCTGGGGCCCTATTGCAGGCAGCCCGCTGCCCCGGCCGAGCACTCTAACGTGGGACTTGTCCTGGCAGCATGGTCACCAAGAAGGAGCTGTGCACAGACCCCCGGGCGGCCTGGGTGCAGGCGCATGTGCAGCACTTCCAGAGCCTGAAGAACTGATCCTTCCCCACTGCCACCCCTGATGCCCCTGGTGCTTCCCCAGACCCAGGTACGCAGGAGAGCACTTGGATGGCAGCCTTCTTCAATGGGAAAGCTTATTCTATTTAACTTATTTAAACAAACTATTTTCTGCTAAAAAGGGGGGGAAAAACCCCAAAATCAATTATATAAAATCCCTGCTTTAAACTGAAAAGAATTTAAACGGTATCAATTTGCTTCTTAATGAACAGTCTGGTGCTTCGGTGCCTGAGTAGAGTGTTTGCATTATCAACCCCCTTGTGTGTCTCTGAAGTCCCTGCTGGAGCCCCGATGCGAGAGACAAGACCCACGGGGACCCCATTGCTCTCCACGCATCCTGGGGTCACTGCTCTCTCTGGAACAGAGCAGCCTCAGCCGCACAGCGTCCCCCACGGTGCCTCCCCCTCCCCAGCCTGGGTTCAGCTCCGGTGCCACCCATCGGGTGCCACCAGGTTCTCAAGCGGGTGCCCAGCGCCAGCTCCTCTTTGGGAAGCAGCCCGGCATCCCCTGTGATGCCAGGAGGAGGCTGGGGCCGCGGCAGCGCCTCTTGCCGCGCAGCGCTCAGGCACAAGCAGCAAAGCCGCGTCGGTGAGGGTCCAAGTTTTATTAGAGGGAACCTGCCCATGCCTAGGGCAGGGCCTGCGAGGGCAGGTTGGTGTCGGGGTGTCCTGCAGGGATGCCGGCCTCTTCGTCCTCAGGGGAGGTGTCCGGAGCTGGGCCACTGTGCGAGGGTCCCTGTGCCGCTGGGTCCAGCGCCTGGGCTGGCTGCAAGGCGGGCGCTGCGAGGGGCAGGGGGATGATGAGCACAGCCAGCCCGTGCCACGCTCCCTCCCTCCAGCCCTGGATCACGGCCCCGAGCCTGTCCCCGCGTCCCAAGTAGCAGTGGTGGCCACATGGCTCTTGGGACCTTGTGTCCCACCCCCAGCTGCAGCCCTCACCAGTGCCCGTGCCGCTGCAGTCACAGCATTCCCAGGAATGCACCTCTCCTCCCAGGTTGGAGCAGCGCTGGTGGGTCCCGCGGGAGCCACAGGACTGGCAGAGCAGCAGTCGCCAGGGCCTGGGGGGGCAATGGGACACATTGCCACCAAAGGCCCCTGAGATGGATGGGGGGTGCCAGCCTGGTACCTCCATCCCCAGCCAAAGGGGGTGACCTCGGGGACCACCCGCACTCACCCGTTCTCCTCTGCCGCTTCCCGTCCCAGGGGGCACAGGCACCGGCTGCTGTCACAGGAGCTGTGCCGCCGATAATGGTCGGCAAAGGCTCCATCCTCCTCCCAGGCAGCATCCCTGTGGGAGCAGAGGAGGGCTCAGCCCTGGGGATGTGGGGAGGCAGCAGGGGATCGGCTGGAGCATCCCGGAGGGGAAGGAGGCAGCGGGAGGGCACCCACCTGTCCGGGATTTTGATGCCCAGGCGGAACATCTCTTCTCGGAAGGTGACCGTGTCCTGGCAGAGCGGGCAGCGGAAGTGGTGCAGGGCAGAGCGCAGCGCCTGGCCCTGGGGCAGACACAGCGTCAGCACCAGGGGGTGCTGGGGTCCCGTTCACCCCCCGCAGCTTGGTGCCGGGGTGAGCGCAGGGGTGATGATGTCGGGGACCGCGGGGGCTGCCGCCTACCTGAATACAGCGGCGGTGGAACCAGGCGCTGGTGCAGGTGGGACAGACCAGGGTGTCAAAGCACGGCCGCTCCGCCACCGCCTCCTGGCAGATGAGGCACAGGGTCTGGTCCTGCTGCACCGCCCGCACCCGCTGCACCGGCCGGTGCTTCCAGCAGAAGGACCTGCGGACGGAGGTGATGCTTCAGCGCCAGCTCTCCTCCATCGCGGCCCTGGCTCTGGTACCCCGGGGCGGGGACACTCACTTGAACTCCCCAAAGAACTGGGAGACGCAGCCCCGCTCGCTGCCGCAGGGGTAGTGGAAGGTGCGGGGACAGCGCCGGGCTCTGCAGGTGACCGAGGCGCCCGGCTGGCGGCAGATGCAGCACCTCTGGGGATGACAGGGGTGTCTGTGCGGTTGCTTGCAGCCAGCTGCCAGAGCGTCCCTGCGGGAGTGCTGGCCTGTGCAGTGCTGGACATAGGCAATGGGGACCGTCATGCCCTTAGGCCTCACCTTCCGTGCCACCCTCTTCAGCTCCTCTTGGATGTCAGGGAAGAGGAAGCCATAGAAGCCCTCTTCATCAGCCCCTCTCTGGTTCAGCCTGCTGGCGTGGTACTGCAAGAGGGGAGAAGAGGGGACGTGCCAGGGGCTGCCGGCGGTGCGGGGCCGGGGAGCAGGGGGTGCCAGGACCAGCACTCACCAGGCAGTTCTCATGGACGCAGAGCCCATCCTGACGGCAAAGCTGCCCCAGCACCTCGGGGTTGCAATCTGCGCGCTGGCAGAACCCGCACACTGCAGGGGGACAGCAGCGTCACCCCCTGCCCTGTGACAAGGTCCCAGTGTAATGCTGGGAGCGGGAATGGGGAGACACCCGACCGCCTTCCTATGCTGCTTGCATCCACAATCCCCTCTGGCAGGGTGCCAGCGGGGTGCTGTGCACTCACGCTCCTCACCGGGCTCATCCCGCTGCCTCTTGCACGGGGGAGGCTCACAGGAGGGCTCGTCCTCCTCCGGCAGCGCTGCCGGACACTGGGCCGTGCGGCGCCGTGATTTGCGCTTCATCGTAGCGAGAGGCTGCAGCCAAGGAGATGCCTGCGCCTGGGGACGTTGCTCTGCTCAAAGACCCTCCTGCTCTGGGGCTGCTGGCGGGGCACCCTTGCCGTGCAGGGTGTTTGTGACGCGGCACCGCACGAGGGTTCCGCACGGGGCATCTGGAACGCGGGGACAGGCGCAGGGCTGTGATCCAGGGATGGATGGAGGCAGGGAGCGTGGCACAGGCTGGCTGGGCTCATCATGACCCCCCTGCCCCTCACAGTGCCTGCCCTGCCGGCAGCCCCGGCGCTAGACCCACCGGCACAGGACCCAGCAGCACAGGGGGATGATCGCTTCCCTGGCCCGGCTGCCGCACTCTTGCTCATACAAGCCAGGATGCCACTGGCCTTCCTGGCCACCTGGGCACAGACCTGGCTCAGCTTTAGCTGCCTTTTGACCACCACCCCAAGTCGTTTCCACCAGCCTCTTTTCCCTGGTGTATGGGGCTGTTGCGACCCGTAGTAAGAGATCATAGTAAGAGATTATTTGTTTGGGTGGCCACTCATTGTCCTTCCAGTTACCAATTTGTAGTTCCCTTTTAGATCGTTTCCTTCTTAGTTCATCTGTTTCTGTGTACAACTGGACTCCCAAACGTTCTCCTTGGCTCATAGCTGGTAAAAAAGAAACTCGGTCTCATTGTTCCTAATACACGTGATCCTGTCCAATTTTTAGGTAAAAATGCAAAGGCTGCTTTACCACAGATCCAATAATGTCCGTCTGGAGTGGGCCAACCGTTTGGTATATTAGTTCCATTAGTCCAGTTAGGGAATTGGTGATTCATTTCTATAGGATCTCCCCATTTTTCCCAGCCTTTCTTTGTTCTCTTCCATAGATCACCTCCTTCACAAAGCAAATTTCCTACTGGTTTGCCGTCACTTTCTGAATTTTGCCAACACCTTTTCCAATTACATTTGTTTGTAAGATCCATTGCTGCCTTCTGTTATTTCCTTCTTGATTTCTCCAGATCACAGGATCGCTTATGTTACTCTCCATCGCTTCCCAGGGCCATCTCTCTCCCTGGTTAGTTCCCCCACAAACATAGCAGTTGCTTACATTCAATGCTTTAGCTATATTTTACAAAGAGATTGTTAGCAACAGTGGGAATTTCATATTGGACTCCTGTTTCCGTTTCATGATAAAATGAGTTGAATAATAAATGATGTTGTATTGATTCCTTAACACTTTCCGTAATTTGAATTTGGACTTTAGCTCCTGGACCCTTTCCTGTAGCCCATATTTTAATTCCAAACTCCTTAATTTTCTTATTTTTCCATTTTCCAATAGTCATGATAGTTAGCTTGAGAAGGGTACATTCGTGTGGTCCACAATCTGGCTTTACTGGGACATTTTGAATAAAGGCTATACGCAGATATGTTTTTCACTCTAAGAAACCACCCCAAGTGACAGACGGAATGCGAGATGAATATACCTCCGTCAGATCCCTTAATTTTGGCTTTGGAAAAGGAGAGGGAAAAACTGAAAGCTAAGCTGGAGAGATGTTCAGATTGGGATACTGGGGAAAGATGTTAAGCAAAGCAAGAAGGAAAGCAAGGGAGCTCGGGCAGCTCCTGTGTTTGAGCGTGGGATGAGTGCTGGGGAGGCAGAGGTGGAGGGATGTCGGGCGGAGGTGGGGGAGTGGGTTCTTCTCCTATGGGACCGGATCCGTGTGTGCTGTGGGGAGTTTGGACGTTGGAAGTGGGACTGCCCTGGGGGGAGTGCCATGGGGTGGCTCCTGTGGCTGAATTGGAACTAGACAGACGGGGACCTGGGGAATCTACCCCAGCAGATCCACTGGTTAAATTAAAACTAGGGACTAGAGGAAATAAAGTGGAATTTTAGTGGATGCAGGAGCAACTTATTCGGTGTTAAATCAGAGGGAAAAGAATTTGTTACGGATGTGGGAGCTACTGGCCACCAAGAAAAAAAAAAAAAAAAAAAAGGAAAAGACCCCAAAAAAAGGCAAAAAGAGGCATTCTTTCTGAAACCCGTAAAGTACAAATTCGGAAAACAAAGAGGAATGCATGAATTTTTATGCATGCTAAATTCTCCCAACTCTGTATTAGGGTGAGAAGCAACATTGAAAGAAGGCAAAATGGAATGAAGAGTTAAAAACGATCAATTAGTTTTAGTTTTGAGTTTCTCTTTAATTCAACAGAGAAGCAAACAGGAGGAGCTTCCTGAAATAGAAGAAATCCTCAAGCAGGTGTATCTGGGAGTATGGGCGTCTGAAGTTCCAGGGAAGGCGAAAAATGCTTTGCCTGTTCAAGTAGAAATAAAAAGGGGGGGCCTGCCCAATTAGAATAAAACAATATCCCCCTAAAATTGCAGGGAAAGGGAAGTAAAAATCGTTGATAAATTTTGAAATCTACATTATTAATTGAGTGTGAATTGGAATATAATACTCCTACCTCGCCAGTAAAGAAATAAAGTTGCAGACTGGTTCAAGATCTCAGAGCAATCAACAAATTTGTAGAGGATATTCATCCAGTAATAGCTAATCCGTACACCTTATTGACTAAATTGAACACTAATCAGAAATGCTTTGCCGTCTTGGATTTAAAGGACTCTTTGGCTGCAGCCAGCCGGGAGTGATGTGAGTACCACTGGGGGCTAAGGGGGCGATGGCTGGGGCAGAGGGATGGGGACACGGCTGGGGCCCTATTGCAGGCAGCCCGCTGCCCCGGCCGAGCACTCTAACGTGGGACTTGTCCTGGCAGCATGGTCACCAAGAAGGAGCTGTGCACAGACCCCCGGGCGGCCTGGGTGCAGGCGCATGTGCAGCACTTCCAGAGCCTGAAGAACTGATCCTTCCCCACTGCCACCCCTGATGCCCCTGGTGCTTCCCCAGACCCAGGTACGCAGGAGAGCACTTGGATGGCAGCCTTCTTCAATGGGAAAGCTTATTCTATTTAACTTATTTAAACAAACTATTTTCTGCTAAAAAGGGGGGGAAAAACCCCAAAATCAATTATATAAAATCCCTGCTTTAAACTGAAAAGAATTTAAACGGTATCAATTTGCTTCTTAATGAACAGTCTGGTGCTTCGGTGCCTGAGTAGAGTGTTTGCATTATCAACCCCCTTGTGTGTCTCTGAAGTCCCTGCTGGAGCCCCGATGCGAGAGACAAGACCCACGGGGACCCCATTGCTCTCCACGCATCCTGGGGTCACTGCTCTCTCTGGAACAGAGCAGCCTCAGCCGCACAGCGTCCCCCACGGTGCCTCCCCCTCCCCAGCCTGGGTTCAGCTCCGGTGCCACCCATCGGGTGCCACCAGGTTCTCAAGCGGGTGCCCAGCGCCAGCTCCTCTTTGGGAAGCAGCCCGGCATCCCCTGTGATGCCAGGAGGAGGCTGGGGCCGCGGCAGCGCCTCTTGCCGCGCAGCGCTCAGGCACAAGCAGCAAAGCCGCGTCGGTGAGGGTCCAAGTTTTATTAGAGGGAACCTGCCCATGCCTAGGGCAGGGCCTGCGAGGGCAGGTTGGTGTCGGGGTGTCCTGCAGGGATGCCGGCCTCTTCGTCCTCAGGGGAGGTGTCCGGAGCTGGGCCACTGTGCGAGGGTCCCTGTGCCGCTGGGTCCAGCGCCTGGGCTGGCTGCAAGGCGGGCGCTGCGAGGGGCAGGGGGATGATGAGCACAGCCAGCCCGTGCCACGCTCCCTCCCTCCAGCCCTGGATCACGGCCCCGAGCCTGTCCCCGCGTCCCAAGTAGCAGTGGTGGCCACATGGCTCTTGGGACCTTGTGTCCCACCCCCAGCTGCAGCCCTCACCAGTGCCCGTGCCGCTGCAGTCACAGCATTCCCAGGAATGCACCTCTCCTCCCAGGTTGGAGCAGCGCTGGTGGGTCCCGCGGGAGCCACAGGACTGGCAGAGCAGCAGTCGCCAGGGCCTGGGGGGGCAATGGGACACATTGCCACCAAAGGCCCCTGAGATGGATGGGGGGTGCCAGCCTGGTACCTCCATCCCCAGCCAAAGGGGGTGACCTCGGGGACCACCCGCACTCACCCGTTCTCCTCTGCCGCTTCCCGTCCCAGGGGGCACAGGCACCGGCTGCTGTCACAGGAGCTGTGCCGCCGATAATGGTCGGCAAAGGCTCCATCCTCCTCCCAGGCAGCATCCCTGTGGGAGCAGAGGAGGGCTCAGCCCTGGGGATGTGGGGAGGCAGCAGGGGATCGGCTGGAGCATCCCGGAGGGGAAGGAGGCAGCGGGAGGGCACCCACCTGTCCGGGATTTTGATGCCCAGGCGGAACATCTCTTCTCGGAAGGTGACCGTGTCCTGGCAGAGCGGGCAGCGGAAGTGGTGCAGGGCAGAGCGCAGCGCCTGGCCCTGGGGCAGACACAGCGTCAGCACCAGGGGGTGCTGGGGTCCCGTTCACCCCCCGCAGCTTGGTGCCGGGGTGAGCGCAGGGGTGATGATGTCGGGGACCGCGGGGGCTGCCGCCTACCTGAATACAGCGGCGGTGGAACCAGGCGCTGGTGCAGGTGGGACAGACCAGGGTGTCAAAGCACGGCCGCTCCGCCACCGCCTCCTGGCAGATGAGGCACAGGGTCTGGTCCTGCTGCACCGCCCGCACCCGCTGCACCGGCCGGTGCTTCCAGCAGAAGGACCTGCGGACGGAGGTGATGCTTCAGCGCCAGCTCTCCTCCATCGCGGCCCTGGCTCTGGTACCCCGGGGCGGGGACACTCACTTGAACTCCCCAAAGAACTGGGAGACGCAGCCCCGCTCGCTGCCGCAGGGGTAGTGGAAGGTGCGGGGACAGCGCCGGGCTCTGCAGGTGACCGAGGCGCCCGGCTGGCGGCAGATGCAGCACCTCTGGGGATGACAGGGGTGTCTGTGCGGTTGCTTGCAGCCAGCTGCCAGAGCGTCCCTGCGGGAGTGCTGGCCTGTGCAGTGCTGGACATAGGCAATGGGGACCGTCATGCCCTTAGGCCTCACCTTCCGTGCCACCCTCTTCAGCTCCTCTTGGATGTCAGGGAAGAGGAAGCCATAGAAGCCCTCTTCATCAGCCCCTCTCTGGTTCAGCCTGCTGGCGTGGTACTGCAAGAGGGGAGAAGAGGGGACGTGCCAGGGGCTGCCGGCGGTGCGGGGCCGGGGAGCAGGGGGTGCCAGGACCAGCACTCACCAGGCAGTTCTCATGGACGCAGAGCCCATCCTGACGGCAAAGCTGCCCCAGCACCTCGGGGTTGCAATCTGCGCGCTGGCAGAACCCGCACACTGCAGGGGGACAGCAGCGTCACCGCCTGCCCTGTGACAAGGTCCCAGTGTAATGCTGGGAGCGGGAATGGGGAGACACCCGACCGCCTTCCTATGCTGCTTGCATCCACAATCCCCTCTGGCAGGGTGCCAGCGGGGTGCTGTGCACTCACGCTCCTCACCGGGCTCATCCCGCTGCCTCTTGCACGGGGGAGGCTCACAGGAGGGCTCGTCCTCCTCCGGCAGCGCTGCCGGACACTGGGCCGTGCGGCGCCGTGATTTGCGCTTCATCGTAGCGAGAGGCTGCAGCCAAGGAGATGCCTGCGCCTGGGGACGTTGCTCTGCTCAAAGACCCTCCTGCTCTGGGGCTGCTGGCGGGGCACCCTTGCCGTGCAGGGTGTTTGTGACGCGGCACCGCACGAGGGTTCCGCACGGGGCATCTGGAACGCGGGGACAGGCGCAGGGCTGTGATCCAGGGATGGATGGAGGCAGGGAGCGTGGCACAGGCTGGCTGGGCTCATCATGACCCCCCTGCCCCTCACAGTGCCTGCCCTGCAGGCAGCCCCGGCGCTAGACCCACCGGCACAGGACCCAGCAGCACAGGGGGATGATCGCTTCCCTGGCCCGGCTGCCGCACTCTTGCTCATACAAGCCAGGATGCCACTGGCCTTCCTGGCCACCTGGGCACAGACCTGGCTCAGCTTTAGCTGCCTTTTGACCACCACCCCAAGTCGTTTCCACCAGCCTCTTTTCCCTGGTGTATGGGGCTGTTGCGACCCGTAGTAAGAGATCATAGTAAGAGATTATTTGTTTGGGTGGCCACTCATTGTCCTTCCAGTTACCAATTTGTAGTTCCCTTTTAGATCGTTTCCTTCTTAGTTCATCTGTTTCTGTGTACAACTGGACTCCCAAACGTTCTCCTTGGCTCATAGCTGGTAAAAAAGAAACTCGGTCTCATTGTTCCTAATACACGTGATCCTGTCCAATTTTTAGGTAAAAATGCAAAGGCTGCTTTACCACAGATCCAATAATGTCCGTCTGGAGTGGGCCAACCGTTTGGTATATTAGTTCCATTAGTCCAGTTAGGGAATTGGTGATTCATTTCTATAGGATCTCCCCATTTTTCCCAGCCTTTCTTTGTTCTCTTCCATAGATCACCTCCTTCACAAAGCAAATTTCCTACTGGTTTGCCGTCACTTTCTGAATTTTGCCAACACCTTTTCCAATTACATTTGTTTGTAAGATCCATTGCTGCCTTCTGTTATTTCCTTCTTGATTTCTCCAGATCACAGGATCGCTTATGTTACTCTCCATCGCTTCCCAGGGCCATCTCTCTCCCTGGTTAGTTCCCCCACAAACATAGCAGTTGCTTACATTCAATGCTTTAGCTATATTTTACAAAGAGATTGTTAGCAACAGTGGGAATTTCATATTGGACTCCTGTTTCCGTTTCATGATAAAATGAGTTGAATAATAAATGATGTTGTATTGATTCCTTAACACTTTCCGTAATTTGAATTTGGACTTTAGCTCCTGGACCCTTTCCTGTAGCCCATATTTTAATTCCAAACTCCTTAATTTTCTTATTTTTCCATTTTCCAATAGTCATGATAGTTAGCTTGAGAAGGGTACATTCGTGTGGTCCACAATCTGGCTTTACTGGGACATTCTGAATAAAGGCTATACGCAGATATGTTTTTCACTCTAAGAAACCACCCCAAGTGACAGACGGAATGCGAGATGAATATACCTCCGTCAGATCCCTTAATTTTGGCTTTGGAAAAGGAGAGGGAAAAACTGAAAGCTAAGCTGGAGAGATGTTCAGATTGGGATACTGGGGAAAGATGTTAAGCAAAGCAAGAAGGAAAGCAAGGGAGCTCGGGCAGCTCCTGTGTTTGAGCGTGGGATGAGTGCTGGGGAGGCAGAGGTGGAGGGATGTCGGGCGGAGGTGGGGGAGTGGGTTCTTCTCCTATGGGACCGGATCCGTGTGTGCTGTGGGGAGTTTGGACGTTGGAAGTGGGACTGCCCTGGGGGGAGTGCCATGGGGTGGCTCCTGTGGCTGAATTGGAACTAGACAGACGGGGACCTGGGGAATCTACCCCAGCAGATCCACTGGTTAAATTAAAACTAGGGACTAGAGGAAATAAAGTGGAATTTTAGTGGATGCAGGAGCAACTTATTCGGTGTTAAATCAGAGGGAAAAGAATTTGTTACGGATGTGGGAGCTACTGGCCACCAAGAAAAAAAAAAAAAAAAAAAAAAAAGGAAAAGACCCCAAAAAAAGGCAAAAAGAGGCATTCTTTCTGAAACCCGTAAAGTACAAATTCGGAAAACAAAGAGGAATGCATGAATTTTTATGCATGCTAAATTCTCCCAACTCTGTATTAGGGTGAGAAGCAACATTGAAAGAAGGCAAAATGGAATGAAGAGTTAAAAACGATCAATTAGTTTTAGTTTTGAGTTTCTCTTTAATTCAACAGGGAAGCAAACAGGAGGAGCTTCCTGAAATAGAAGAAATCCTCAAGCAGGTGTATCTGGGAGTATGGGCGTCTGAAGTTCCAGGGAAGGCGAAAAATGCTTTGCCTGTTCAAGTAGAAATAAAAAGGGGGGGCCTGCCCAATTAGAATAAAACAATATCCCCCTAAAATTGCAGGGAAAGGGAAGTAAAAATCGTTGATAAATTTTGAAATCTACATTATTAATTGAGTGTGAATTGGAATATAATACTCCTATCTCGCCAGTAAAGAAATAAAGTTGCAGACTGGTTCAAGATCTCAGAGCAATCAACAAATTTGTAGAGGATATTCATCCAGTAATAGCTAATCCGTACACCTTATTGACTAAATTGAACACTAATCAGAAATGCTTTGCCGTCTTGGATTTAAAGGACTCTTTGGCTGCAGCCAGCCGGGAGTGATGTGAGTACCACTGGGGGCTAAGGGGGCGATGGCTGGGGCAGAGGGATGGGGACACGGCTGGGGCCCTATTGCAGGCAGCCCGCTGCCCCGGCCGAGCACTCTAACGTGGGACTTGTCCTGGCAGCATGGTCACCAAGAAGGAGCTGTGCACAGACCCCCGGGCGGCCTGGGTGCAGGCGCATGTGCAGCACTTCCAGAGCCTGAAGAACTGATCCTTCCCCACTGCCACCCCTGATGCCCCTGGTGCTTCCCCAGACCCAGGTACGCAGGAGAGCACTTGGATGGCAGCCTTCTTCAATGGGAAAGCTTATTCTATTTAACTTATTTAAACAAACTATTTTCTGCTAAAAAGGGGGGGAAAAACCCCAAAATCAATTATATAAAATCCCTGCTTTAAACTGAAAAGAATTTAAACGGTATCAATTTGCTTCTTAATGAACAGTCTGGTGCTTCGGTGCCTGAGTAGAGTGTTTGCATTATCAACCCCCTTGTGTGTCTCTGAAGTCCCTGCTGGAGCCCCGATGCGAGAGACAAGACCCACGGGGACCCCATTGCTCTCCACGCATCCTGGGGTCACTGCTCTCTCTGGAACAGAGCAGCCTCAGCCCCACAGCGTCCCCCACGGTGCCTCCCCCTCCCCAGCCTGGGTTCAGCTCCGGTGCCACCCATCGGGTGCCACCAGGTTCTCAAGCGGGTGCCCAGCGCCAGCTCCTCTTTGGGAAGCAGCCCGGCATCCCCTGTGATGCCAGGAGGAGGCTGGGGCCGCGGCAGCGCCTCTTGCCGCGCAGCGCTCAGGCACAAGCAGCAAAGCCGCGTCGGTGAGGGTCCAAGTTTTATTAGAGGGAACCTGCCCATGCCTAGGGCAGGGCCTGCGAGGGCAGGTTGGTGTCGGGGTGTCCTGCAGGGATGCCGGCCTCTTCGTCCTCAGGGGAGGTGTCCGGAGCTGGGCCACTGTGCGAGGGTCCCTGTGCCGCTGGGTCCAGCGCCTGGGCTGGCTGCAAGGCGGGCGCTGCGAGGGGCAGGGGGATGATGAGCACAGCCAGCCCGTGCCACGCTCCCTCCCTCCAGCCCTGGATCACGGCCCCGAGCCTGTCCCCGCGTCCCAAGTAGCAGTGGTGGCCACATGGCTCTTGGGACCTTGTGTCCCACCCCCAGCTGCAGCCCTCACCAGTGCCCGTGCCGCTGCAGTCACAGCATTCCCAGGAATGCACCTCTCCTCCCAGGTTGGAGCAGCGCTGGTGGGTCCCGCGGGAGCCACAGGACTGGCAGAGCAGCAGTCGCCAGGGCCTGGGGGGGCAATGGGACACATTGCCACCAAAGGCCCCTGAGATGGATGGGGGGTGCCAGCCTGGTACCTCCATCCCCAGCCAAAGGGGGTGACCTCGGGGACCACCCGCACTCACCCGTTCTCCTCTGCCGCTTCCCGTCCCAGGGGGCACAGGCACCGGCTGCTGTCACAGGAGCTGTGCCGCCGATAATGGTCGGCAAAGGCTCCATCCTCCTCCCAGGCAGCATCCCTGTGGGAGCAGAGGAGGGCTCAGCCCTGGGGATGTGGGGAGGCAGCAGGGGATCGGCTGGAGCATCCCGGAGGGGAAGGAGGCAGCGGGAGGGCACCCACCTGTCCGGGATTTTGATGCCCAGGCGGAACATCTCTTCTCGGAAGGTGACCGTGTCCTGGCAGGGCGGGCAGCGGAAGTGGTGCAGGGCAGAGCGCAGCGCCTGGCCCTGGGGCAGACACAGCGTCAGCACCAGGGGGTGCTGGGGTCCCGTTCACCCCCCGCAGCTTGGTGCCGGGGTGAGCGCAGGGGTGATGATGTCGGGGACCGCGGGGGCTGCCGCCTACCTGAATACAGCGGCGGTGGAACCAGGCGCTGGTGCAGGTGGGACAGACCAGGGTGTCAAAGCACGGCCGCTCCGCCACCGCCTCCTGGCAGATGAGGCACAGGGTCTGGTCCTGCTGCACCGCCCGCACCCGCTGCACCGGCCGGTGCTTCCAGCAGAAGGACCTGCGGACGGAGGTGATGCTTCAGCGCCAGCTCTCCTCCATCGCGGCCCTGGCTCTGGTACCCCGGGGCGGGGACACTCACTTGAACTCCCCAAAGAACTGGGAGACGCAGCCCCGCTCGCTGCCGCAGGGGTAGTGGAAGGTGCGGGGACAGCGCCGGGCTCTGCAGGTGACCGAGGCGCCCGGCTGGCGGCAGATGCAGCACCTCTGGGGATGACAGGGGTGTCTGTGCGGTTGCTTGCAGCCAGCTGCCAGAGCGTCCCTGCGGGAGTGCTGGCCTGTGCAGTGCTGGACATAGGCAATGGGGACCGTCATGCCCTTAGGCCTCACCTTCCGTGCCACCCTCTTCAGCTCCTCTTGGATGTCAGGGAAGAGGAAGCCATAGAAGCCCTCTTCATCAGCCCCTCTCTGGTTCAGCCTGCTGGCGTGGTACTGCAAGAGGGGAGAAGAGGGGACGTGCCAGGGGCTGCCGGCGGTGCGGGGCCGGGGAGCAGGGGGTGCCAGGACCAGCACTCACCAGGCAGTTCTCATGGACGCAGAGCCCATCCTGACGGCAAAGCTGCCCCAGCACCTCGGGGTTGCAATCTGCGCGCTGGCAGAACCCGCACACTGCAGGGGGACAGCAGCGTCACCGCCTGCCCTGTGACAAGGTCCCAGTGTAATGCTGGGAGCGGGAATGGGGAGACACCCGACCGCCTTCCTATGCTGCTTGCATCCACAATCCCCTCTGGCAGGGTGCCAGCGGGGTGCTGTGCACTCACGCTCCTCACCGGGCTCATCCCGCTGCCTCTTGCACGGGGGAGGCTCACAGGAGGGCTCGTCCTCCTCCGGCAGCGCTGCCGGACACTGGGCCGTGCGGCGCCGTGATTTGCGCTTCATCGTAGCGAGAGGCTGCAGCCAAGGAGATGCCTGCGCCTGGGGACGTGGCTCTGCTCAAAGACCCTCCTGCTCTGGGGCTGCTGGCGGGGCACCCTTGCCGTGCAGGGTGTTTGTGACGCGGCACCGCACGAGGGTTCCGCACGGGGCATCTGGAACGCGGGGACAGGCGCAGGGCTGTGATCCAGGGATGGATGGAGGCAGGGAGCGTGGCACAGGCTGGCTGGGCTCATCATGACCCCCCTGCCCCTCACAGTGCCTGCCCTGCAGGCAGCCCCGGCGCTAGACCCACCGGCACAGGACCCAGCAGCACAGGGGGATGATCGCTTCCCTGGCCCGGCTGCCGCACTCTTGCTCATACAAGCCAGGATGCCACTGGCCTTCCTGGCCACCTGGGCACAGACCTGGCTCAGCTTTAGCTGCCTTTTGACCACCACCCCAAGTCGTTTCCACCAGCCTCTTTTCCCTGGTGTATGGGGCTGTTGCGACCCGTAGTAAGAGATCATAGTAAGAGATTATTTGTTTGGGTGGCCACTCATTGTCCTTCCAGTTACCAATTTGTAGTTCCCTTTTAGATCGTTTCCTTCTTAGTTCATCTGTTTCTGTGTACAACTGGACTCCCAAACGTTCTCCTTGGCTCATAGCTGGTAAAAAAGAAACTCGGTCTCATTGTTCCTAATACACGTGATCCTGTCCAATTTTTAGGTAAAAATGCAAAGGCTGCTTTACCACAGATCCAATAATGCCCGTCTGGAGTGGGCCAACCGTTTGGTATATTAGTTCCATTAGTCCAGTTAGGGAATTGGTGATTCATTTCTATAGGATCTCCCCATTTTTCCCAGCCTTTCTTTGTTCTCTTCCATAGATCACCTCCTTCACAAAGCAAATTTCCTACTGGTTTGCCGTCACTTTCTGAATTTTGCCAACACCTTTTCCAATTACATTTGTTTGTAAGATCCATTGCTGCCTTCTGTTATTTCCTTCTTGATTTCTCCAGATCACAGGATCGCTTATGTTACTCTCCATCGCTTCCCAGGGCCATCTCTCTCCCTGGTTAGTTCCCCCACAAACATAGCAGTTGCTTACATTCAATGCTTTAGCTATATTTTACAAAGAGATTGTTAGCAACAGTGGGAATTTCATATTGGACTCCTGTTTCCGTTTCATGATAAAATGAGTTGAATAATAAATGATGTTGTATTGATTCCTTAACACTTTCCGTAATTTGAATTTGGACTTTAGCTCCTGGACCCTTTCCTGTAGCCCATATTTTAATTCCAAATTCCTTAATTTTCTTATTTTTCCATTTTCCAATAGTCATGATAGTTAGCTTGAGAAGGGTACATTCGTGTGGTCCACAATCTGGCTTTACTGGGACATTTTGAATAAAGGCTATACGCAGATATGTTTTTCACTCTAAGAAACCACCCCAAGTGACAGACGGAATGCGAGATGAATATACCTCCGTCAGATCCCTTAATTTTGGCTTTGGAAAAGGAGAGGGAAAAACTGAAAGCTAAGCTGGAGAGATGTTCAGATTGGGATACTGGGGAAAGATGTTAAGCAAAGCAAGAAGGAAAGCAAGGGAGCTCGGGCAGCTCCTGTGTTTTGAGCGTGGGATGAGTGCTGGGGAGGCAGAGGTGGAGGGATGTCGGGCGGAGGTGGGGGAGTGGGTTCTTCTCCTATGGGACCGGATCCGTGTGTGCTGTGGGGAGTTTGGACGTTGGAAGTGGGACTGCCCTGGGGGGAGTGCCATGGGGTGGCTCCTGTGGCTGAATTGGAACTAGACAGACGGGGACCTGGGGAATCTACCCCAGCAGATCCACTGGTTAAATTAAAACTAGGGACTAGAGGAAATAAAGTGGAATTTTAGTGGATGCAGGAGCAACTTATTCGGTGTTAAATCAGAGGGAAAAGAATTTGTTACGGATGTGGGAGCTACTGGCCACCAAGAAAAAAAAAAAAAAAAAAAAGGAAAAGACCCCAAAAAAAGGCAAAAAGAGGCATTCTTTCTGAAACCCGTAAAGTACAAATTCGGAAAACAAAGAGGAATGCATGAATTTTTATGCATGCTAAATTCTCCCAACTCTGTATTAGGGTGAGAAGCAACATTGAAAGAAGGCAAAATGGAATGAAGAGTTAAAAACGATCAATTAGTTTTAGATTTGAGTTTCTCTTTAATTCGACAGAGAAGCAAACAGGAGGAGCTTCCTGAAATAGAAGAAATCCTCAAGCAGGTGTATCTGGTAGTATGGGCGTCTGAAGTTCCAGGGAAGGCGAAAAATGCTTTGCCTGTTCAAGTAGAAATAAAAAGGGGGGGCCTGCCCAATTAGAATAAAACAATATCCCCTAAAATTGCAGGGAAAGGGAAGTAAAAATCGTTGATAAATTTTGCAATCTACATTATTAATTGAGTGTGAATTGGAATATAATACTCCTATCTCGCCAGTAAAGAAATAAAGTTGCAGACTGGTTCAAGATCTCAGAGCAATCAACAAATTTGTAGAGGATATTCATCCAGTAATAGCTAATCCGTACACCTTATTGACTAAATTGAACACTAATCAGAAATGCTTTGCCGTCTTGGATTTAAAGGACTCTTTGGCTGCAGCCAGCCGGGAGTGATGTGAGTACCGCTGGGGGCTAAGGGGGCGATGGCTGGGGCAGAGGGATGGGGACACGGCTGGGGCCCTATTGCAGGCAGCCCGCTGCCCCGGCCGAGCACTCTAACGTGGGACTTGTCCTGGCAGCATGGTCACCAAGAAGGAGCTGTGCACAGACCCGCGGGCGGCCTGGGTGCAGGCGCATGTGCAGCACTTCCAGAGCCTGAAGAACTGATCCTTCCCCACTGCCACCCCTGATGCCCCTGGTGCTTCCCCAGACCCAGGTACGCAGGAGAGCACTTGGATGGCAGCCTTCTTCAATGGGAAAGCTTATTCTATTTAACTTATTTAAACAAACTATTTTCTGCTAAAAAGGGGGGGAAACCCCCCAAAATCAATTATATGAAATCCCTGCTTTAAACTGAAAAGAATTTAAACCGTATCAATTTGCTTGTTAATGAACAGCCTGGTGCTTCGGTGCCTGAGTAGAGTGTTTGCATTATCAACCCCTTTGTGTGTCTCTGAAGTCCCTGCTGGAGCCCCGATGCGAGAGACAAGACCCACGGGGACCCCATTGCTCTCCACGCATCCTGGGGTCACTGCTCTCTCTGGAACAGAGCAGCCTCAGCCCCACAGCATCCCCCACGGTGCCTCCCCCTCCCCAGCCTGGGTTCAGCTGCGGTGCCACCCATCGGGTGCCACCAGGTTCTCAAGCGGGTGCCCAGCGCCAGCTCCTCTTTGGGAAGCAGCCCGGCATCCCCTGTGATGCCAGGAGGAGGCTGGGGCCGCGGCAGCGCCTCTTGCCGCGCAGCGCTCAGGCACAAGCAGCAAAGCCGCGTCGGTGAGGGTCCAAGTTTTATTAGAGGGAACCTGCCCATGCCTAGGGCAGGGCCTGCGAGGGCAGGTTGGTGTCGGGGTGTCCTGCAGGGATGCCGGCCTCTTCGTCCTCAGGGGAGGTGTCCGGAGCTGGGCCACTGTGCGAGGATCCCTGTGCCGCTGGGTCCAGCGCCTGGGCTGGCTGCAAGGCGGGCGCTGCGAGGGGCAGGGGGATGATGAGCACAGCCAGCCCGTGCCACGCTCCCTCCCTCCAGCCCTGGATCACGGCCCCGAGCCTGTCCCCGCGTCCCAAGTAGCAGTGGTGGCCGCATGGCTCTTGGGACCTTGCGTCCCACCCCCAGCTGCAGCCCTCACCAGTGCCCGTGCCGCTGCAGTCACAGCATTCCCAGGAATGCACCTCTCCTCCCAGGTTGGAGCAGCGCTGGTGGGTCCCGCGGGAGCCACAGGACTGGCAGAGCAGCAGTCGCCAGGGCCTGGGGGGGCAATGGGACACATTGCCACCAAAGGCCCCTGAGATGGATGGGGGGTGCCAGCCTGGTACCTCCATCCCCAGCCAAAGGGGGTGACCTCGGGGACCACCCGCACTCACCCGTTCTCCTCTGCCGCTTCCCGTCCCAGGGGGCACAGGCACCGGCTGCTGTCACAGGAGCTGTGCCGCCGGTAATGGTCGGCAAAGGCTCCATCCTCCTCCCAGGCAGCATCCCTGTGGGAGCAGAGGAGGGCTCAGCCCTGGGGATGTGGGGAGGCAGCAGGGGATCGGCTGGAGCATCCCGGAGGGGAAGGAGGCAGCGGGAGGGCACCCACCTGTCCGGGATTTTGATGCCCAGGCGGAACATCTCTTCTCGGAAGGTGACCGTGTCCTGGCAGAGCGGGCAGCGGAAGTGGTGCAGGGCAGAGCGCAGCGCCTGGCCCTGGGGCAGACACAGCGTCAGCACCAGGGGGTGCTGGGGTCCCGTTCACCCCCCGCAGCTTGGTGCCGGGGTGAGCGCAGGGGTGATGATGTCGGGGACCGCGGGGGCTGCCGCCTACCTGAATACAGCGGCGGTGGAACCAGGCGCTGGTGCAGGTGGGACAGACCAGGGTGTCAAAGCACGGCCGCTCCGCCACCGCCTCCTGGCAGATGAGGCACAGGTTCTGGTCCTGCTGCACCGCCCGCACCCGCTGCACCGGCCGGTGCTTCCAGCAGAAGGACCTGCGGACGGAGGTGATGCTTCAGCGCCAGCTCTCCTCCATCGCGGCCCTGGCTCTGGTACCCCGGGGCGGGGACACTCACTTGAACTCCCCAAAGAACTGGGAGACGCAGCCCCGCTCGCTGCCGCAGGGGTAGTGGAAGGTGCGGGGACAGCGCCGGGCTCTGCAGGTGACCGAGGCGCCCGGCTGGCGGCAGATGCAGCACCTCTGGGGATGACAGGGGTGTCTGTGCGGTTGCTTGCAGCCAGCTGCCAGAGCGTCCCTGCGGGAGTGCTGGCCTGTGCAGTGCTGGACATAGGCAATGGGGACCGTCATGCCCTCAGGCCTCACCTTCCGTGCCACCCTCTTCAGCTCCTCTTGGATGTCAGGGAAGAGGAAGCCATAGAAGCCCTCTTCATCAGCCCCTCTCTGGTTCAGCCTGCTGGCGTGGTACTGCAAGAGGGGAGAAGAGGGGACGTGCCAGGGGCTGCCGGCGGTGCGGGGCCGGGGAGCAGGGGGTGCCAGGACCAGGCACTCACCAGGCAGTTCTCATGGACGCAGAGCCCATCCTGACGGCAAAGCTGCCCCAGCACCTCGGGGTTGCAATCTGCGCGCTGGCAGAACCCGCACACTGCAGGGGGACAGCAGCGTCACCGCCTGCCCTGTGACAAGGTCCCAGTGTAATGCTGGGAGCGGGAATGGGGAGACACCCGACCGCCTTCCTATGCTGCTTGCATCCACAATCCCCTCTGGCAGGGTGCCAGCGGGGTGCTGTGCACTCACGCTCCTCACCGGGCTCATCCCGCTGCCTCTTGCACGGGGGAGGCTCACAGGAGGGCTCGTCCTCCTCCGGCAGCGCTGCCGGACACTGGGCCGTGCGGCGCCGTGATTTGCGCTTCATCGTAGCGAGAGGCTGCAGCCAAGGAGATGCCTGCGCCTGGGGACGTGGCTCTGCTCAAAGACCCTCCTGCTCTGGGGCTGCTGGCGGGGCACCCTTGCCGTGCAGGGTGTTTGTGACGCGGCACCGCACGAGGGTTCCGCACGGGGCATCTGGAACGCGGGGACAGGCGCAGGGCTGTGATCCAGGGATGGATGGAGGCAGGGAGCGTGGCACAGGCTGGCTGGGCTCATCATGACCCCCCTGCCCCTCACAGTGCCTGCCCTGCAGGCAGCCCCGGCGCTAGACCCACCGGCACAGGACCCAGCAGCACAGGGGGATGATCGCTTCCCTGGCCCGGCTGCCGCACTCTTGCTCATACAAGCCAGGATGCCACTGGCCTTCCTGGCCACCTGGGCACAGACCTGGCTCAGCTTTAGCTGCCTTTTGACCACCACCCCAAGTCGTTTCCACCAGCCTCTTTTCCCTGGTGTATGGGGCTGTTGCGACCCGTAGTAAGAGATCATAGTAAGAGATTATTTGTTTGGGTGGCCACTCATTGTCCTTCCAGTTACCAATTTGTAGTTCCCTTTTAGATCGTTTCCTTCTTAGTTCATCTGTTTCTGTGTACAACTGGACTCCCAAACGTTCTCCTTGGCTCATAGCTGGTAAAAAAGAAACTCGGTCTCATTGTTCCTAATACACGTGATCCTGTCCAATTTTTAGGTAAAAATGCAAAGGCTGCTTTACCACAGATCCAATAATGCCCGTCTGGAGTGGGCCAACCGTTTGGTATATTAGTTCCATTAGTCCAGTTAGGGAATTGGTGATTCATTTCTATAGGATCTCCCCATTTTTCCCAGCCTTTCTTTGTTCTCTTCCATAGATCACCTCCTTCACAAAGCAAATTTCCTACTGGTTTGCCGTCACTTTCTGAATTTTGCCAACACCTTTTCCAATTACATTTGTTTGTAAGATCCATTGCTGCCTTCTGTTATTTCCTTCTTGATTTCTCCAGATCACAGGATCGCTTATGTTACTCTCCATCGCTTCCCAGGGCCATCTCTCTCCCTGGTTAGTTCCCCCACAAACATAGCAGTTGCTTACATTCAATGCTTTAGCTATATTTTACAAAGAGATTGTTAGCAACAGTGGGAATTTCATATTGGACTCCTGTTTCCGTTTCATGATAAAATGAGTTGAATAATAAATGATGTTGTATTGATTCCTTAACACTTTCCGTAATTTGAATTTGGACTTTAGCTCCTGGACCCTTTCCTGTAGCCCATATTTTAATTCCAAATTCCTTAATTTTCTTATTTTTCCATTTTCCAATAGTCATGATAGTTAGATTGAGAAGGGTACATTCGTGTGGTCCACAATCTGGCTTTACTGGGACATTTTGAATAAAGGCTATACGCAGATATGTTTTTCACTCTAAGAAACCACCCCAAGTGACAGACGGAATGCGAGATGAATATACCTCCGTCAGATCCCTTAATTTTGGCTTTGGAAAAGGAGAGGGAAAAACTGAAAGCTAAGCTGGAGAGATGTTCAGATTGGGATACTGGGGAAAGATGTTAAGCAAAGCAAGAAGGAAAGCAAGGGAGCTCGGGCAGCTCCTGTGTTTGAGCGTGGGATGAGTGCTGGGGAGGCAGAGGTGGAGGGATGTCGGGCGGAGGTGGGGGAGTGGGTTCTTCTCCTATGGGACCGGATCCGTGTGTGCTGTGGGGAGTTTGGACGTTGGAAGTGGGACTGCCCTGGGGGGAGTGCCATGGGGTGGCTCCTGTGGCTGAATTGGAACTAGACAGACGGGGACCTGGGGAATCTACCCCAGCAGATCCACTGGTTAAATTAAAACTAGGGACTAGAGGAAATAAAGTGGAATTTTAGTGGATGCAGGAGCAACTTATTCGGTGTTAAATCAGAGGGAAAAGAATTTGTTACGGATGTGGGAGCTACTGGCCACCAAGAAAAAAAAAAAAAAAAAAAAAAAGGAAAAGACCCCAAAAAAAGGCAAAAAGAGGCATTCTTTCTGAAACCCGTAAAGTACAAATTCGGAAAACAAAGAGGAATGCATGAATTTTTATGCATGCTAAATTCTCCCAACTCTGTATTAGGGTGAGAAGCAACATTGAAAGAAGGCAAAATGGAATGAAGAGTTAAAAACGATCAATTAGTTTTAGTTTTGAGTTTCTCTTTAATTCAACAGAGAAGCAAACAGGAGGAGCTTCCTGAAATAGAAGAAATCCTCAAGCAGGTGTATCTGGGAGTATGGGCGTCTGAAGTTCCAGGGAAGGCGAAAAATGCTTTGCCTGTTCAAGTAGAAATAAAAAGGGGGGGCCTGCCCAATTAGAATAAAACAATATCCCCCTAAAATTGCAGGGAAAGGGAAGTAAAAATCGTTGATAAATTTTGAAATCTACATTATTAATTGAGTGTGAATTGGAATATAATACTCCTATCTCGCCAGTAAAGAAATAAAGTTGCAGACTGGTTCAAGATCTCAGAGCCATCAACAAATTTGTAGAGGATATTCATCCAGTAATAGCTAATCCGTACACCTTATTGACTAAATTGAACACTAATCAGAAATGCTTTGCCGTCTTGGATTTAAAGGACTCTTTGGCTGCAGCCAGCCGGGAGTGATGTGAGTACCACTGGGGGCTAAGGGGGCGATGGCTGGGGCAGAGGGATGGGGACCCGGCTGGGGCCCTATTGCAGGCAGCCCGCTGCCCCGGCCGAGCACTCTAACGTGGGACTTGTCCTGGCAGCATGGTCACCAAGAAGGAGCTGTGCACAGACCCCCGGGCGGCCTGGGTGCAGGCGCATGTGCAGCACTTCCAGAGCCTGAAGAACTGATCCTTCCCCACTGCCACCCCTGATGCCCCTGGTGCTTCCCCAGACCCAGGTACGCAGGAGAGCACTTGGATGGCAGCCTTCTTCAATGGGAAAGCTTATTCTATTTAACTTATTTAAACAAACTATTTTCTGCTAAAAAGGGGGGGAAAAACCCCAAAATCAATTATATAAAATCCCTGCTTTAAACTGAAAAGAATTTAAACGGTATCAATTTGCTTGTTAATGAACAGTCTGGTGCTTCGGTGCCTGAGTAGAGTGTTTGCATTATCAACCCCCTTGTGTGTCTCTGAAGTCCCTGCTGGAGCCCCGATGCGAGAGACAAGACCCACGGGGACCCCATTGCTCTCCACGCATCCTGGGGTCACTGCTCTCTCTGGAACAGAGCAGCCTCAGCCGCACAGCGTCCCCCACGGTGCCTCCCCCTCCCCAGCCTGGGTTCAGCTCCGGTGCCACCCATCGGGTGCCACCAGGTTCTCAAGCGGGTGCCCAGCGCCAGCTCCTCTTTGGGAAGCAGCCCGGCATCCCCTGTGATGCCAGGAGGAGGCTGGGGCCGCGGCAGCGCCTCTTGCCGCGCAGCGCTCAGGCACAAGCAGCAAAGCCGCGTCGGTGAGGGTCCAAGTTTTATTAGAGGGAACCTGCCCATGCCTAGGGCAGGGCCTGCGAGGGCAGGTTGGTGTCGGGGTGTCCTGCAGGGATGCCGGCCTCTTCGTCCTCAGGGGAGGTGTCCGGAGCTGGGCCACTGTGCGAGGGTCCCTGTGCCGCTGGGTCCAGCGCCTGGGCTGGCTGCAAGGCGGGCGCTGCGAGGGGCAGGGGGATGATGAGCACAGCCAGCCCGTGCCACGCTCCCTCCCTCCAGCCCTGGATCACGGCCCCGAGCCTGTCCCCGCGTCCCAAGTAGCAGTGGTGGCCACATGGCTCTTGGGACCTTGTGTCCCACCCCCAGCTGCAGCCCTCACCAGTGCCCGTGCCGCTGCAGTCACAGCATTCCCAGGAATGCACCTCTCCTCCCAGGTTGGAGCAGCGCTGGTGGGTCCCGCGGGAGCCACAGGACTGGCAGAGCAGCAGTCGCCAGGGCCTGGGGGGGCAATGGGACACATTGCCACCAAAGGCCCCTGAGATGGATGGGGGGTGCCAGCCTGGTACCTCCATCCCCAGCCAAAGGGGGTGACCTCGGGGACCACCCGCACTCACCCGTTCTCCTCTGCCGCTTCCCGTCCCAGGGGGCACAGGCACCGGCTGCTGTCACAGGAGCTGTGCCGCCGATAATGGTCGGCAAAGGCTCCATCCTCCTCCCAGGCAGCATCCCTGTGGGAGCAGAGGAGGGCTCAGCCCTGGGGATGTGGGGAGGCAGCAGGGGATCGGCTGGAGCATCCCGGAGGGGAAGGAGGCAGCGGGAGGGCACCCACCTGTCCGGGATTTTGATGCCCAGGCGGAACATCTCTTCTCGGAAGGTGACCGTGTCCTGGCAGAGCGGGCAGCGGAAGTGGTGCAGGGCAGAGCGCAGCGCCTGGCCCTGGGGCAGACACAGCGTCAGCACCAGGGGGTGCTGGGGTCCCGTTCACCCCCCGCAGCTTGGTGCCGGGGTGAGCGCAGGGGTGATGATGTCGGGGACCGCGGGGGCTGCCGCCTACCTGAATACAGCGGCGGTGGAACCAGGCGCTGGTGCAGGTGGGACAGACCAGGGTGTCAAAGCACGGCCGCTCCGCCACCGCCTCCTGGCAGATGAGGCACAGGGTCTGGTCCTGCTGCACCGCCCGCACCCGCTGCACCGGCCGGTGCTTCCAGCAGAAGGACCTGCGGACGGAGGTGATGCTTCAGCGCCAGCTCTCCTCCATCGCGGCCCTGGCTCTGGTACCCCGGGGCGGGGACACTCACTTGAACTCCCCAAAGAACTGGGAGACGCAGCCCCGCTCGCTGCCGCAGGGGTAGTGGAAGGTGCGGGGACAGCGCCGGGCTCTGCAGGTGACCGAGGCGCCCGGCTGGCGGCAGATGCAGCACCTCTGGGGATGACAGGGGTGTCTGTGCGGTTGCTTGCAGCCAGCTGCCAGAGCGTCCCTGCGGGAGTGCTGGCCTGTGCAGTGCTGGACATAGGCAATGGGGACCGTCATGCCCTTAGGCCTCACCTTCCGTGCCACCCTCTTCAGCTCCTCTTGGATGTCAGGGAAGAGGAAGCCATAGAAGCCCTCTTCATCAGCCCCTCTCTGGTTCAGCCTGCTGGCGTGGTACTGCAAGAGGGGAGAAGAGGGGACGTGCCAGGGGCTGCCGGCGGTGCGGGGCCGGGGAGCAGGGGGTGCCAGGACCAGCACTCACCAGGCAGTTCTCATGGACGCAGAGCCCATCCTGACGGCAAAGCTGCCCCAGCACCTCGGGGTTGCAATCTGCGCGCTGGCAGAACCCGCACACTGCAGGGGGACAGCAGCGTCACCGCCTGCCCTGTGACAAGGTCCCAGTGTAATGCTGGGAGCGGGAATGGGGAGACACCCGACCGCCTTCCTATGCTGCTTGCATCCACAATCCCCTCTGGCAGGGTGCCAGCGGGGTGCTGTGCACTCACGCTCCTCACCGGGCTCATCCCGCTGCCTCTTGCACGGGGGAGGCTCACAGGAGGGCTCGTCCTCCTCCGGCAGCGCTGCCGGACACTGGGCCGTGCGGCGCCGTGATTTGCGCTTCATCGTAGCGAGAGGCTGCAGCCAAGGAGATGCCTGCGCCTGGGGACGTTGCTCTGCTCAAAGACCCTCCTGCTCTGGGGCTGCTGGCGGGGCACCCTTGCCGTGCAGGGTGTTTGTGACGCGGCACCGCACGAGGGTTCCGCACGGGGCATCTGGAACGCGGGGACAGGCGCAGGGCTGTGATCCAGGGATGGATGGAGGCAGGGAGCGTGGCACAGGCTGGCTGGGCTCATCATGACCCCCCTGCCCCTCACAGTGCCTGCCCTGCAGGCAGCCCCGGCGCTAGACCCACCGGCACAGGACCCAGCAGCACAGGGGGATGATCGCTTCCCTGGCCCGGCTGCCGCACTCTTGCTCATACAAGCCAGGATGCCACTGGCCTTCCTGGCCACCTGGGCACAGACCTGGCTCAGCTTTAGCTGCCTTTTGACCACCACCCCAAGTCGTTTCCACCAGCCTCTTTTCCCTGGTGTATGGGGCTGTTGCGACCCGTAGTAAGAGATCATAGTAAGAGATTATTTGTTTGGGTGGCCACTCATTGTCCTTCCAGTTACCAATTTGTAGTTCCCTTTTAGATCGTTTCCTTCTTAGTTCATCTGTTTCTGTGTACAACTGGACTCCCAAACGTTCTCCTTGGCTCATAGCTGGTAAAAAAGAAACTCGGTCTCATTGTTCCTAATACACGTGATCCTGTCCAATTTTTAGGTAAAAATGCAAAGGCTGCTTTACCACAGATCCAATAATGTCCGTCTGGAGTGGGCCAACCGTTTGGTATATTAGTTCCATTAGTCCAGTTAGGGAATTGGTGATTCATTTCTATAGGATCTCCCCATTTTTCCCAGCCTTTCTTTGTTCTCTTCCATAGATCACCTCCTTCACAAAGCAAATTTCCTACTGGTTTGCCGTCACTTTCTGAATTTTGCCAACACCTTTTCCAATTACATTTGTTTGTAAGATCCATTGCTGCCTTCTGTTATTTCCTTCTTGATTTCTCCAGATCACAGGATCGCTTATGTTACTCTCCATCGCTTCCCAGGGCCATCTCTCTCCCTGGTTAGTTCCCCCACAAACATAGCAGTTGCTTACATTCAATGCTTTAGCTATATTTTACAAAGAGATTGTTAGCAACAGTGGGAATTTCATATTGGACTCCTGTTTCCGTTTCATGATAAAATGAGTTGAATAATAAATGATGTTGTATTGATTCCTTAACACTTTCCGTAATTTGAATTTGGACTTTAGCTCCTGGACCCTTTCCTGTAGCCCATATTTTAATTCCAAACTCCTTAATTTTCTTATTTTTCCATTTTCCAATAGTCATGATAGTTAGCTTGAGAAGGGTACATTCGTGTGGTCCACAATCTGGCTTTACTGGGACATTTTGAATAAAGGCTATACGCAGATATGTTTTTCACTCTAAGAAACCACCCCAAGTGACAGACGGAATGCGAGATGAATATACCTCCGTCAGATCCCTTAATTTTGGCTTTGGAAAAGGAGAGGGAAAAACTGAAAGCTAAGCTGGAGAGATGTTCAGATTGGGATACTGGGGAAAGATGTTAAGCAAAGCAAGAAGGAAAGCAAGGGAGCTCGGGCAGCTCCTGTGTTTGAGCGTGGGATGAGTGCTGGGGAGGCAGAGGTGGAGGGATGTCGGGCGGAGGTGGGGGAGTGGGTTCTTCTCCTATGGGACCGGATCCGTGTGTGCTGTGGGGAGTTTGGACGTTGGAAGTGGGACTGCCCTGGGGGGAGTGCCATGGGGTGGCTCCTGTGGCTGAATTGGAACTAGACAGACGGGGACCTGGGGAATCTACCCCAGCAGATCCACTGGTTAAATTAAAACTAGGGACTAGAGGAAATAAAGTGGAATTTTAGTGGATGCAGGAGCAACTTATTCGGTGTTAAATCAGAGGGAAAAGAATTTGTTACGGATGTGGGAGCTACTGGCCACCAAGAAAAAAAAAAAAAAAAAAAAAAAAAGGAAAAGACCCCAAAAAAAGGCAAAAAGAGGCATTCTTTCTGAAACCCGTAAAGTACAAATTCGGAAAACAAAGAGGAATGCATGAATTTTTATGCATGCTAAATTCTCCCAACTCTGTATTAGGGTGAGAAGCAACATTGAAAGAAGGCAAAATGGAATGAAGAGTTAAAAACGATCAATTAGTTTTAGTTTTGAGTTTCTCTTTAATTCAACAGGGAAGCAAACAGGAGGAGCTTCCTGAAATAGAAGAAATCCTCAAGCAGGTGTATCTGGGAGTATGGGCGTCTGAAGTTCCAGGGAAGGCGAAAAATGCTTTGCCTGTTCAAGTAGAAATAAAAAGGGGGGGCCTGCCCAATTAGAATAAAACAATATCCCCCTAAAATTGCAGGGAAAGGGAAGTAAAAATCGTTGATAAATTTTGAAATCTACATTATTAATTGAGTGTGAATTGGAATATAATACTCCTATCTCGCCAGTAAAGAAATAAAGTTGCAGACTGGTTCAAGATCTCAGAGCAATCAACAAATTTGTAGAGGATATTCATCCAGTAATAGCTAATCCGTACACCTTATTGACTAAATTGAACACTAATCAGAAATGCTTTGCCGTCTTGGATTTAAAGGACTCTTTGGCTGCAGCCAGCCGGGAGTGATGTGAGTACCACTGGGGGCTAAGGGGGCGATGGCTGGGGCAGAGGGATGGGGACCCGGCTGGGGCCCTATTGCAGGCAGCCCGCTGCCCCGGCCGAGCACTCTAACGTGGGACTTGTCCTGGCAGCATGGTCACCAAGAAGGAGCTGTGCACAGACCCCCGGGCGGCCTGGGTGCAGGCGCATGTGCAGCACTTCCAGAGCCTGAAGAACTGATCCTTCCCCACTGCCACCCCTGATGCCCCTGGTGCTTCCCCAGACCCAGGTACGCAGGAGAGCACTTGGATGGCAGCCTTCTTCAATGGGAAAGCTTATTCTATTTAACTTATTTAAACAAACTATTTTCTGCTAAAAAGGGGGGGAAAAACCCCAAAATCAATTATATAAAATCCCTGCTTTAAACTGAAAAGAATTTAAACGGTATCAATTTGCTTGTTAATGAACAGTCTGGTGCTTCGGTGCCTGAGTAGAGTGTTTGCATTATCAACCCCCTTGTGTGTCTCTGAAGTCCCTGCTGGAGCCCCGATGCGAGAGACAAGACCCACGGGGACCCCATTGCTCTCCACGCATCCTGGGGTCACTGCTCTCTCTGGAACAGAGCAGCCTCAGCCGCACAGCGTCCCCCACGGTGCCTCCCCCTCCCCAGCCTGGGTTCAGCTCCGGTGCCACCCATCGGGTGCCACCAGGTTCTCAAGCGGGTGCCCAGCGCCAGCTCCTCTTTGGGAAGCAGCCCGGCATCCCCTGTGATGCCAGGAGGAGGCTGGGGCCGCGGCAGCGCCTCTTGCCGCGCAGCGCTCAGGCACAAGCAGCAAAGCCGCGTCGGTGAGGGTCCAAGTTTTATTAGAGGGAACCTGCCCATGCCTAGGGCAGGGCCTGCGAGGGCAGGTTGGTGTCGGGGTGTCCTGCAGGGATGCCGGCCTCTTCGTCCTCAGGGGAGGTGTCCGGAGCTGGGCCACTGTGCGAGGGTCCCTGTGCCGCTGGGTCCAGCGCCTGGGCTGGCTGCAAGGCGGGCGCTGCGAGGGGCAGGGGGATGATGAGCACAGCCAGCCCGTGCCACGCTCCCTCCCTCCAGCCCTGGATCACGGCCCCGAGCCTGTCCCCGCGTCCCAAGTAGCAGTGGTGGCCACATGGCTCTTGGGACCTTGTGTCCCACCCCCAGCTGCAGCCCTCACCAGTGCCCGTGCCGCTGCAGTCACAGCATTCCCAGGAATGCACCTCTCCTCCCAGGTTGGAGCAGCGCTGGTGGGTCCCGCGGGAGCCACAGGACTGGCAGAGCAGCAGTCGCCAGGGCCTGGGGGGGCAATGGGACACATTGCCACCAAAGGCCCCTGAGATGGATGGGGGGTGCCAGCCTGGTACCTCCATCCCCAGCCAAAGGGGGTGACCTCGGGGACCACCCGCACTCACCCGTTCTCCTCTGCCGCTTCCCGTCCCAGGGGGCACAGGCACCGGCTGCTGTCACAGGAGCTGTGCCGCCGATAATGGTCGGCAAAGGCTCCATCCTCCTCCCAGGCAGCATCCCTGTGGGAGCAGAGGAGGGCTCAGCCCTGGGGATGTGGGGAGGCAGCAGGGGATCGGCTGGAGCATCCCGGAGGGGAAGGAGGCAGCGGGAGGGCACCCACCTGTCCGGGATTTTGATGCCCAGGCGGAACATCTCTTCTCGGAAGGTGACCGTGTCCTGGCAGAGCGGGCAGCGGAAGTGGTGCAGGGCAGAGCGCAGCGCCTGGCCCTGGGGCAGACACAGCGTCAGCACCAGGGGGTGCTGGGGTCCCGTTCACCCCCCGCAGCTTGGTGCCGGGGTGAGCGCAGGGGTGATGATGTCGGGGACCGCGGGGGCTGCCGCCTACCTGAATACAGCGGCGGTGGAACCAGGCGCTGGTGCAGGTGGGACAGACCAGGGTGTCAAAGCACGGCCGCTCCGCCACCGCCTCCTGGCAGATGAGGCACAGGGTCTGGTCCTGCTGCACCGCCCGCACCCGCTGCACCGGCCGGTGCTTCCAGCAGAAGGACCTGCGGACGGAGGTGATGCTTCAGCGCCAGCTCTCCTCCATCGCGGCCCTGGCTCTGGTACCCCGGGGCGGGGACACTCACTTGAACTCCCCAAAGAACTGGGAGACGCAGCCCCGCTCGCTGCCGCAGGGGTAGTGGAAGGTGCGGGGACAGCGCCGGGCTCTGCAGGTGACCGAGGCGCCCGGCTGGCGGCAGATGCAGCACCTCTGGGGATGACAGGGGTGTCTGTGCGGTTGCTTGCAGCCAGCTGCCAGAGCGCCCCTGCGGGAGTGCTGGCCTGTGCAGTGCTGGACATAGGCAATGGGGACCGTCATGCCCTTAGGCCTCACCTTCCGTGCCACCCTCTTCAGCTCCTCTTGGATGTCAGGGAAGAGGAAGCCATAGAAGCCCTCTTCATCAGCCCCTCTCTGGTTCAGCCTGCTGGCGTGGTACTGCAAGAGGGGAGAAGAGGGGACGTGCCAGGGGCTGCCGGCGGTGCGGGGCCGGGGAGCAGGGGGTGCCAGGACCAGCACTCACCAGGCAGTTCTCATGGACGCAGAGCCCATCCTGACGGCAAAGCTGCCCCAGCACCTCGGGGTTGCAATCTGCGCGCTGGCAGAACCCGCACACTGCAGGGGGACAGCAGCGTCACCGCCTGCCCTGTGACAAGGTCCCAGTGTAATGCTGGGAGCGGGAATGGGGAGACACCCGACCGCCTTCCTATGCTGCTTGCATCCACAATCCCCTCTGGCAGGGTGCCAGCGGGGTGCTGTGCACTCACGCTCCTCACCGGGCTCATCCCGCTGCCTCTTGCACGGGGGAGGCTCACAGGAGGGCTCGTCCTCCTCCGGCAGCGCTGCCGGACACTGGGCCGTGCGGCGCCGTGATTTGCGCTTCATCGTAGCGAGAGGCTGCAGCCAAGGAGATGCCTGCGCCTGGGGACGTTGCTCTGCTCAAAGACCCTCCTGCTCTGGGGCTGCTGGCGGGGCACCCTTGCCGTGCAGGGTGTTTGTGACGCGGCACCGCACGAGGGTTCCGCACGGGGCATCTGGAACGCGGGGACAGGCGCAGGGCTGTGATCCAGGGATGGATGGAGGCAGGGAGCGTGGCACAGGCTGGCTGGGCTCATCATGACCCCCCTGCCCCTCACAGTGCCTGCCCTGCAGGCAGCCCCGGCGCTAGACCCACCGGCACAGGACCCAGCAGCACAGGGGGATGATCGCTTCCCTGGCCCGGCTGCCGCACTCTTGCTCATACAAGCCAGGATGCCACTGGCCTTCCTGGCCACCTGGGCACAGACCTGGCTCAGCTTTAGCTGCCTTTTGACCACCACCCCAAGTCGTTTCCACCAGCCTCTTTTCCCTGGTGTATGGGGCTGTTGCGACCCGTAGTAAGAGATCATAGTAAGAGATTATTTGTTTGGGTGGCCACTCATTGTCCTTCCAGTTACCAATTTGTAGTTCCCTTTTAGATCGTTTCCTTCTTAGTTCATCTGTTTCTGTGTACAACTGGACTCCCAAACGTTCTCCTTGGCTCATAGCTGGTAAAAAAGAAACTCGGTCTCATTGTTCCTAATACACGTGATCCTGTCCAATTTTTAGGTAAAAATGCAAAGGCTGCTTTACCACAGATCCAATAATGTCCGTCTGGAGTGGGCCAACCGTTTGGTATATTAGTTCCATTAGTCCAGTTAGGGAATTGGTGATTCATTTCTATAGGATCTCCCCATTTTTCCCAGCCTTTCTTTGTTCTCTTCCATAGATCACCTCCTTCACAAAGCAAATTTCCTACTGGTTTGCCGTCACTTTCTGAATTTTGCCAACACCTTTTCCAATTACATTTGTTTGTAAGATCCATTGCTGCCTTCTGTTATTTCCTTCTTGATTTCTCCAGATCACAGGATCGCTTATGTTACTCTCCATCGCTTCCCAGGGCCATCTCTCTCCCTGGTTAGTTCCCCCACAAACATAGCAGTTGCTTACATTCAATGCTTTAGCTATATTTTACAAAGAGATTGTTAGCAACAGTGGGAATTTCATATTGGACTCCTGTTTCCGTTTCATGATAAAATGAGTTGAATAATAAATGATGTTGTATTGATTCCTTAACACTTTCCGTAATTTGAATTTGGACTTTAGCTCCTGGACCCTTTCCTGTAGCCCATATTTTAATTCCAAACTCCTTAATTTTCTTATTTTTCCATTTTCCAATAGTCATGATAGTTAGCTTGAGAAGGGTACATTCGTGTGGTCCACAATCTGGCTTTACTGGGACATTTTGAATAAAGGCTATACGCAGATATGTTTTTCACTCTAAGAAACCACCCCAAGTGACAGACGGAATGCGAGATGAATATACCTCCGTCAGATCCCTTAATTTTGGCTTTGGAAAAGGAGAGGGAAAAACTGAAAGCTAAGCTGGAGAGATGTTCAGATTGGGATACTGGGGAAAGATGTTAAGCAAAGCAAGAAGGAAAGCAAGGGAGCTCGGGCAGCTCCTGTGTTTGAGCGTGGGATGAGTGCTGGGGAGGCAGAGGTGGAGGGATGTCGGGCGGAGGTGGGGGAGTGGGTTCTTCTCCTATGGGACCGGATCCGTGTGTGCTGTGGGGAGTTTGGACGTTGGAAGTGGGACTGCCCTGGGGGGAGTGCCATGGGGTGGCTCCTGTGGCTGAATTGGAACTAGACAGACGGGGACCTGGGGAATCTACCCCAGCAGATCCACTGGTTAAATTAAAACTAGGGACTAGAGGAAATAAAGTGGAATTTTAGTGGATGCAGGAGCAACTTATTCGGTGTTAAATCAGAGGGAAAAGAATTTGTTACGGATGTGGGAGCTACTGGCCACCAAGAAAAAAAAAAAAAAAAAAAAAAAAAGGAAAAGACCCCAAAAAAAGGCAAAAAGAGGCATTCTTTCTGAAACCCGTAAAGTACAAATTCGGAAAACAAAGAGGAATGCATGAATTTTTATGCATGCTAAATTCTCCCAACTCTGTATTAGGGTGAGAAGCAACATTGAAAGAAGGCAAAATGGAATGAAGAGTTAAAAACGATCAATTAGTTTTAGTTTTGAGTTTCTCTTTAATTCAACAGGGAAGCAAACAGGAGGAGCTTCCTGAAATAGAAGAAATCCTCAAGCAGGTGTATCTGGGAGTATGGGCGTCTGAAGTTCCAGGGAAGGCGAAAAATGCTTTGCCTGTTCAAGTAGAAATAAAAAGGGGGGGCCTGCCCAATTAGAATAAAACAATATCCCCCTAAAATTGCAGGGAAAGGGAAGTAAAAATCGTTGATAAATTTTGAAATCTACATTATTAATTGAGTGTGAATTGGAATATAATACTCCTATCTCGCCAGTAAAGAAATAAAGTTGCAGACTGGTTCAAGATCTCAGAGCAATCAACAAATTTGTAGAGGATATTCATCCAGTAATAGCTAATCCGTACACCTTATTGACTAAATTGAACACTAATCAGAAATGCTTTGCCGTCTTGGATTTAAAGGACTCTTTGGCTGCAGCCAGCCGGGAGTGATGTGAGTACCACTGGGGGCTAAGGGGGCGATGGCTGGGGCAGAGGGATGGGGACACGGCTGGGGCCCTATTGCAGGCAGCCCGCTGCCCCGGCCGAGCACTCTAACGTGGGACTTGTCCTGGCAGCATGGTCACCAAGAAGGAGCTGTGCACAGACCCCCGGGCGGCCTGGGTGCAGGCGCATGTGCAGCACTTCCAGAGCCTGAAGAACTGATCCTTCCCCACTGCCACCCCTGATGCCCCTGGTGCTTCCCCAGACCCAGGTACGCAGGAGAGCACTTGGATGGCAGCCTTCTTCAATGGGAAAGCTTATTCTATTTAACTTATTTAAACAAACTATTTTCTGCTAAAAAGGGGGGGAAAAACCCCAAAATCAATTATATAAAATCCCTGCTTTAAACTGAAAAGAATTTAAACGGTATCAATTTGCTTCTTAATGAACAGTCTGGTGCTTCGGTGCCTGAGTAGAGTGTTTGCATTATCAACCCCCTTGTGTGTCTCTGAAGTCCCTGCTGGAGCCCCGATGCGAGAGACAAGACCCACGGGGACCCCATTGCTCTCCACGCATCCTGGGGTCACTGCTCTCTCTGGAACAGAGCAGCCTCAGCCGCACAGCGTCCCCCACGGTGCCTCCCCCTCCCCAGCCTGGGTTCAGCTCCGGTGCCACCCATCGGGTGCCACCAGGTTCTCAAGCGGGTGCCCAGCGCCAGCTCCTCTTTGGGAAGCAGCCCGGCATCCCCTGTGATGCCAGGAGGAGGCTGGGGCCGCGGCAGCGCCTCTTGCCGCGCAGCGCTCAGGCACAAGCAGCAAAGCCGCGTCGGTGAGGGTCCAAGTTTTATTAGAGGGAACCTGCCCATGCCTAGGGCAGGGCCTGCGAGGGCAGGTTGGTGTCGGGGTGTCCTGCAGGGATGCCGGCCTCTTCGTCCTCAGGGGAGGTGTCCGGAGCTGGGCCACTGTGCGAGGGTCCCTGTGCCGCTGGGTCCAGCGCCTGGGCTGGCTGCAAGGCGGGCGCTGCGAGGGGCAGGGGGATGATGAGCACAGCCAGCCCGTGCCACGCTCCCTCCCTCCAGCCCTGGATCACGGCCCCGAGCCTGTCCCCGCGTCCCAAGTAGCAGTGGTGGCCACATGGCTCTTGGGACCTTGTGTCCCACCCCCAGCTGCAGCCCTCACCAGTGCCCGTGCCGCTGCAGTCACAGCATTCCCAGGAATGCACCTCTCCTCCCAGGTTGGAGCAGCGCTGGTGGGTCCCGCGGGAGCCACAGGACTGGCAGAGCAGCAGTCGCCAGGGCCTGGGGGGGCAATGGGACACATTGCCACCAAAGGCCCCTGAGATGGATGGCGGGTGCCAGCCTGGTACCTCCATCCCCAGCCAAAGGGGGTGACCTCGGGGACCACCCGCACTCACCCGTTCTCCTCTGCCGCTTCCCGTCCCAGGGGGCACAGGCACCGGCTGCTGTCACAGGAGCTGTGCCGCCGATAATGGTCGGCAAAGGCTCCATCCTCCTCCCAGGCAGCATCCCTGTGGGAGCAGAGGAGGGCTCAGCCCTGGGGATGTGGGGAGGCAGCAGGGGATCGGCTGGAGCATCCCGGAGGGGAAGGAGGCAGCGGGAGGGCACCCACCTGTCCGGGATTTTGATGCCCAGGCGGAACATCTCTTCTCGGAAGGTGACCGTGTCCTGGCAGAGCGGGCAGCGGAAGTGGTGCAGGGCAGAGCGCAGCGCCTGGCCCTGGGGCAGACACAGCGTCAGCACCAGGGGGTGCTGGGGTCCCGTTCACCCCCCGCAGCTTGGTGCCGGGGTGAGCGCAGGGGTGATGATGTCGGGGACCGCGGGGGCTGCCGCCTACCTGAATACAGCGGCGGTGGAACCAGGCGCTGGTGCAGGTGGGACAGACCAGGGTGTCAAAGCACGGCCGCTCCGCCACCGCCTCCTGGCAGATGAGGCACAGGGTCTGGTCCTGCTGCACCGCCCGCACCCGCTGCACCGGCCGGTGCTTCCAGCAGAAGGACCTGCGGACGGAGGTGATGCTTCAGCGCCAGCTCTCCTCCATCGCGGCCCTGGCTCTGGTACCCCGGGGCGGGGACACTCACTTGAACTCCCCAAAGAACTGGGAGACGCAGCCCCGCTCGCTGCCGCAGGGGTAGTGGAAGGTGCGGGGACAGCGCCGGGCTCTGCAGGTGACCGAGGCGCCCGGCTGGCGGCAGATGCAGCACCTCTGGGGATGACAGGGGTGTCTGTGCGGTTGCTTGCAGCCAGCTGCCAGAGCGCCCCTGCGGGAGTGCTGGCCTGTGCAGTGCTGGACATAGGCAATGGGGACCGTCATGCCCTTAGGCCTCACCTTCCGTGCCACCCTCTTCAGCTCCTCTTGGATGTCAGGGAAGAGGAAGCCATAGAAGCCCTCTTCATCAGCCCCTCTCTGGTTCAGCCTGCTGGCGTGGTACTGCAAGAGGGGAGAAGAGGGGACGTGCCAGGGGCTGCCGGCGGTGCGGGGCCGGGGAGCAGGGGGTGCCAGGACCAGCACTCACCAGGCAGTTCTCATGGACGCAGAGCCCATCCTGACGGCAAAGCTGCCCCAGCACCTCGGGGTTGCAATCTGCGCGCTGGCAGAACCCGCACACTGCAGGGGGACAGCAGCGTCACCGCCTGCCCTGTGACAAGGTCCCAGTGTAATGCTGGGAGCGGGAATGGGGAGACACCCGACCGCCTTCCTATGCTGCTTGCATCCACAATCCCCTCTGGCAGGGTGCCAGCGGGGTGCTGTGCACTCACGCTCCTCACCGGGCTCATCCCGCTGCCTCTTGCACGGGGGAGGCTCACAGGAGGGCTCGTCCTCCTCCGGCAGCGCTGCCGGACACTGGGCCGTGCGGCGCCGTGATTTGCGCTTCATCGTAGCGAGAGGCTGCAGCCAAGGAGATGCCTGCGCCTGGGGACGTTGCTCTGCTCAAAGACCCTCCTGCTCTGGGGCTGCTGGCGGGGCACCCTTGCCGTGCAGGGTGTTTGTGACGCGGCACCGCACGAGGGTTCCGCACGGGGCATCTGGAACGCGGGGACAGGCGCAGGGCTGTGATCCAGGGATGGATGGAGGCAGGGAGCGTGGCACAGGCTGGCTGGGCTCATCATGACCCCCCTGCCCCTCACAGTGCCTGCCCTGCAGGCAGCCCCGGCGCTAGACCCACCGGCACAGGACCCAGCAGCACAGGGGGATGATCGCTTCCCTGGCCCGGCTGCCGCACTCTTGCTCATACAAGCCAGGATGCCACTGGCCTTCCTGGCCACCTGGGCACAGACCTGGCTCAGCTTTAGCTGCCTTTTGACCACCACCCCAAGTCGTTTCCACCAGCCTCTTTTCCCTGGTGTATGGGGCTGTTGCGACCCGTAGTAAGAGATCATAGTAAGAGATTATTTGTTTGGGTGGCCACTCATTGTCCTTCCAGTTACCAATTTGTAGTTCCCTTTTAGATCGTTTCCTTCTTAGTTCATCTGTTTCTGTGTACAACTGGACTCCCAAACGTTCTCCTTGGCTCATAGCTGGTAAAAAAGAAACTCGGTCTCATTGTTCCTAATACACGTGATCCTGTCCAATTTTTAGGTAAAAATGCAAAGGCTGCTTTACCACAGATCCAATAATGTCCGTCTGGAGTGGGCCAACCGTTTGGTATATTAGTTCCATTAGTCCAGTTAGGGAATTGGTGATTCATTTCTATAGGATCTCCCCATTTTTCCCAGCCTTTCTTTGTTCTCTTCCATAGATCACCTCCTTCACAAAGCAAATTTCCTACTGGTTTGCCGTCACTTTCTGAATTTTGCCAACACCTTTTCCAATTACATTTGTTTGTAAGATCCATTGCTGCCTTCTGTTATTTCCTTCTTGATTTCTCCAGATCACAGGATCGCTTATGTTACTCTCCATCGCTTCCCAGGGCCATCTCTCTCCCTGGTTAGTTCCCCCACAAACATAGCAGTTGCTTACATTCAATGCTTTAGCTATATTTTACAAAGAGATTGTTAGCAACAGTGGGAATTTCATATTGGACTCCTGTTTCCGTTTCATGATAAAATGAGTTGAATAATAAATGATGTTGTATTGATTCCTTAACACTTTCCGTAATTTGAATTTGGACTTTAGCTCCTGGACCCTTTCCTGTAGCCCATATTTTAATTCCAAACTCCTTAATTTTCTTATTTTTCCATTTTCCAATAGTCATGATAGTTAGCTTGAGAAGGGTACATTCGTGTGGTCCACAATCTGGCTTTACTGGGACATTTTGAATAAAGGCTATACGCAGATATGTTTTTCACTCTAAGAAACCACCCCAAGTGACAGACGGAATGCGAGATGAATATACCTCCGTCAGATCCCTTAATTTTGGCTTTGGAAAAGGAGAGGGAAAAACTGAAAGCTAAGCTGGAGAGATGTTCAGATTGGGATACTGGGGAAAGATGTTAAGCAAAGCAAGAAGGAAAGCAAGGGAGCTCGGGCAGCTCCTGTGTTTGAGCGTGGGATGAGTGCTGGGGAGGCAGAGGTGGAGGGATGTCGGGCGGAGGTGGGGGAGTGGGTTCTTCTCCTATGGGACCGGATCCGTGTGTGCTGTGGGGAGTTTGGACGTTGGAAGTGGGACTGCCCTGGGGGGAGTGCCATGGGGTGGCTCCTGTGGCTGAATTGGAACTAGACAGACGGGGACCTGGGGAATCTACCCCAGCAGATCCACTGGTTAAATTAAAACTAGGGACTAGAGGAAATAAAGTGGAATTTTAGTGGATGCAGGAGCAACTTATTCGGTGTTAAATCAGAGGGAAAAGAATTTGTTACGGATGTGGGAGCTACTGGCCACCAAGAAAAAAAAAAAAAAAAAAAAAAAAAGGAAAAGACCCCAAAAAAAGGCAAAAAGAGGCATTCTTTCTGAAACCCGTAAAGTACAAATTCGGAAAACAAAGAGGAATGCATGAATTTTTATGCATGCTAAATTCTCCCAACTCTGTATTAGGGTGAGAAGCAACATTGAAAGAAGGCAAAATGGAATGAAGAGTTAAAAACGATCAATTAGTTTTAGTTTTGAGTTTCTCTTTAATTCAACAGGGAAGCAAACAGGAGGAGCTTCCTGAAATAGAAGAAATCCTCAAGCAGGTGTATCTGGGAGTATGGGCGTCTGAAGTTCCAGGGAAGGCGAAAAATGCTTTGCCTGTTCAAGTAGAAATAAAAAGGGGGGGCCTGCCCAATTAGAATAAAACAATATCCCCCTAAAATTGCAGGGAAAGGGAAGTAAAAATCGTTGATAAATTTTGAAATCTACATTATTAATTGAGTGTGAATTGGAATATAATACTCCTATCTCGCCAGTAAAGAAATAAAGTTGCAGACTGGTTCAAGATCTCAGAGCAATCAACAAATTTGTAGAGGATATTCATCCAGTAATAGCTAATCCGTACACCTTATTGACTAAATTGAACACTAATCAGAAATGCTTTGCCGTCTTGGATTTAAAGGACTCTTTGGCTGCAGCCAGCCGGGAGTGATGTGAGTACCACTGGGGGCTAAGGGGGCGATGGCTGGGGCAGAGGGATGGGGACACGGCTGGGGCCCTATTGCAGGCAGCCCGCTGCCCCGGCCGAGCACTCTAACGTGGGACTTGTCCTGGCAGCATGGTCACCAAGAAGGAGCTGTGCACAGACCCCCGGGCGGCCTGGGTGCAGGCGCATGTGCAGCACTTCCAGAGCCTGAAGAACTGATCCTTCCCCACTGCCACCCCTGATGCCCCTGGTGCTTCCCCAGACCCAGGTACGCAGGAGAGCACTTGGATGGCAGCCTTCTTCAATGGGAAAGCTTATTCTATTTAACTTATTTAAACAAACTATTTTCTGCTAAAAAGGGGGGGAAAAACCCCAAAATCAATTATATAAAATCCCTGCTTTAAACTGAAAAGAATTTAAACGGTATCAATTTGCTTCTTAATGAACAGTCTGGTGCTTCGGTGCCTGAGTAGAGTGTTTGCATTATCAACCCCCTTGTGTGTCTCTGAAGTCCCTGCTGGAGCCCCGATGCGAGAGACAAGACCCACGGGGACCCCATTGCTCTCCACGCATCCTGGGGTCACTGCTCTCTCTGGAACAGAGCAGCCTCAGCCGCACAGCGTCCCCCACGGTGCCTCCCCCTCCCCAGCCTGGGTTCAGCTCCGGTGCCACCCATCGGGTGCCACCAGGTTCTCAAGCGGGTGCCCAGCGCCAGCTCCTCTTTGGGAAGCAGCCCGGCATCCCCTGTGATGCCAGGAGGAGGCTGGGGCCGCGGCAGCGCCTCTTGCCGCGCAGCGCTCAGGCACAAGCAGCAAAGCCGCGTCGGTGAGGGTCCAAGTTTTATTAGAGGGAACCTGCCCATGCCTAGGGCAGGGCCTGCGAGGGCAGGTTGGTGTCGGGGTGTCCTGCAGGGATGCCGGCCTCTTCGTCCTCAGGGGAGGTGTCCGGAGCTGGGCCACTGTGCGAGGGTCCCTGTGCCGCTGGGTCCAGCGCCTGGGCTGGCTGCAAGGCGGGCGCTGCGAGGGGCAGGGGGATGATGAGCACAGCCAGCCCGTGCCACGCTCCCTCCCTCCAGCCCTGGATCACGGCCCCGAGCCTGTCCCCGCGTCCCAAGTAGCAGTGGTGGCCACATGGCTCTTGGGACCTTGTGTCCCACCCCCAGCTGCAGCCCTCACCAGTGCCCGTGCCGCTGCAGTCACAGCATTCCCAGGAATGCACCTCTCCTCCCAGGTTGGAGCAGCGCTGGTGGGTCCCGCGGGAGCCACAGGACTGGCAGAGCAGCAGTCGCCAGGGCCTGGGGGGGCAATGGGACACATTGCCACCAAAGGCCCCTGAGATGGATGGCGGGTGCCAGCCTGGTACCTCCATCCCCAGCCAAAGGGGGTGACCTCGGGGACCACCCGCACTCACCCGTTCTCCTCTGCCGCTTCCCGTCCCAGGGGGCACAGGCACCGGCTGCTGTCACAGGAGCTGTGCCGCCGATAATGGTCGGCAAAGGCTCCATCCTCCTCCCAGGCAGCATCCCTGTGGGAGCAGAGGAGGGCTCAGCCCTGGGGATGTGGGGAGGCAGCAGGGGATCGGCTGGAGCATCCCGGAGGGGAAGGAGGCAGCGGGAGGGCACCCACCTGTCCGGGATTTTGATGCCCAGGCGGAACATCTCTTCTCGGAAGGTGACCGTGTCCTGGCAGAGCGGGCAGCGGAAGTGGTGCAGGGCAGAGCGCAGCGCCTGGCCCTGGGGCAGACACAGCGTCAGCACCAGGGGGTGCTGGGGTCCCGTTCACCCCCCGCAGCTTGGTGCCGGGGTGAGCGCAGGGGTGATGATGTCGGGGACCGCGGGGGCTGCCGCCTACCTGAATACAGCGGCGGTGGAACCAGGCGCTGGTGCAGGTGGGACAGACCAGGGTGTCAAAGCACGGCCGCTCCGCCACCGCCTCCTGGCAGATGAGGCACAGGGTCTGGTCCTGCTGCACCGCCCGCACCCGCTGCACCGGCCGGTGCTTCCAGCAGAAGGACCTGCGGACGGAGGTGATGCTTCAGCGCCAGCTCTCCTCCATCGCGGCCCTGGCTCTGGTACCCCGGGGCGGGGACACTCACTTGAACTCCCCAAAGAACTGGGAGACGCAGCCCCGCTCGCTGCCGCAGGGGTAGTGGAAGGTGCGGGGACAGCGCCGGGCTCTGCAGGTGACCGAGGCGCCCGGCTGGCGGCAGATGCAGCACCTCTGGGGATGACAGGGGTGTCTGTGCGGTTGCTTGCAGCCAGCTGCCAGAGCGCCCCTGCGGGAGTGCTGGCCTGTGCAGTGCTGGACATAGGCAATGGGGACCGTCATGCCCTTAGGCCTCACCTTCCGTGCCACCCTCTTCAGCTCCTCTTGGATGTCAGGGAAGAGGAAGCCATAGAAGCCCTCTTCATCAGCCCCTCTCTGGTTCAGCCTGCTGGCGTGGTACTGCAAGAGGGGAGAAGAGGGGACGTGCCAGGGGCTGCCGGCGGTGCGGGGCCGGGGAGCAGGGGGTGCCAGGACCAGCACTCACCAGGCAGTTCTCATGGACGCAGAGCCCATCCTGACGGCAAAGCTGCCCCAGCACCTCGGGGTTGCAATCTGCGCGCTGGCAGAACCCGCACACTGCAGGGGGACAGCAGCGTCACCGCCTGCCCTGTGACAAGGTCCCAGTGTAATGCTGGGAGCGGGAATGGGGAGACACCCGACCGCCTTCCTATGCTGCTTGCATCCACAATCCCCTCTGGCAGGGTGCCAGCGGGGTGCTGTGCACTCACGCTCCTCACCGGGCTCATCCCGCTGCCTCTTGCACGGGGGAGGCTCACAGGAGGGCTCGTCCTCCTCCGGCAGCGCTGCCGGACACTGGGCCGTGCGGCGCCGTGATTTGCGCTTCATCGTAGCGAGAGGCTGCAGCCAAGGAGATGCCTGCGCCTGGGGACGTTGCTCTGCTCAAAGACCCTCCTGCTCTGGGGCTGCTGGCGGGGCACCCTTGCCGTGCAGGGTGTTTGTGACGCGGCACCGCACGAGGGTTCCGCACGGGGCATCTGGAACGCGGGGACAGGCGCAGGGCTGTGATCCAGGGATGGATGGAGGCAGGGAGCGTGGCACAGGCTGGCTGGGCTCATCATGACCCCCCTGCCCCTCACAGTGCCTGCCCTGCAGGCAGCCCCGGCGCTAGACCCACCGGCACAGGACCCAGCAGCACAGGGGGATGATCGCTTCCCTGGCCCGGCTGCCGCACTCTTGCTCATACAAGCCAGGATGCCACTGGCCTTCCTGGCCACCTGGGCACAGACCTGGCTCAGCTTTAGCTGCCTTTTGACCACCACCCCAAGTCGTTTCCACCAGCCTCTTTTCCCTGGTGTATGGGGCTGTTGCGACCCGTAGTAAGAGATCATAGTAAGAGATTATTTGTTTGGGTGGCCACTCATTGTCCTTCCAGTTACCAATTTGTAGTTCCCTTTTAGATCGTTTCCTTCTTAGTTCATCTGTTTCTGTGTACAACTGGACTCCCAAACGTTCTCCTTGGCTCATAGCTGGTAAAAAAGAAACTCGGTCTCATTGTTCCTAATACACGTGATCCTGTCCAATTTTTAGGTAAAAATGCAAAGGCTGCTTTACCACAGATCCAATAATGTCCGTCTGGAGTGGGCCAACCGTTTGGTATATTAGTTCCATTAGTCCAGTTAGGGAATTGGTGATTCATTTCTATAGGATCTCCCCATTTTTCCCAGCCTTTCTTTGTTCTCTTCCATAGATCACCTCCTTCACAAAGCAAATTTCCTACTGGTTTGCCGTCACTTTCTGAATTTTGCCAACACCTTTTCCAATTACATTTGTTTGTAAGATCCATTGCTGCCTTCTGTTATTTCCTTCTTGATTTCTCCAGATCACAGGATCGCTTATGTTACTCTCCATCGCTTCCCAGGGCCATCTCTCTCCCTGGTTAGTTCCCCCACAAACATAGCAGTTGCTTACATTCAATGCTTTAGCTATATTTTACAAAGAGATTGTTAGCAACAGTGGGAATTTCATATTGGACTCCTGTTTCCGTTTCATGATAAAATGAGTTGAATAATAAATGATGTTGTATTGATTCCTTAACACTTTCCGTAATTTGAATTTGGACTTTAGCTCCTGGACCCTTTCCTGTAGCCCATATTTTAATTCCAAACTCCTTAATTTTCTTATTTTTCCATTTTCCAATAGTCATGATAGTTAGCTTGAGAAGGGTACATTCGTGTGGTCCACAATCTGGCTTTACTGGGACATTTTGAATAAAGGCTATACGCAGATATGTTTTTCACTCTAAGAAACCACCCCAAGTGACAGACGGAATGCGAGATGAATATACCTCCGTCAGATCCCTTAATTTTGGCTTTGGAAAAGGAGAGGGAAAAACTGAAAGCTAAGCTGGAGAGATGTTCAGATTGGGATACTGGGGAAAGATGTTAAGCAAAGCAAGAAGGAAAGCAAGGGAGCTCGGGCAGCTCCTGTGTTTGAGCGTGGGATGAGTGCTGGGGAGGCAGAGGTGGAGGGATGTCGGGCGGAGGTGGGGGAGTGGGTTCTTCTCCTATGGGACCGGATCCGTGTGTGCTGTGGGGAGTTTGGACGTTGGAAGTGGGACTGCCCTGGGGGGAGTGCCATGGGGTGGCTCCTGTGGCTGAATTGGAACTAGACAGACGGGGACCTGGGGAATCTACCCCAGCAGATCCACTGGTTAAATTAAAACTAGGGACTAGAGGAAATAAAGTGGAATTTTAGTGGATGCAGGAGCAACTTATTCGGTGTTAAATCAGAGGGAAAAGAATTTGTTACGGATGTGGGAGCTACTGGCCACCAAGAAAAAAAAAAAAAAAAAAAAAAAAGGAAAAGACCCCAAAAAAAGGCAAAAAGAGGCATTCTTTCTGAAACCCGTAAAGTACAAATTCGGAAAACAAAGAGGAATGCATGAATTTTTATGCATGCTAAATTCTCCCAACTCTGTATTAGGGTGAGAAGCAACATTGAAAGAAGGCAAAATGGAATGAAGAGTTAAAAACGATCAATTAGTTTTAGTTTTGAGTTTCTCTTTAATTCAACAGGGAAGCAAACAGGAGGAGCTTCCTGAAATAGAAGAAATCCTCAAGCAGGTGTATCTGGGAGTATGGGCGTCTGAAGTTCCAGGGAAGGCGAAAAATGCTTTGCCTGTTCAAGTAGAAATAAAAAGGGGGGGCCTGCCCAATTAGAATAAAACAATATCCCCCTAAAATTGCAGGGAAAGGGAAGTAAAAATCGTTGATAAATTTTGAAATCTACATTATTAATTGAGTGTGAATTGGAATATAATACTCCTATCTCGCCAGTAAAGAAATAAAGTTGCAGACTGGTTCAAGATCTCAGAGCAATCAACAAATTTGTAGAGGATATTCATCCAGTAATAGCTAATCCGTACACCTTATTGACTAAATTGAACACTAATCAGAAATGCTTTGCCGTCTTGGATTTAAAGGACTCTTTGGCTGCAGCCAGCCGGGAGTGATGTGAGTACCACTGGGGGCTAAGGGGGCGATGGCTGGGGCAGAGGGATGGGGACACGGCTGGGGCCCTATTGCAGGCAGCCCGCTGCCCCGGCCGAGCACTCTAACGTGGGACTTGTCCTGGCAGCATGGTCACCAAGAAGGAGCTGTGCACAGACCCCCGGGCGGCCTGGGTGCAGGCGCATGTGCAGCACTTCCAGAGCCTGAAGAACTGATCCTTCCCCACTGCCACCCCTGATGCCCCTGGTGCTTCCCCAGACCCAGGTACGCAGGAGAGCACTTGGATGGCAGCCTTCTTCAATGGGAAAGCTTATTCTATTTAACTTATTTAAACAAACTATTTTCTGCTAAAAAGGGGGGGAAAAACCCCAAAATCAATTATATAAAATCCCTGCTTTAAACTGAAAAGAATTTAAACGGTATCAATTTGCTTCTTAATGAACAGTCTGGTGCTTCGGTGCCTGAGTAGAGTGTTTGCATTATCAACCCCCTTGTGTGTCTCTGAAGTCCCTGCTGGAGCCCCGATGCGAGAGACAAGACCCACGGGGACCCCATTGCTCTCCACGCATCCTGGGGTCACTGCTCTCTCTGGAACAGAGCAGCCTCAGCCGCACAGCGTCCCCCACGGTGCCTCCCCCTCCCCAGCCTGGGTTCAGCTCCGGTGCCACCCATCGGGTGCCACCAGGTTCTCAAGCGGGTGCCCAGCGCCAGCTCCTCTTTGGGAAGCAGCCCGGCATCCCCTGTGATGCCAGGAGGAGGCTGGGGCCGCGGCAGCGCCTCTTGCCGCGCAGCGCTCAGGCACAAGCAGCAAAGCCGCGTCGGTGAGGGTCCAAGTTTTATTAGAGGGAACCTGCCCATGCCTAGGGCAGGGCCTGCGAGGGCAGGTTGGTGTCGGGGTGTCCTGCAGGGATGCCGGCCTCTTCGTCCTCAGGGGAGGTGTCCGGAGCTGGGCCACTGTGCGAGGGTCCCTGTGCCGCTGGGTCCAGCGCCTGGGCTGGCTGCAAGGCGGGCGCTGCGAGGGGCAGGGGGATGATGAGCACAGCCAGCCCGTGCCACGCTCCCTCCCTCCAGCCCTGGATCACGGCCCCGAGCCTGTCCCCGCGTCCCAAGTAGCAGTGGTGGCCACATGGCTCTTGGGACCTTGTGTCCCACCCCCAGCTGCAGCCCTCACCAGTGCCCGTGCCGCTGCAGTCACAGCATTCCCAGGAATGCACCTCTCCTCCCAGGTTGGAGCAGCGCTGGTGGGTCCCGCGGGAGCCACAGGACTGGCAGAGCAGCAGTCGCCAGGGCCTGGGGGGGCAATGGGACACATTGCCACCAAAGGCCCCTGAGATGGATGGGGGGTGCCAGCCTGGTACCTCCATCCCCAGCCAAAGGGGGTGACCTCGGGGACCACCCGCACTCACCCGTTCTCCTCTGCCGCTTCCCGTCCCAGGGGGCACAGGCACCGGCTGCTGTCACAGGAGCTGTGCCGCCGATAATGGTCGGCAAAGGCTCCATCCTCCTCCCAGGCAGCATCCCTGTGGGAGCAGAGGAGGGCTCAGCCCTGGGGATGTGGGGAGGCAGCAGGGGATCGGCTGGAGCATCCCGGAGGGGAAGGAGGCAGCGGGAGGGCACCCACCTGTCCGGGATTTTGATGCCCAGGCGGAACATCTCTTCTCGGAAGGTGACCGTGTCCTGGCAGAGCGGGCAGCGGAAGTGGTGCAGGGCAGAGCGCAGCGCCTGGCCCTGGGGCAGACACAGCGTCAGCACCAGGGGGTGCTGGGGTCCCGTTCACCCCCCGCAGCTTGGTGCCGGGGTGAGCGCAGGGGTGATGATGTCGGGGACCGCGGGGGCTGCCGCCTACCTGAATACAGCGGCGGTGGAACCAGGCGCTGGTGCAGGTGGGACAGACCAGGGTGTCAAAGCACGGCCGCTCCGCCACCGCCTCCTGGCAGATGAGGCACAGGGTCTGGTCCTGCTGCACCGCCCGCACCCGCTGCACCGGCCGGTGCTTCCAGCAGAAGGACCTGCGGACGGAGGTGATGCTTCAGCGCCAGCTCTCCTCCATCGCGGCCCTGGCTCTGGTACCCCGGGGCGGGGACACTCACTTGAACTCCCCAAAGAACTGGGAGACGCAGCCCCGCTCGCTGCCGCAGGGGTAGTGGAAGGTGCGGGGACAGCGCCGGGCTCTGCAGGTGACCGAGGCGCCCGGCTGGCGGCAGATGCAGCACCTCTGGGGATGACAGGGGTGTCTGTGCGGTTGCTTGCAGCCAGCTGCCAGAGCGTCCCTGCGGGAGTGCTGGCCTGTGCAGTGCTGGACATAGGCAATGGGGACCGTCATGCCCTCAGGCCTCACCTTCCGTGCCACCCTCTTCAGCTCCTCTTGGATGTCAGGGAAGAGGAAGCCATAGAAGCCCTCTTCATCAGCCCCTCTCTGGTTCAGCCTGCTGGCGTGGTACTGCAAGAGGGGAGAAGAGGGGACGTGCCAGGGGCTGCCGGCGGTGCGGGGCCGGGGAGCAGGGGGTGCCAGGACCAGGCACTCACCAGGCAGTTCTCATGGACGCAGAGCCCATCCTGACGGCAAAGCTGCCCCAGCACCTCGGGGTTGCAATCTACGCGCTGGCAGAACCCGCACACTGCAGGGGGACAGCAGCGTCACCGCCTGCCCTGTGACAAGGTCCCAGTGTAATGCTGGGAGCGGGAATGGGGAGACACCCGACCGCCTTCCTATGCTGCTTGCACCCACAATCCCCTCTGGCAGGGTGCCAGCTGGGTGCTGTGCACTCACGCTCCTCACCGGGCTCATCCCGCTGCCTCTTGCACGGGGGAGGCTCACAGGAGGGCTCGTCCTCCTCCGGCAGCGCTGCCGGACACTGGGCCGTGCGGCGCCGTGATTTGCGCTTCATCGTAGCGAGAGGCTGCAGCCAAGGAGATGCCTGCGCCTGGGGACGTGGCTCTGCTCAAAGACCCTCCTGCTCTGGGGCTGCTGGCGGGGCACCCTTGCCGTGCAGGGTGTTTGTGACGCGGCACCGCACGAGGGTTCCGCACGGGGCATCTGGAACGCGGGGACAGGCGCAGGGCTGTGATCCAGGGATGGATGGAGGCAGGGAGCGTGGCACAGGCTGGCTGGGCTCATCATGACCCCCCTGCCCCTCACAGTGCCTGCCCTGCAGGCAGCCCCGGCGCTAGACCCACCGGCACAGGACCCAGCAGCACAGGGGGATGATCGCTTCCCTGGCCCGGCTGCCGCACTCTTGCTCATACAAGCCAGGATGCCACTGGCCTTCCTGGCCACCTGGGCACAGACCTGGCTCAGCTTTAGCTGCCTTTTGACCACCACCCCAAGTCGTTTCCACCAGCCTCTTTTCCCTGGTGTATGGGGCTGTTGCGACCCGTAGTAAGAGATCATAGTAAGAGATTATTTGTTTGGGTGGCCACTCATTGTCCTTCCAGTTACCAATTTGTAGTTCCCTTTTAGATCGTTTCCTTCTTAGTTCATCTGTTTCTGTGTACAACTGGACTCCCAAACGTTCTCCTTGGCTCATAGCTGGTAAAAAAGAAACTCGGTCTCATTGTTCCTAATACACGTGATCCTGTCCAATTTTTAGGTAAAAATGCAAAGGCTGCTTTACCACAGATCCAATAATGTCCGTCTGGAGTGGGCCAACCGTTTGGTATATTAGTTCCATTAGTCCAGTTAGGGAATTGGTGATTCATTTCTATAGGATCTCCCCATTTTTCCCAGCCTTTCTTTGTTCTCTTCCATAGATCACCTCCTTCACAAAGCAAATTTCCTACTGGTTTGCCGTCACTTTCTGAATTTTGCCAACACCTTTTCCAATTACATTTGTTTGTACGATCCATTGCTGCCTTCTGTTATTTCCTTCTTGATTTCTCCAGATCACAGGATCGCTTATGTTACTCTCCATCGCTTCCCAGGGCCATCTCTCTCCCTGGTTAGTTCCCCCACAAACATAGCAGTTGCTTACATTCAATGCTTTAGCTATATTTTACAAAGAGATTGTTAGCAACAGTGGGAATTTCATATTGGACTCCTGTTTCCGTTTCATGATAAAATGAGTTGAATAATAAATGATGTTGTATTGATTCCTTAACACTTTCCGTAATTTGAATTTGGACTTTAGCTCCTGGACCCTTTCCTGTAGCCCATATTTTAATTCCAAACTCCTTAATTTTCTTATTTTTCCATTTTCCAATAGTCATGATAGTTAGCTTGAGAAGGGTACATTCGTGTGGTCCACAATCTGGCTTTACTGGGACATTTTGAATAAAGGCTATACGCAGATATGTTTTTCACTCTAAGAAACCACCCCAAGTGACAGACGGAATGCGAGATGAATATACCTCCGTCAGATCCCTTAATTTTGGCTTTGGAAAAGGAGAGGGAAAAACTGAAAGCTAAGCTGGAGAGATGTTCAGATTGGGATACTGGGGAAAGATGTTAAGCAAAGCAAGAAGGAAAGCAAGGGAGCTCGGGCAGCTCCTGTGTTTGAGCGTGGGATGAGTGCTGGGGAGGCAGAGGTGGAGGGATGTCGGGCGGAGGTGGGGGAGTGGGTTCTTCTCCTATGGGACCGGATCCGTGTGTGCTGTGGGGAGTTTGGACGTTGGAAGTGGGACTGCCCTGGGGGGAGTGCCATGGGGTGGCTCCTGTGGCTGAATTGGAACTAGACAGACGGGGACCTGGGGAATCTACCCCAGCAGATCCACTGGTTAAATTAAAACTAGGGACTAGAGGAAATAAAGTGGAATTTTAGTGGATGCAGGAGCAACTTATTCGGTGTTAAATCAGAGGGAAAAGAATTTGTTACGGATGTGGGAGCTACTGGCCACCAAGAAAAAAAAAAAAAAAAAAAAAAAAGGAAAAGACCCCAAAAAAAGGCAAAAAGAGGCATTCTTTCTGAAACCCGTAAAGTACAAATTCGGAAAACAAAGAGGAATGCATGAATTTTTATGCATGCTAAATTCTCCCAACTCTGTATTAGGGTGAGAAGCAACATTGAAAGAAGGCAAAATGGAATGAAGAGTTAAAAACGATCAATTAGTTTTAGTTTTGAGTTTCTCTTTAATTCAACAGAGAAGCAAACAGGAGGAGCTTCCTGAAATAGAAGAAATCCTCAAGCAGGTGTATCTGGGAGTATGGGCGTCTGAAGTTCCAGGGAAGGCGAAAAATGCTTTGCCTGTTCAAGTAGAAATAAAAAGGGGGGGCCTGCCCAATTAGAATAAAACAATATCCCCCTAAAATTGCAGGGAAAGGGAAGTAAAAATCGTTGATAAATTTTGAAATCTACATTATTAATTGAGTGTGAATTGGAATATAATACTCCTATCTCGCCAGTAAAGAAATAAAGTTGCAGACTGGTTCAAGATCTCAGAGCAATCAACAAATTTGTAGAGGATATTCATCCAGTAATAGCTAATCCGTACACCTTATTGACTAAATTGAACACTAATCAGAAATGCTTTGCCGTCTTGGATTTAAAGGACTCTTTGGCTGCAGCCAGCCGGGAGTGATGTGAGTACCACTGGGGGCTAAGGGGGCGATGGCTGGGGCAGAGGGATGGGGACCCGGCTGGGGCCCTATTGCAGGCAGCCCGCTGCCCCGGCCGAGCACTCTAACGTGGGACTTGTCCTGGCAGCATGGTCACCAAGAAGGAGCTGTGCACAGACCCCCGGGCGGCCTGGGTGCAGGCGCATGTGCAGCACTTCCAGAGCCTGAAGAACTGATCCTTCCCCACTGCCACCCCTGATGCCCCTGGTGCTTCCCCAGACCCAGGTACGCAGGAGAGCACTTGGATGGCAGCCTTCTTCAATGGGAAAGCTTATTCTATTTAACTTATTTAAACAAACTATTTTCTGCTAAAAAGGGGGGGAAAAACCCCAAAATCAATTATATAAAATCCCTGCTTTAAACTGAAAAGAATTTAAACGGTATCAATTTGCTTCTTAATGAACAGTCTGGTGCTTCGGTGCCTGAGTAGAGTGTTTGCATTATCAACCCCCTTGTGTGTCTCTGAAGTCCCTGCTGGAGCCCCGATGCGAGAGACAAGACCCACGGGGACCCCATTGCTCTCCACGCATCCTGGGGTCACTGCTCTCTCTGGAACAGAGCAGCCTCAGCCGCACAGCGTCCCCCACGGTGCCTCCCCCTCCCCAGCCTGGGTTCAGCTCCGGTGCCACCCATCGGGTGCCACCAGGTTCTCAAGCGGGTGCCCAGCGCCAGCTCCTCTTTGGGAAGCAGCCCGGCATCCCCTGTGATGCCAGGAGGAGGCTGGGGCCGCGGCAGCGCCTCTTGCCGCGCAGCGCTCAGGCACAAGCAGCAAAGCCGCGTCGGTGAGGGTCCAAGTTTTATTAGAGGGAACCTGCCCATGCCTAGGGCAGGGCCTGCGAGGGCAGGTTGGTGTCGGGGTGTCCTGCAGGGATGCCGGCCTCTTCGTCCTCAGGGGAGGTGTCCGGAGCTGGGCCACTGTGCGAGGGTCCCTGTGCCGCTGGGTCCAGCGCCTGGGCTGGCTGCAAGGCGGGCGCTGCGAGGGGCAGGGGGATGATGAGCACAGCCAGCCCGTGCCACGCTCCCTCCCTCCAGCCCTGGATCACGGCCCCGAGCCTGTCCCCGCGTCCCAAGTAGCAGTGGTGGCCACATGGCTCTTGGGACCTTGTGTCCCACCCCCAGCTGCAGCCCTCACCAGTGCCCGTGCCGCTGCAGTCACAGCATTCCCAGGAATGCACCTCTCCTCCCAGGTTGGAGCAGCGCTGGTGGGTCCCGCGGGAGCCACAGGACTGGCAGAGCAGCAGTCGCCAGGGCCTGGGGGGGCAATGGGACACATTGCCACCAAAGGCCCCTGAGATGGATGGGGGGTGCCAGCCTGGTACCTCCATCCCCAGCCAAAGGGGGTGACCTCGGGGACCACCCGCACTCACCCGTTCTCCTCTGCCGCTTCCCGTCCCAGGGGGCACAGGCACCGGCTGCTGTCACAGGAGCTGTGCCGCCGATAATGGTCGGCAAAGGCTCCATCCTCCTCCCAGGCAGCATCCCTGTGGGAGCAGAGGAGGGCTCAGCCCTGGGGATGTGGGGAGGCAGCAGGGGATCGGCTGGAGCATCCCGGAGGGGAAGGAGGCAGCGGGAGGGCACCCACCTGTCCGGGATTTTGATGCCCAGGCGGAACATCTCTTCTCGGAAGGTGACCGTGTCCTGGCAGAGCGGGCAGCGGAAGTGGTGCAGGGCAGAGCGCAGCGCCTGGCCCTGGGGCAGACACAGCGTCAGCACCAGGGGGTGCTGGGGTCCCGTTCACCCCCCGCAGCTTGGTGCCGGGGTGAGCGCAGGGGTGATGATGTCGGGGACCGCGGGGGCTGCCGCCTACCTGAATACAGCGGCGGTGGAACCAGGCGCTGGTGCAGGTGGGACAGACCAGGGTGTCAAAGCACGGCCGCTCCGCCACCGCCTCCTGGCAGATGAGGCACAGGGTCTGGTCCTGCTGCACCGCCCGCACCCGCTGCACCGGCCGGTGCTTCCAGCAGAAGGACCTGCGGACGGAGGTGATGCTTCAGCGCCAGCTCTCCTCCATCGCGGCCCTGGCTCTGGTACCCCGGGGCGGGGACACTCACTTGAACTCCCCAAAGAACTGGGAGACGCAGCCCCGCTCGCTGCCGCAGGGGTAGTGGAAGGTGCGGGGACAGCGCCGGGCTCTGCAGGTGACCGAGGCGCCCGGCTGGCGGCAGATGCAGCACCTCTGGGGATGACAGGGGTGTCTGTGCGGTTGCTTGCAGCCAGCTGCCAGAGCGTCCCTGCGGGAGTGCTGGCCTGTGCAGTGCTGGACATAGGCAATGGGGACCGTCATGCCCTTAGGCCTCACCTTCCGTGCCACCCTCTTCAGCTCCTCTTGGATGTCAGGGAAGAGGAAGCCATAGAAGCCCTCTTCATCAGCCCCTCTCTGGTTCAGCCTGCTGGCGTGGTACTGCAAGAGGGGAGAAGAGGGGACGTGCCAGGGGCTGCCGGCGGTGCGGGGCCGGGGAGCAGGGGGTGCCAGGACCAGCACTCACCAGGCAGTTCTCATGGACGCAGAGCCCATCCTGACGGCAAAGCTGCCCCAGCACCTCGGGGTTGCAATCTGCGCGCTGGCAGAACCCGCACACTGCAGGGGGACAGCAGCGTCACCGCCTGCCCTGTGACAAGGTCCCAGTGTAATGCTGGGAGCGGGAATGGGGAGACACCCGACCGCCTTCCTATGCTGCTTGCATCCACAATCCCCTCTGGCAGGGTGCCAGCGGGGTGCTGTGCACTCACGCTCCTCACCGGGCTCATCCCGCTGCCTCTTGCACGGGGGAGGCTCACAGGAGGGCTCGTCCTCCTCCGGCAGCGCTGCCGGACACTGGGCCGTGCGGCGCCGTGATTTGCGCTTCATCGTAGCGAGAGGCTGCAGCCAAGGAGATGCCTGCGCCTGGGGACGTTGCTCTGCTCAAAGACCCTCCTGCTCTGGGGCTGCTGGCGGGGCACCCTTGCCGTGCAGGGTGTTTGTGACGCGGCACCGCACGAGGGTTCCGCACGGGGCATCTGGAACGCGGGGACAGGCGCAGGGCTGTGATCCAGGGATGGATGGAGGCAGGGAGCGTGGCACAGGCTGGCTGGGCTCATCATGACCCCCCTGCCCCTCACAGTGCCTGCCCTGCAGGCAGCCCCGGCGCTAGACCCACCGGCACAGGACCCAGCAGCACAGGGGGATGATCGCTTCCCTGGCCCGGCTGCCGCACTCTTGCTCATACAAGCCAGGATGCCACTGGCCTTCCTGGCCACCTGGGCACAGACCTGGCTCAGCTTTAGCTGCCTTTTGACCACCACCCCAAGTCGTTTCCACCAGCCTCTTTTCCCTGGTGTATGGGGCTGTTGCGACCCGTAGTAAGAGATCATAGTAAGAGATTATTTGTTTGGGTGGCCACTCATTGTCCTTCCAGTTACCAATTTGTAGTTCCCTTTTAGATCGTTTCCTTCTTAGTTCATCTGTTTCTGTGTACAACTGGACTCCCAAACGTTCTCCTTGGCTCATAGCTGGTAAAAAAGAAACTCGGTCTCATTGTTCCTAATACACGTGATCCTGTCCAATTTTTAGGTAAAAATGCAAAGGCTGCTTTACCACAGATCCAATAATGTCCGTCTGGAGTGGGCCAACCGTTTGGTATATTAGTTCCATTAGTCCAGTTAGGGAATTGGTGATTCATTTCTATAGGATCTCCCCATTTTTCCCAGCCTTTCTTTGTTCTCTTCCATAGATCACCTCCTTCACAAAGCAAATTTCCTACTGGTTTGCCGTCACTTTCTGAATTTTGCCAACACCTTTTCCAATTACATTTGTTTGTAAGATCCATTGCTGCCTTCTGTTATTTCCTTCTTGATTTCTCCAGATCACAGGATCGCTTATGTTACTCTCCATCGCTTCCCAGGGCCATCTCTCTCCCTGGTTAGTTCCCCCACAAACATAGCAGTTGCTTACATTCAATGCTTTAGCTATATTTTACAAAGAGATTGTTAGCAACAGTGGGAATTTCATATTGGACTCCTGTTTCCGTTTCATGATAAAATGAGTTGAATAATAAATGATGTTGTATTGATTCCTTAACACTTTCCGTAATTTGAATTTGGACTTTAGCTCCTGGACCCTTTCCTGTAGCCCATATTTTAATTCCAAACTCCTTAATTTTCTTATTTTTCCATTTTCCAATAGTCATGATAGTTAGCTTGAGAAGGGTACATTCGTGTGGTCCACAATCTGGCTTTACTGGGACATTTTGAATAAAGGCTATACGCAGATATGTTTTTCACTCTAAGAAACCACCCCAAGTGACAGACGGAATGCGAGATGAATATACCTCCGTCAGATCCCTTAATTTTGGCTTTGGAAAAGGAGAGGGAAAAACTGAAAGCTAAGCTGGAGAGATGTTCAGATTGGGATACTGGGGAAAGATGTTAAGCAAAGCAAGAAGGAAAGCAAGGGAGCTCGGGCAGCTCCTGTGTTTGAGCGTGGGATGAGTGCTGGGGAGGCAGAGGTGGAGGGATGTCGGGCGGAGGTGGGGGAGTGGGTTCTTCTCCTATGGGACCGGATCCGTGTGTGCTGTGGGGAGTTTGGACGTTGGAAGTGGGACTGCGCTGGGGGGAGTGCCATGGGGTGGCTCCTGTGGCTGAATTGGAACTAGACAGACGGGGACCTGGGGAATCTACCCCAGCAGATCCACTGGTTAAATTAAAACTAGGGACTAGAGGAAATAAAGTGGAATTTTAGTGGATGCAGGAGCAACTTATTCGGTGTTAAATCAGAGGGAAAAGAATTTGTTACGGATGTGGGAGCTACTGGCCACCAAGAAAAAAAAAAAAAAAAAAAAAAAGGAAAAGACCCCAAAAAAAGGCAAAAAGAGGCATTCTTTCTGAAACCCGTAAAGTACAAATTCGGAAAACAAAGAGGAATGCATGAATTTTTATGCATGCTAAATTCTCCCAACTCTGTATTAGGGTGAGAAGCAACATTGAAAGAAGGCAAAATGGAATGAAGAGTTAAAAACGATCAATTAGTTTTAGTTTTGAGTTTCTCTTTAATTCAACAGAGAAGCAAACAGGAGGAGCTTCCTGAAATAGAAGAAATCCTCAAGCAGGTGTATCTGGGAGTATGGGCGTCTGAAGTTCCAGGGAAGGCGAAAAATGCTTTGCCTGTTCAAGTAGAAATAAAAAGGGGGGGCCTGCCCAATTAGAATAAAACAATATCCCCCTAAAATTGCAGGGAAAGGGAAGTAAAAATCGTTGATAAATTTTGAAATCTACATTATTAATTGAGTGTGAATTGGAATATAATACTCCTATCTCGCCAGTAAAGAAATAAAGTTGCAGACTGGTTCAAGATCTCAGAGCAATCAACAAATTTGTAGAGGATATTCATCCAGTAATAGCTAATCCGTACACCTTATTGACTAAATTGAACACTAATCAGAAATGCTTTGCCGTCTTGGATTTAAAGGACTCTTTGGCTGCAGCCAGCCGGGAGTGATGTGAGTACCACTGGGGGCTAAGGGGGCGATGGCTGGGGCAGAGGGATGGGGACCCGGCTGGGGCCCTATTGCAGGCAGCCCGCTGCCCCGGCCGAGCACTCTAACGTGGGACTTGTCCTGGCAGCATGGTCACCAAGAAGGAGCTGTGCACAGACCCCCGGGCGGCCTGGGTGCAGGCGCATGTGCAGCACTTCCAGAGCCTGAAGAACTGATCCTTCCCCACTGCCACCCCTGATGCCCCTGGTGCTTCCCCAGACCCAGGTACGCAGGAGAGCACTTGGATGGCAGCCTTCTTCAATGGGAAAGCTTATTCTATTTAACTTATTTAAACAAACTATTTTCTGCTAAAAAGGGGGGGAAAAACCCCAAAATCAATTATATAAAATCCCTGCTTTAAACTGAAAAGAATTTAAACGGTATCAATTTGCTTCTTAATGAACAGTCTGGTGCTTCGGTGCCTGAGTAGAGTGTTTGCATTATCAACCCCCTTGTGTGTCTCTGAAGTCCCTGCTGGAGCCCCGATGCGAGAGACAAGACCCACGGGGACCCCATTGCTCTCCACGCATCCTGGGGTCACTGCTCTCTCTGGAACAGAGCAGCCTCAGCCGCACAGCGTCCCCCACGGTGCCTCCCCCTCCCCAGCCTGGGTTCAGCTCCGGTGCCACCCATCGGGTGCCACCAGGTTCTCAAGCGGGTGCCCAGCGCCAGCTCCTCTTTGGGAAGCAGCCCGGCATCCCCTGTGATGCCAGGAGGAGGCTGGGACCGCGGCAGCGCCTCTTGCCGCGCAGCGCTCAGGCACAAGCAGCAAAGCCGCGTCGGTGAGGGTCCAAGTTTTATTAGAGGGAACCTGCCCATGCCTAGGGCAGGGCCTGCGAGGGCAGGTTGGTGTCGGGGTGTCCTGCAGGGATGCCGGCCTCTTCGTCCTCAGGGGAGGTGTCCGGAGCTGGGCCACTGTGCGAGGGTCCCTGTGCCGCTGGGTCCAGCGCCTGGGCTGGCTGCAAGGCGGGCGCTGCGAGGGGCAGGGGGATGATGAGCACAGCCAGCCCGTGCCACGCTCCCTCCCTCCAGCCCTGGATCACGGCCCCGAGCCTGTCCCCGCGTCCCAAGTAGCAGTGGTGGCCACATGGCTCTTGGGACCTTGTGTCCCACCCCCAGCTGCAGCCCTCACCAGTGCCCGTGCCGCTGCAGTCACAGCATTCCCAGGAATGCACCTCTCCTCCCAGGTTGGAGCAGCGCTGGTGGGTCCCGCGGGAGCCACAGGACTGGCAGAGCAGCAGTCGCCAGGGCCTGGGGGGGCAATGGGACACATTGCCACCAAAGGCCCCTGAGATGGATGGCGGGTGCCAGCCTGGTACCTCCATCCCCAGCCAAAGGGGGTGACCTCGGGGACCACCCGCACTCACCCGTTCTCCTCTGCCGCTTCCCGTCCCAGGGGGCACAGGCACCGGCTGCTGTCACAGGAGCTGTGCCGCCGATAATGGTCGGCAAAGGCTCCATCCTCCTCCCAGGCAGCATCCCTGTGGGAGCAGAGGAGGGCTCAGCCCTGGGGATGTGGGGAGGCAGCAGGGGATCGGCTGGAGCATCCCGGAGGGGAAGGAGGCAGCGGGAGGGCACCCACCTGTCCGGGATTTTGATGCCCAGGCGGAACATCTCTTCTCGGAAGGTGACCGTGTCCTGGCAGAGCGGGCAGCGGAAGTGGTGCAGGGCAGAGCGCAGCGCCTGGCCCTGGGGCAGACACAGCGTCAGCACCAGGGGGTGCTGGGGTCCCGTTCACCCCCCGCAGCTTGGTGCCGGGGTGAGCGCAGGGGTGATGATGTCGGGGACCGCGGGGGCTGCCGCCTACCTGAATACAGCGGCGGTGGAACCAGGCGCTGGTGCAGGTGGGACAGACCAGGGTGTCAAAGCACGGCCGCTCCGCCACCGCCTCCTGGCAGATGAGGCACAGGGTCTGGTCCTGCTGCACCGCCCGCACCCGCTGCACCGGCCGGTGCTTCCAGCAGAAGGACCTGCGGACGGAGGTGATGCTTCAGCGCCAGCTCTCCTCCATCGCGGCCCTGGCTCTGGTACCCCGGGGCGGGGACACTCACTTGAACTCCCCAAAGAACTGGGAGACGCAGCCCCGCTCGCTGCCGCAGGGGTAGTGGAAGGTGCGGGGACAGCGCCGGGCTCTGCAGGTGACCGAGGCGCCCGGCTGGCGGCAGATGCAGCACCTCTGGGGATGACAGGGGTGTCTGTGCGGTTGCTTGCAGCCAGCTGCCAGAGCGTCCCTGCGGGAGTGCTGGCCTGTGCAGTGCTGGACATAGGCAATGGGGACCGTCATGCCCTTAGGCCTCACCTTCCGTGCCACCCTCTTCAGCTCCTCTTGGATGTCAGGGAAGAGGAAGCCATAGAAGCCCTCTTCATCAGCCCCTCTCTGGTTCAGCCTGCTGGCGTGGTACTGCAAGAGGGGAGAAGAGGGGACGTGCCAGGGGCTGCCGGCGGTGCGGGGCCGGGGAGCAGGGGGTGCCAGGACCAGCACTCACCAGGCAGTTCTCATGGACGCAGAGCCCATCCTGACGGCAAAGCTGCCCCAGCACCTCGGGGTTGCAATCTGCGCGCTGGCAGAACCCGCACACTGCAGGGGGACAGCAGCGTCACCGCCTGCCCTGTGACAAGGTCCCAGTGTAATGCTGGGAGCGGGAATGGGGAGACACCCGACCGCCTTCCTATGCTGCTTGCATCCACAATCCCCTCTGGCAGGGTGCCAGCGGGGTGCTGTGCACTCACGCTCCTCACCGGGCTCATCCCGCTGCCTCTTGCACGGGGGAGGCTCACAGGAGGGCTCGTCCTCCTCCGGCAGCGCTGCCGGACACTGGGCCGTGCGGCGCCGTGATTTGCGCTTCATCGTAGCGAGAGGCTGCAGCCAAGGAGATGCCTGCGCCTGGGGACGTTGCTCTGCTCAAAGACCCTCCTGCTCTGGGGCTGCTGGCGGGGCACCCTTGCCGTGCAGGGTGTTTGTGACGCGGCACCGCACGAGGGTTCCGCACGGGGCATCTGGAACGCGGGGACAGGCGCAGGGCTGTGATCCAGGGATGGATGGAGGCAGGGAGCGTGGCACAGGCTGGCTGGGCTCATCATGACCCCCCTGCCCCTCACAGTGCCTGCCCTGCAGGCAGCCCCGGCGCTAGACCCACCGGCACAGGACCCAGCAGCACAGGGGGATGATCGCTTCCCTGGCCCGGCTGCCGCACTCTTGCTCATACAAGCCAGGATGCCACTGGCCTTCCTGGCCACCTGGGCACAGACCTGGCTCAGCTTTAGCTGCCTTTTGACCACCACCCCAAGTCGTTTCCACCAGCCTCTTTTCCCTGGTGTATGGGGCTGTTGCGACCCGTAGTAAGAGATCATAGTAAGAGATTATTTGTTTGGGTGGCCACTCATTGTCCTTCCAGTTACCAATTTGTAGTTCCCTTTTAGATCGTTTCCTTCTTAGTTCATCTGTTTCTGTGTACAACTGGACTCCCAAACGTTCTCCTTGGCTCATAGCTGGTAAAAAAGAAACTCGGTCTCATTGTTCCTAATACACGTGATCCTGTCCAATTTTTAGGTAAAAATGCAAAGGCTGCTTTACCACAGATCCAATAATGTCCGTCTGGAGTGGGCCAACCGTTTGGTATATTAGTTCCATTAGTCCAGTTAGGGAATTGGTGATTCATTTCTATAGGATCTCCCCATTTTTCCCAGCCTTTCTTTGTTCTCTTCCATAGATCACCTCCTTCACAAAGCAAATTTCCTACTGGTTTGCCGTCACTTTCTGAATTTTGCCAACACCTTTTCCAATTACATTTGTTTGTAAGATCCATTGCTGCCTTCTGTTATTTCCTTCTTGATTTCTCCAGATCACAGGATCGCTTATGTTACTCTCCATCGCTTCCCAGGGCCATCTCTCTCCCTGGTTAGTTCCCCCACAAACATAGCAGTTGCTTACATTCAATGCTTTAGCTATATTTTACAAAGAGATTGTTAGCAACAGTGGGAATTTCATATTGGACTCCTGTTTCCGTTTCATGATAAAATGAGTTGAATAATAAATGATGTTGTATTGATTCCTTAACACTTTCCGTAATTTGAATTTGGACTTTAGCTCCTGGACCCTTTCCTGTAGCCCATATTTTAATTCCAAACTCCTTAATTTTCTTATTTTTCCATTTTCCAATAGTCATGATAGTTAGCTTGAGAAGGGTACATTCGTGTGGTCCACAATCTGGCTTTACTGGGACATTTTGAATAAAGGCTATACGCAGATATGTTTTTCACTCTAAGAAACCACCCCAAGTGACAGACGGAATGCGAGATGAATATACCTCCGTCAGATCCCTTAATTTTGGCTTTGGAAAAGGAGAGGGAAAAACTGAAAGCTAAGCTGGAGAGATGTTCAGATTGGGATACTGGGGAAAGATGTTAAGCAAAGCAAGAAGGAAAGCAAGGGAGCTCGGGCAGCTCCTGTGTTTGAGCGTGGGATGAGTGCTGGGGAGGCAGAGGTGGAGGGATGTCGGGCGGAGGTGGGGGAGTGGGTTCTTCTCCTATGGGACCGGATCCGTGTGTGCTGTGGGGAGTTTGGACGTTGGAAGTGGGACTGCCCTGGGGGGAGTGCCATGGGGTGGCTCCTGTGGCTGAATTGGAACTAGACAGACGGGGACCTGGGGAATCTACCCCAGCAGATCCACTGGTTAAATTAAAACTAGGGACTAGAGGAAATAAAGTGGAATTTTAGTGGATGCAGGAGCAACTTATTCGGTGTTAAATCAGAGGGAAAAGAATTTGTTACGGATGTGGGAGCTACTGGCCACCAAGAAAAAAAAAAAAAAGGAAAAGACCCCAAAAAAAGGCAAAAAGAGGCATTCTTTCTGAAACCCGTAAAGTACAAATTCGGAAAACAAAGAGGAATGCATGAATTTTTATGCATGCTAAATTCTCCCAACTCTGTATTAGGGTGAGAAGCAACATTGAAAGAAGGCAAAATGGAATGAAGAGTTAAAAACGATCAATTAGTTTTAGTTTTGAGTTTCTCTTTAATTCAACAGAGAAGCAAACAGGAGGAGCTTCCTGAAATAGAAGAAATCCTCAAGCAGGTGTATCTGGGAGTATGGGCGTCTGAAGTTCCAGGGAAGGCGAAAAATGCTTTGCCTGTTCAAGTAGAAATAAAAAGGGGGGGCCTGCCCAATTAGAATAAAACAATATCCCCCTAAAATTGCAGGGAAAGGGAAGTAAAAATCGTTGATAAATTTTGAAATCTACATTATTAATTGAGTGTGAATTGGAATATAATACTCCTATCTCGCCAGTAAAGAAATAAAGTTGCAGACTGGTTCAAGATCTCAGAGCAATCAACAAATTTGTAGAGGATATTCATCCAGTAATAGCTAATCCGTACACCTTATTGACTAAATTGAACACTAATCAGAAATGCTTTGCCGTCTTGGATTTAAAGGACTCTTTGGCTGCAGCCAGCCGGGAGTGATGTGAGTACCACTGGGGGCTAAGGGGGCGATGGCTGGGGCAGAGGGATGGGGACCCGGCTGGGGCCCTATTGCAGGCAGCCCGCTGCCCCGGCCGAGCACTCTAACGTGGGACTTGTCCTGGCAGCATGGTCACCAAGAAGGAGCTGTGCACAGACCCCCGGGCGGCCTGGGTGCAGGCGCATGTGCAGCACTTCCAGAGCCTGAAGAACTGATCCTTCCCCACTGCCACCCCTGATGCCCCTGGTGCTTCCCCAGACCCAGGTACGCAGGAGAGCACTTGGATGGCAGCCTTCTTCAATGGGAAAGCTTATTCTATTTAACTTATTTAAACAAACTATTTTCTGCTAAAAAGGGGGGGAAAAACCCCAAAATCAATTATATAAAATCCCTGCTTTAAACTGAAAAGAATTTAAACGGTATCAATTTGCTTCTTAATGAACAGTCTGGTGCTTCGGTGCCTGAGTAGAGTGTTTGCATTATCAACCCCCTTGTGTGTCTCTGAAGTCCCTGCTGGAGCCCCGATGCGAGAGACAAGACCCACGGGGACCCCATTGCTCTCCACGCATCCTGGGGTCACTGCTCTCTCTGGAACAGAGCAGCCTCAGCCGCACAGCGTCCCCCACGGTGCCTCCCCCTCCCCAGCCTGGGTTCAGCTCCGGTGCCACCCATCGGGTGCCACCAGGTTCTCAAGCGGGTGCCCAGCGCCAGCTCCTCTTTGGGAAGCAGCCCGGCATCCCCTGTGATGCCAGGAGGAGGCTGGGGCCGCGGCAGCGCCTCTTGCCGCGCAGCGCTCAGGCACAAGCAGCAAAGCCGCGTCGGTGAGGGTCCAAGTTTTATTAGAGGGAACCTGCCCATGCCTAGGGCAGGGCCTGCGAGGGCAGGTTGGTGTCGGGGTGTCCTGCAGGGATGCCGGCCTCTTCGTCCTCAGGGGAGGTGTCCGGAGCTGGGCCACTGTGCGAGGGTCCCTGTGCCGCTGGGTCCAGCGCCTGGGCTGGCTGCAAGGCGGGCGCTGCGAGGGGCAGGGGGATGATGAGCACAGCCAGCCCGTGCCACGCTCCCTCCCTCCAGCCCTGGATCACGGCCCCGAGCCTGTCCCCGCGTCCCAAGTAGCAGTGGTGGCCACATGGCTCTTGGGACCTTGTGTCCCACCCCCAGCTGCAGCCCTCACCAGTGCCCGTGCCGCTGCAGTCACAGCATTCCCAGGAATGCACCTCTCCTCCCAGGTTGGAGCAGCGCTGGTGGGTCCCGCGGGAGCCACAGGACTGGCAGAGCAGCAGTCGCCAGGGCCTGGGGGGGCAATGGGACACATTGCCACCAAAGGCCCCTGAGATGGATGGGGGGTGCCAGCCTGGTACCTCCATCCCCAGCCAAAGGGGGTGACCTCGGGGACCACCCGCACTCACCCGTTCTCCTCTGCCGCTTCCCGTCCCAGGGGGCACAGGCACCGGCTGCTGTCACAGGAGCTGTGCCGCCGATAATGGTCGGCAAAGGCTCCATCCTCCTCCCAGGCAGCATCCCTGTGGGAGCAGAGGAGGGCTCAGCCCTGGGGATGTGGGGAGGCAGCAGGGGATCGGCTGGAGCATCCCGGAGGGGAAGGAGGCAGCGGGAGGGCACCCACCTGTCCGGGATTTTGATGCCCAGGCGGAACATCTCTTCTCGGAAGGTGACCGTGTCCTGGCAGAGCGGGCAGCGGAAGTGGTGCAGGGCAGAGCGCAGCGCCTGGCCCTGGGGCAGACACAGCGTCAGCACCAGGGGGTGCTGGGGTCCCGTTCACCCCCCGCAGCTTGGTGCCGGGGTGAGCGCAGGGGTGATGATGTCGGGGACCGCGGGGGCTGCCGCCTACCTGAATACAGCGGCGGTGGAACCAGGCGCTGGTGCAGGTGGGACAGACCAGGGTGTCAAAGCACGGCCGCTCCGCCACCGCCTCCTGGCAGATGAGGCACAGGGTCTGGTCCTGCTGCACCGCCCGCACCCGCTGCACCGGCCGGTGCTTCCAGCAGAAGGACCTGCGGACGGAGGTGATGCTTCAGCGCCAGCTCTCCTCCATCGCGGCCCTGGCTCTGGTACCCCGGGGCGGGGACACTCACTTGAACTCCCCAAAGAACTGGGAGACGCAGCCCCGCTCGCTGCCGCAGGGGTAGTGGAAGGTGCGGGGACAGCGCCGGGCTCTGCAGGTGACCGAGGCGCCCGGCTGGCGGCAGATGCAGCACCTCTGGGGATGACAGGGGTGTCTGTGCGGTTGCTTGCAGCCAGCTGCCAGAGCGTCCCTGCGGGAGTGCTGGCCTGTGCAGTGCTGGACATAGGCAATGGGGACCGTCATGCCCTTAGGCCTCACCTTCCGTGCCACCCTCTTCAGCTCCTCTTGGATGTCAGGGAAGAGGAAGCCATAGAAGCCCTCTTCATCAGCCCCTCTCTGGTTCAGCCTGCTGGCGTGGTACTGCAAGAGGGGAGAAGAGGGGACGTGCCAGGGGCTGCCGGCGGTGCGGGGCCGGGGAGCAGGGGGTGCCAGGACCAGCACTCACCAGGCAGTTCTCATGGACGCAGAGCCCATCCTGACGGCAAAGCTGCCCCAGCACCTCGGGGTTGCAATCTGCGCGCTGGCAGAACCCGCACACTGCAGGGGGACAGCAGCGTCACCGCCTGCCCTGTGACAAGGTCCCAGTGTAATGCTGGGAGCGGGAATGGGGAGACACCCGACCGCCTTCCTATGCTGCTTGCATCCACAATCCCCTCTGGCAGGGTGCCAGCGGGGTGCTGTGCACTCACGCTCCTCACCGGGCTCATCCCGCTGCCTCTTGCACGGGGGAGGCTCACAGGAGGGCTCGTCCTCCTCCGGCAGCGCTGCCGGACACTGGGCCGTGCGGCGCCGTGATTTGCGCTTCATCGTAGCGAGAGGCTGCAGCCAAGGAGATGCCTGCGCCTGGGGACGTGGCTCTGCTCAAAGACCCTCCTGCTCTGGGGCTGCTGGCGGGGCACCCTTGCCGTGCAGGGTGTTTGTGACGCGGCACCGCACGAGGGTTCCGCACGGGGCATCTGGAACGCGGGGACAGGCGCAGGGCTGTGATCCAGGGATGGATGGAGGCAGGGAGCGTGGCACAGGCTGGCTGGGCTCATCATGACCCCCCTGCCCCTCACAGTGCCTGCCCTGCAGGCAGCCCCGGCGCTAGACCCACCGGCACAGGACCCAGCAGCACAGGGGGATGATCGCTTCCCTGGCCCGGCTGCCGCACTCTTGCTCATACAAGCCAGGATGCCACTGGCCTTCCTGGCCACCTGGGCACAGACCTGGCTCAGCTTTAGCTGCCTTTTGACCACCACCCCAAGTCGTTTCCACCAGCCTCTTTTCCCTGGTGTATGGGGCTGTTGCGACCCGTAGTAAGAGATCATAGTAAGAGATTATTTGTTTGGGTGGCCACTCATTGTCCTTCCAGTTACCAATTTGTAGTTCCCTTTTAGATCGTTTCCTTCTTAGTTCATCTGTTTCTGTGTACAACTGGACTCCCAAACGTTCTCCTTGGCTCATAGCTGGTAAAAAAGAAACTCGGTCTCATTGTTCCTAATACACGTGATCCTGTCCAATTTTTAGGTAAAAATGCAAAGGCTGCTTTACCACAGATCCAATAATGTCCGTCTGGAGTGGGCCAACCGTTTGGTATATTAGTTCCATTAGTCCAGTTAGGGAATTGGTGATTCATTTCTATAGGATCTCCCCATTTTTCCCAGCCTTTCTTTGTTCTCTTCCATAGATCACCTCCTTCACAAAGCAAATTTCCTACTGGTTTGCCGTCACTTTCTGAATTTTGCCAACACCTTTTCCAATTACATTTGTTTGTAAGATCCATTGCTGCCTTCTGTTATTTCCTTCTTGATTTCTCCAGATCACAGGATCGCTTATGTTACTCTCCATCGCTTCCCAGGGCCATCTCTCTCCCTGGTTAGTTCCCCCACAAACATAGCAGTTGCTTACATTCAATGCTTTAGCTATATTTTACAAAGAGATTGTTAGCAACAGTGGGAATTTCATATTGGACTCCTGTTTCCGTTTCATGATAAAATGAGTTGAATAATAAATGATGTTGTATTGATTCCTTAACACTTTCCGTAATTTGAATTTGGACTTTAGCTCCTGGACCCTTTCCTGTAGCCCATATTTTAATTCCAAACTCCTTAATTTTCTTATTTTTCCATTTTCCAATAGTCATGATAGTTAGCTTGAGAAGGGTACATTCGTGTGGTCCACAATCTGGCTTTACTGGGACATTTTGAATAAAGGCTATACGCAGATATGTTTTTCACTCTAAGAAACCACCCCAAGTGACAGACGGAATGCGAGATGAATATACCTCCGTCAGATCCCTTAATTTTGGCTTTGGAAAAGGAGAGGGAAAAACTGAAAGCTAAGCTGGAGAGATGTTCAGATTGGGATACTGGGGAAAGATGTTAAGCAAAGCAAGAAGGAAAGCAAGGGAGCTCGGGCAGCTCCTGTGTTTGAGCGTGGGATGAGTGCTGGGGAGGCAGAGGTGGAGGGATGTCGGGCGGAGGTGGGGGAGTGGGTTCTTCTCCTATGGGACCGGATCCGTGTGTGCTGTGGGGAGTTTGGACGTTGGAAGTGGGACTGCCCTGGGGGGAGTGCCATGGGGTGGCTCCTGTGGCTGAATTGGAACTAGACAGACGGGGACCTGGGGAATCTACCCCAGCAGATCCACTGGTTAAATTAAAACTAGGGACTAGAGGAAATAAAGTGGAATTTTAGTGGATGCAGGAGCAACTTATTCGGTGTTAAATCAGAGGGAAAAGAATTTGTTACGGATGTGGGAGCTACTGGCCACCAAGAAAAAAAAAAAAAAAAAAAAAAAAAGGAAAAGACCCCAAAAAAAGGCAAAAAGAGGCATTCTTTCTGAAACCCGTAAAGTACAAATTCGGAAAACAAAGAGGAATGCATGAATTTTTATGCATGCTAAATTCTCCCAACTCTGTATTAGGGTGAGAAGCAACATTGAAAGAAGGCAAAATGGAATGAAGAGTTAAAAACGATCAATTAGTTTTAGTTTTGAGTTTCTCTTTAATTCAACAGGGAAGCAAACAGGAGGAGCTTCCTGAAATAGAAGAAATCCTCAAGCAGGTGTATCTGGGAGTATGGGCGTCTGAAGTTCCAGGGAAGGCGAAAAATGCTTTGCCTGTTCAAGTAGAAATAAAAAGGGGGGGCCTGCCCAATTAGAATAAAACAATATCCCCCTAAAATTGCAGGGAAAGGGAAGTAAAAATCGTTGATAAATTTTGAAATCTACATTATTAATTGAGTGTGAATTGGAATATAATACTCCTATCTCGCCAGTAAAGAAATAAAGTTGCAGACTGGTTCAAGATCTCAGAGCAATCAACAAATTTGTAGAGGATATTCATCCAGTAATAGCTAATCCGTACACCTTATTGACTAAATTGAACACTAATCAGAAATGCTTTGCCGTCTTGGATTTAAAGGACTCTTTGGCTGCAGCCAGCCGGGAGTGATGTGAGTACCACTGGGGGCTAAGGGGGCGATGGCTGGGGCAGAGGGATGGGGACACGGCTGGGGCCCTATTGCAGGCAGCCCGCTGCCCCGGCCGAGCACTCTAACGTGGGACTTGTCCTGGCAGCATGGTCACCAAGAAGGAGCTGTGCACAGACCCCCGGGCGGCCTGGGTGCAGGCGCATGTGCAGCACTTCCAGAGCCTGAAGAACTGATCCTTCCCCACTGCCACCCCTGATGCCCCTGGTGCTTCCCCAGACCCAGGTACGCAGGAGAGCACTTGGATGGCAGCCTTCTTCAATGGGAAAGCTTATTCTATTTAACTTATTTAAACAAACTATTTTCTGCTAAAAAGGGGGGGAAAAACCCCAAAATCAATTATATAAAATCCCTGCTTTAAACTGAAAAGAATTTAAACGGTATCAATTTGCTTCTTAATGAACAGTCTGGTGCTTCGGTGCCTGAGTAGAGTGTTTGCATTATCAACCCCCTTGTGTGTCTCTGAAGTCCCTGCTGGAGCCCCGATGCGAGAGACAAGACCCACGGGGACCCCATTGCTCTCCACGCATCCTGGGGTCACTGCTCTCTCTGGAACAGAGCAGCCTCAGCCGCACAGCGTCCCCCACGGTGCCTCCCCCTCCCCAGCCTGGGTTCAGCTCCGGTGCCACCCATCGGGTGCCACCAGGTTCTCAAGCGGGTGCCCAGCGCCAGCTCCTCTTTGGGAAGCAGCCCGGCATCCCCTGTGATGCCAGGAGGAGGCTGGGGCCGCGGCAGCGCCTCTTGCCGCGCAGCGCTCAGGCACAAGCAGCAAAGCCGCGTCGGTGAGGGTCCAAGTTTTATTAGAGGGAACCTGCCCATGCCTAGGGCAGGGCCTGCGAGGGCAGGTTGGTGTCGGGGTGTCCTGCAGGGATGCCGGCCTCTTCGTCCTCAGGGGAGGTGTCCGGAGCTGGGCCACTGTGCGAGGGTCCCTGTGCCGCTGGGTCCAGCGCCTGGGCTGGCTGCAAGGCGGGCGCTGCGAGGGGCAGGGGGATGATGAGCACAGCCAGCCCGTGCCACGCTCCCTCCCTCCAGCCCTGGATCACGGCCCCGAGCCTGTCCCCGCGTCCCAAGTAGCAGTGGTGGCCACATGGCTCTTGGGACCTTGTGTCCCACCCCCAGCTGCAGCCCTCACCAGTGCCCGTGCCGCTGCAGTCACAGCATTCCCAGGAATGCACCTCTCCTCCCAGGTTGGAGCAGCGCTGGTGGGTCCCGCGGGAGCCACAGGACTGGCAGAGCAGCAGTCGCCAGGGCCTGGGGGGGCAATGGGACACATTGCCACCAAAGGCCCCTGAGATGGATGGCGGGTGCCAGCCTGGTACCTCCATCCCCAGCCAAAGGGGGTGACCTCGGGGACCACCCGCACTCACCCGTTCTCCTCTGCCGCTTCCCGTCCCAGGGGGCACAGGCACCGGCTGCTGTCACAGGAGCTGTGCCGCCGATAATGGTCGGCAAAGGCTCCATCCTCCTCCCAGGCAGCATCCCTGTGGGAGCAGAGGAGGGCTCAGCCCTGGGGATGTGGGGAGGCAGCAGGGGATCGGCTGGAGCATCCCGGAGGGGAAGGAGGCAGCGGGAGGGCACCCACCTGTCCGGGATTTTGATGCCCAGGCGGAACATCTCTTCTCGGAAGGTGACCGTGTCCTGGCAGAGCGGGCAGCGGAAGTGGTGCAGGGCAGAGCGCAGCGCCTGGCCCTGGGGCAGACACAGCGTCAGCACCAGGGGGTGCTGGGGTCCCGTTCACCCCCCGCAGCTTGGTGCCGGGGTGAGCGCAGGGGTGATGATGTCGGGGACCGCGGGGGCTGCCGCCTACCTGAATACAGCGGCGGTGGAACCAGGCGCTGGTGCAGGTGGGACAGACCAGGGTGTCAAAGCACGGCCGCTCCGCCACCGCCTCCTGGCAGATGAGGCACAGGGTCTGGTCCTGCTGCACCGCCCGCACCCGCTGCACCGGCCGGTGCTTCCAGCAGAAGGACCTGCGGACGGAGGTGATGCTTCAGCGCCAGCTCTCCTCCATCGCGGCCCTGGCTCTGGTACCCCGGGGCGGGGACACTCACTTGAACTCCCCAAAGAACTGGGAGACGCAGCCCCGCTCGCTGCCGCAGGGGTAGTGGAAGGTGCGGGGACAGCGCCGGGCTCTGCAGGTGACCGAGGCGCCCGGCTGGCGGCAGATGCAGCACCTCTGGGGATGACAGGGGTGTCTGTGCGGTTGCTTGCAGCCAGCTGCCAGAGCGTCCCTGCGGGAGTGCTGGCCTGTGCAGTGCTGGACATAGGCAATGGGGACCGTCATGCCCTCAGGCCTCACCTTCCGTGCCACCCTCTTCAGCTCCTCTTGGATGTCAGGGAAGAGGAAGCCATAGAAGCCCTCTTCATCAGCCCCTCTCTGGTTCAGCCTGCTGGCGTGGTACTGCAAGAGGGGAGAAGAGGGGACGTGCCAGGGGCTGCCGGCGGTGCGGGGCCGGGGAGCAGGGGGTGCCAGGACCAGGCACTCACCAGGCAGTTCTCATGGACGCAGAGCCCATCCTGACGGCAAAGCTGCCCCAGCACCTCGGGGTTGCAATCTACGCGCTGGCAGAACCCGCACACTGCAGGGGGACAGCAGCGTCACCGCCTGCCCTGTGACAAGGTCCCAGTGTAATGCTGGGAGCGGGAATGGGGAGACACCCGACCGCCTTCCTATGCTGCTTGCACCCACAATCCCCTCTGGCAGGGTGCCAGCGGGGTGCTGTGCACTCACGCTCCTCACCGGGCTCATCCCGCTGCCTCTTGCACGGGGGAGGCTCACAGGAGGGCTCGTCCTCCTCCGGCAGCGCTGCCGGACACTGGGCCGTGCGGCGCCGTGATTTGCGCTTCATCGTAGCGAGAGGCTGCAGCCAAGGAGATGCCTGCGCCTGGGGACGTGGCTCTGCTCAAAGACCCTCCTGCTCTGGGGCTGCTGGCGGGGCACCCTTGCCGTGCAGGGTGTTTGTGACGCGGCACCGCACGAGGGTTCCGCACGGGGCATCTGGAACGCGGGGACAGGCGCAGGGCTGTGATCCAGGGATGGATGGAGGCAGGGAGCGTGGCACAGGCTGGCTGGGCTCATCATGACCCCCCTGCCCCTCACAGTGCCTGCCCTGCAGGCAGCCCCGGCGCTAGACCCACCGGCACAGGACCCAGCAGCACAGGGGGATGATCGCTTCCCTGGCCCGGCTGCCGCACTCTTGCTCATACAAGCCAGGATGCCACTGGCCTTCCTGGCCACCTGGGCACAGACCTGGCTCAGCTTTAGCTGCCTTTTGACCACCACCCCAAGTCGTTTCCACCAGCCTCTTTTCCCTGGTGTATGGGGCTGTTGCGACCCGTAGTAAGAGATCATAGTAAGAGATTATTTGTTTGGGTGGCCACTCATTGTCCTTCCAGTTACCAATTTGTAGTTCCCTTTTAGATCGTTTCCTTCTTAGTTCATCTGTTTCTGTGTACAACTGGACTCCCAAACGTTCTCCTTGGCTCATAGCTGGTAAAAAAGAAACTCGGTCTCATTGTTCCTAATACACGTGATCCTGTCCAATTTTTAGGTAAAAATGCAAAGGCTGCTTTACCACAGATCCAATAATGTCCGTCTGGAGTGGGCCAACCGTTTGGTATATTAGTTCCATTAGTCCAGTTAGGGAATTGGTGATTCATTTCTATAGGATCTCCCCATTTTTCCCAGCCTTTCTTTGTTCTCTTCCATAGATCACCTCCTTCACAAAGCAAATTTCCTACTGGTTTGCCGTCACTTTCTGAATTTTGCCAACACCTTTTCCAATTACATTTGTTTGTAAGATCCATTGCTGCCTTCTGTTATTTCCTTCTTGATTTCTCCAGATCACAGGATCGCTTATGTTACTCTCCATCGCTTCCCAGGGCCATCTCTCTCCCTGGTTAGTTCCCCCACAAACATAGCAGTTGCTTACATTCAATGCTTTAGCTATATTTTACAAAGAGATTGTTAGCAACAGTGGGAATTTCATATTGGACTCCTGTTTCCGTTTCATGATAAAATGAGTTGAATAATAAATGATGTTGTATTGATTCCTTAACACTTTCCGTAATTTGAATTTGGACTTTAGCTCCTGGACCCTTTCCTGTAGCCCATATTTTAATTCCAAACTCCTTAATTTTCTTATTTTTCCATTTTCCAATAGTCATGATAGTTAGCTTGAGAAGGGTACATTCGTGTGGTCCACAATCTGGCTTTACTGGGACATTTTGAATAAAGGCTATACGCAGATATGTTTTTCACTCTAAGAAACCACCCCAAGTGACAGACGGAATGCGAGATGAATATACCTCCGTCAGATCCCTTAATTTTGGCTTTGGAAAAGGAGAGGGAAAAACTGAAAGCTAAGCTGGAGAGATGTTCAGATTGGGATACTGGGGAAAGATGTTAAGCAAAGCAAGAAGGAAAGCAAGGGAGCTCGGGCAGCCCCTGTGTTTGAGCGTGGGATGAGTGCTGGGGAGGCAAAGGTGGAGGGATGTCGGGCGGAGGTGGGGGAGTGGGTTCTTCTCCTATGGGACCGGATCCGTGTGTGCTGTGGGGAGTTTGGACGTTGGAAGTGGGACTGCCCTGGGGGGAGTGCCATGGGGTGGCTCCTGTGGCTGAATTGGAACTAGACAGACGGGGACCTGGGGAATCTACCCCAGCAGATCCACTGGTTAAATTAAAACTAGGGACTAGAGGAAATAAAGTGGAATTTTAGTGGATGCAGGAGCAACTTATTCGGTGTTAAATCAGAGGGAAAAGAATTTGTTACAGATGTGGGAGCTACTGGCCACCAAGAAAAAAAAAAAAAAAAAAAAAAGGAAAAGACCCCAAAAAAAGGCAAAAAGAGGCATTCTTTCTGAAACCCGTAAAGTACAAATTCGGAAAACAAAGAGGAATGCATGAATTTTTATGCATGCTAAATTCTCCCAACTCTGTATTAGGGTGAGAAGCAACATTGAAAGAAGGCAAAATGGAATGAAGAGTTAAAAACGATCAATTAGTTTTAGTTTTGAGTTTCTCTTTAATTCAACAGAGAAGCAAACAGGAGGAGCTTCCTGAAATAGAAGAAATCCTCAAGCAGGTGTATCTGGGAGTATGGGCGTCTGAAGTTCCAGGGAAGGCGAAAAATGCTTTGCCTGTTCAAGTAGAAATAAAAAGGGGGGGCCCTGCCCAATTAGAATAAAACAATATCCCCCTAAAATTGCAGGGAAAGGGAAGTAAAAATCGTTGATAAATTTTGAAATCTACATTATTAATTGAGTGTGAATTGGAATATAATACTCCTATCTCGCCAGTAAAGAAATAAAGTTGCAGACTGGTTCAAGATCTCAGAGCAATCAACAAATTTGTAGAGGATATTCATCCAGTAATAGCTAATCCGTACACCTTATTGACTAAATTGAACACTAATCAGAAATGCTTTGCCGTCTTGGATTTAAAGGACTCTTTGGCTGCAGCCAGCCGGGAGTGATGTGAGTACCACTGGGGGCTAAGGGGGCGATGGCTGGGGCAGAGGGATGGGGACCCGGCTGGGGCCCTATTGCAGGCAGCCCGCTGCCCCGGCCGAGCACTCTAACGTGGGACTTGTCCTGGCAGCATGGTCACCAAGAAGGAGCTGTGCACAGACCCCCGGGCGGCCTGGGTGCAGGCGCATGTGCAGCACTTCCAGAGCCTGAAGAACTGATCCTTCCCCACTGCCACCCCTGATGCCCCTGGTGCTTCCCCAGACCCAGGTACGCAGGAGAGCACTTGGATGGCAGCCTTCTTCAATGGGAAAGCTTATTCTATTTAACTTATTTAAACAAACTATTTTCTGCTAAAAAGGGGGGGAAACCCCCCAAAATCAATTATATAAAATCCCTGCTTTAAACTGAAAAGAATTTAAACCGTATCAATTTGCTTGTTAATGAACAGTCTGGTGCTTCGGTGCCTGAGTAGAGTGTTTGCATTATCAACCCCTTTGTGTGTCTCTGAAGTCCCTGCTGGAGCCCCGATGCGAGAGACAAGACCCACGGGGACCCCATTGCTCTCCACGCATCCTGGGGTCACTGCTCTCTCTGGAACAGAGCAGCCTCAGCCGCACAGCATCCCCCACGGTGCCTCCCCCTCCCCAGCCTGGGTTCAGCTCCGGTGCCACCCATCGGGTGCCACCAGGTTCTCAAGCGGGTGCCCAAGTGGTGCAGGGCAGAGCGCAGCGCCTGGCCCTGGGGCAGACACAGCGTCAGCACCAGGGGGTGCTGGGGTCCCGTGATCCAGGGCTGGAGGGAGGGAGCGTGGCACGGGCTGGCTGGCTGTGCTCATCATCCCCCTGCCCCTCGCAGCGCCCGCCTTGCAGCCAGCCCAGGCGCTGGACCCAGCGGCACAGGGACCCTCGCACAGTGGCCCAGCTCCGGACACCTCCCCTGAGGACGAAGAGGCCGGCATCCCTGCAGGACACCCCGACACCAACCTGCCCTCGCAGGCCCTGCCCTAGGCACGGGCAGGTTCCCTCTAATAAAACTTGGACCCTCACCAACGCGGCTTTGCTGCTTGTGCCTGAGCGCTGCGCGGCAAGAGGCGCTGCCGCGGCCCCAGCCTCCTCCTGGCATCACAGGGGATGCCGGGCTGCTTCCCAAAGAGGAGCTGGCGCTGGCATCGAAGCTCCACGCTGTTCTTTAACAAGCAAATTGATACGGTTTAGATTATTTTCAGTTTAAAGCAGGGATTTGATATAATTTATTTTGTGTTTTTCACCCCTTTTTTTAGCAGAAATAAGCTTTCCCATGGAAGAAGGCTGCAGTCCAAGTGCTCTCCTGTGTGCCCGGGGCTGGAAACTCTTTTTCATGCAAATCTGATGGCCTTCACTCCCCACATCTTCCCCTTCTTTGTTTTGTGTATCCCCTATCAACACCTGCTTAAGGGCTCGATTAATAATCATAGAATCATAGAATCACAGAATAGTTAAGGCTGGAAAGGACCTCAAGATCATCCAGTTCCAACCCCCCTGCCACAGGCAGAGACACCTCACACTAAACCATCCCACCCAAGGCTTCAAAATAATTTTTTTTTCCCCGTTACTGTGATTGTTGGCCCTGTTTTGGGCTGAATTCAGTCGGTTTGGGGGCGCTGGCGCCAGCGGCGCAGGTTGAGGCGCAGCAGGAGCAGGTTGAGGCCGTAGGTGCTGAGGCAGACGGGGCAGAGGTCGTGCATGACGAAGGCCAAGATGGCCGCCAGCCACAGCGACGCCAGCGCCGACGCCACCGACGACGCCAGCAGCACAGCAGAGGCCCCGCGGCCACGCACGGGCCCCAGAACCCCTTGCAGGAGGCAGAACACGACCCCCACGGCCCCACTGGGGACGCTGGCGGCGCTGTCCCAGCCCAGCAGTGGCTCCACCAGCCCCAGGCCATGCCCCCACCGGGACGCGATCACGCGCGTGCACGACACCGCCTCGGCCAGGTCCCAGCGTGCGCAGTACCCGGGGTCCCGCGCGCGCGCCCGCTCCACATAGAGCGCGTACAGGGAGAGCGCCGCCCCGGGCACGCACAGCGCCGCGCGCGCCGCCATCGCCTACGTGACCGTTGTACCTTGTGGGGGATGTACAGGAATGTTCATGGTTATGGTGAATGTTCCTGGCCATACACTGATGAGAGAGGAGAAACCAAGGAATAATCCCTCTTACTCAACCGCTTTGTTTCCTAAGGGTGCTTTGTTGAACTGCTGGGAACCCCTTTGTTGTTTAAAGAGTGCTTTGATTAACTGCTTGAATGCTTTAAGGGGGCTATGTAACTAAGAGATACGTACATCCCGTTACAGGGTAAGTAACCAGATAAGGAATGGAATTTACGGGGCTAAGATGGTGGTTAATTGCATGGGAAAGACATATCCCCGTTAATGTACTACCAAGACGGTCAGCAAGGTCTTCACCGGAGAATGGCCCCAGCAACGAGAACAGAATAATGGAAAGGGGCCACGTTGGCATCCAGGTACAGAAGAAGGGATTGGCTGAGACCCAGGACCAAGAAGTGTAAGAGACTAGACCCCAAAGACCCCGGTGTGCGTCTCTGGTGCGGCGGAGACTCCCCGGCGCACCCAGCGCTGATTGCTTATTGCGTCTCCATATTAATCAGTTGTAATAAAATAATAGAATCAGATCACGGCTAAGACGAAATTTTTATAACAGTCGCTACCACCTGCAATTGGTGGTAGAACTCCTGCAGGCACAGCGAGAAGCCCCTGGCCCTGCCAGCTTCACACAGGGTGAAGACGGTCTGCAGGAATTTCATCTCGGCATCCTGCTGGCCAGCCTCCTTGACACCAGTGGATGAACAATTGTACTGTGAGTCACTTTTGTTTTCTGCCCCCCTCCTCTTCCTCCGTGCTCCTCTCGGATCTCCCTGAGCCATTCCTCATGGATGCCGCTGTCCACCCCACTGTGGTGGGGACAGTGTGCCCAGGTGGGGGCCAGACCCACTGCTCCTCACTCCCTCAGCCCAGTGGAGCGGCGGTCCTCTCACACAGGCCTCCTTGCTGCCTCAGCACCCCAGGGCTCCCATTCTGCCTGCCGCCAGTGCCCACGTTCCACCCTAGGTTTTCCTTGGTTCCCTTCCATGTGGAGGGATGGAGTTTTAGGGGGCTAAGAAAGGGCAGGTTGGCACATCGGTGGGGCTTATCTGGTGCTCACCACGTGTAGGTAGAGAAGAGAAGACGGCCTGTGAGCTATGGGCAGGGCTGAGGTTCCCGTGCTGGAGCCAAAGGCTTGGTGTAGTGCCCTCTGTGCCAGCCCGTCAGGGTCCGGGAAGTGTGCAGAGGGCCCAGGAAGGTGTTGGACCCACGGGAGCAAGGGGGAGAAAGCCAGCCTGCCCCCAGCTGTGCTCTGCCCAAGAAAGATGGCCCCAGCCCAGCCCATTGCCACCACTGTGGGGAGAGGGGGAGGGGATGTGGCTGCCTCCAAAGCCAGCTCAGCTCCCCTCCACCTTTGAGCCACATGTTCCGTGGACAGAAGTGACTTGCGACCTCCTCTTTCGGCTCTAACACGAGCTTTGGAGGAATGAAAAGCATCTCCTCTATTAAACCAAGGGGAAAGTGTACAACGGGTGGTCTGGGGTGTCCCAGCTCTCGGGGAGCAAGCACTACTTCCTCTTGCTTTTCTTCTTCCTTTCAATCAGCCGCAGCCCTTGCTTCTTGATGTCTTCTCTGCTGAGGACAAGGCCGCTCTGGTTGTCCCCAAAATCAGAATCGTCTGCAGGAGAGAGCGCAGAGGAGCGAGCTGGGGAGGGTCTGCGGGGCTGCCTCTGCTGTGCCTGTGTCCCCAGGAGGAGCCGGCACAGTTTGGAGGGCGGCTGGCATCTGCTGCCCAGTGATTTTGAAGACGACGAGAGTCTCCCCGCTTGCCCCACAGCATCCCTCCTTGCTCCTGCGGCGGTTCTACGCTCCCCAGCCCACCGCCTGCCTTCGCTCTCCCACATCCACACATAAAAGCAGCACCATGCTCAAAGCCCTGGAGACAGCCGAGGTCAGCCCCAGCACCCGGAGCAACTCCTGGGTTGGGCTCTGCTGGGACACTGGGAGGTGGGCAAGGAGGCCCAGAAATGCCAGGAGGCAGGGGCTGCGGCAGTTGCTGTGGGATGTGTCCCCTTTCCTACCTTGGACCCTCATGCACACGTCCTCCAAGGAAACCTTCTGGTTCTGCGGCTCGTTCATGAGGGTTTTCTCCAGCAGCTGCCTGACCTTCACAAAAGTCTGTGAAAGAGACGCTGTGTTCATAGCTGAAGGGGAGGCGGGTGTTCCAGCCAAAGGGGTGCCCAAGCTCCATATGCCCCTGGTAGGGAACAGCCCACAGAGCCCAGGGCCACCGGGGCCTGAGCTGCTCCGTGGCTCCTCCCTCGAGCACCTCCATCCTCCAGCTGGGAGGATGGCTTGGGCTGGGCCACCCGGGAAAGCCTGTGTGGGTCCCCAGGGACCGCAGCAGGGATGGAGCCCCCGGGCACCTCATCATCCTCGCTGTGGCTGCAGGGGGGCAGGTGAGCCACCCGCTGCACCAGGTACTGCAGCTTCTGCTCACACTGCTGGAGCTTCTCGTGCGCTCCCACGGCCTTGACAGAATGCTCCTGGAGTCAAGAGAGAGAACAGCCTCGGTGGGGAAAGCGAGCCCCTCGGGGTGATGGCTGCTGCACCGAGCGTCACCACACGGTGCCGTTGCAGCAGCAAGCAGAGCCTGGGCTGTGCTCAGCCCGGCCCTGTGCGGGTACCTGGCCAGGCACGGTGATGCCCCGCAGACGGCCCCAGAGGCTGTCGAGTCCGTTTGCAAACTCCAGCAGCGTCTCCTGGCTCCTCAGCAGCTGCGCTCGCCTCTCTGCCAGCCGAGCCTCCTCCCACTGCAGCCTCGTCCTCAGCTCCTCCTCCAGCCCCCTGGAGCCAAGCACGGTCACATCCATCCAAGTGCACAGGGCTGCAGACGCCCCAGAGCTCTTGCAAAAGCTGCTGCCCACGTTCTCCCCTGCCCCAAGCGCAGAGCAGAGGTGCTGCCTGCAGCTCAACCCCGTGCTGCTGCTGGGCCCACTTCCCGTGCCAGGCAAGGAGCAAGGCTCCTCTTTGGGTGCTCTGCCAGCGCCAGAGCTGGGGCAGCACTCTGCTCAGAAACCCTCCCAGTGCGGGAGGGGTGGGCAGCCGCAGGGTGACAAAGGAAGGGGTGCCCTGTTGGGACACCTGCCATGCACATGCCCCCCTGCCCCCAGGGCTGGTGGCCCCTTTGGCATGGCTGTCCGGAGCCCAGCAGCACCTGCTTGTGTCTGCGGGCTGGCGAAACTTCAGCTCATCCCGCTGCATCTCCAGCTCCTTCAGTGCCTTCTTCAGCTCCTGCTGCTTCTCCTGGCGCCCTCTGAGGTACTGTTCGAGTGCCGCCAGGGACTTCTGCTGTGCCAGGAGCCTGCCGGGGACGTCCTGGCCGGGGGAGAGCACATGGACTCAGCCCAGGCCACTCCTGCAGGGTACAGGATCTGGGCCGCGGTGCTGGGGAGGTTTCTGCCCCAGGAACCACAGAACCGCTGCAAGTTCGTGTCGTGGAGCACAGCAGTTCCGTCCCTGCCTGCACAAGAGGGGCCCTGGGGGGCTCTGGGGACAGAGGAGGGCAGATAACCCTGCAATGGACCAAGGTGAGCAGACAAGGCTCAGCTCCCTGGGGCTGGAGCAGCCCCAGCTTCTACCAGAGATGGGTTTTCAGCTCACCCAGAGGCAGGAGCACTGCACCGCAGCCTTGGCCTTCTCCATCTTCTCCGTCAGCCAGGCGTCACGCTCCAGCCGGGACTTGGTGGCCTCCGGTTTGGCAGCTGGGGTGGAAAGGTTGTGGCAGGGAAGGATGCCTGCGGCTGCGCCCGCATCCCCCCCTGCACCCTGACAGGCACTCACCCACCAGCGGGTCCTGGTCGGGCAGGCTCAGCAAGTCCCTGGCGACGTCATGCCTGGCTTGCTGCAAGGATGTTCATCGTCAACCCTGAGCTGCTGGCACCCTGGGGGAGCTGGCCCTGCAGCCCCTCGCCCACGGGAGGCTGGGCACCGATGCCCGCCCTATGCCTGCAACCCTGCCTGGGCCAGGTCCCCCCAGCTCACCACTTTCAGAAGCCTTTCTTCTGCTTCCTTGAGCCAGCGTCTGTCTACGGGCACTTTCCGAGCAGCCAGGGTGCGGGCCCTGAGCTCCCTCTCGGCACCCAACTGGGCTTCCATCCTGGCCTTGTGCTCCTGGAGCAGAGCAGAGCAGAGCAGAAAAGAAGTGGCTCCCAAAGCTACAATGGACCTCTGTGGGCTTCTAACATGGGCATGGCCAGCACCAAAAATGCCACCCCCTACCCCGAGTAAACAGCCCTGGAAGGAAACTGAGCAAGGACAGCTAGAGAATGGAGAATGGCCAGTGCTTCCTAATGGCCAGTGCTTCAGACAGCTGTCCCCAGCTCAGGACAGCCTGGCCCAAGAGCCAGACATGGGAGGAGCTCGGGAGGCATCTGGGTGCTGTGGGGAAGCCAAGCTCAGTCTTGCTTTTCCTCGAAGGAAGACTCAGCAGCCTGGGCACCTGGTGCCACCTGTGGGCTCTGCAGGGCAGGAAAGCACCCTGAGGTGCGCTGGACCCTCTCACCTTGGCTACACGAGCAGCCCTGAGACCATGCGAGGCCCTGAGCTCCATGTCTTCCACCTCCCCGTGCTGCAGCTCGGCCGTCTCACTCAGCACGTCCAGGTGCAGAGGCAGGTGGGCCAGCTCCTGGGACACGGGGAGCCACAGCCCACTGAGTCCCAGGGGTGCCCTGTGCTGGGACAGAAGATGGGGGGGAGCAGGAGGAGCTCCTGCAGGAGGGTGTCCCACCAGCACAGCCCCTTGGGCACTTCAGGGCCTTTGCAGGGGGAGCGGCTGAGACCACGGCGCAGTGAGGATGAGCTCACCTTCCTCAGGGCATCCCGCACCGCCACGTACAGGGCAGTCACCTTCTGCCCAGCGCGGACTTTTGTCTGCGTCTTCTCAATGCTGCTCTCCAGCGTCCGAACCACCTGGGGCAGAGATGGTTGGGGACAAGGGGTGAGCCCATGTGCTGAGACGGGCACCCACCCAGGGCTGCAGGGTAGACTGAACCCCGCCATGGGTGCCTTCACCCCAGCAAGGGGCCCTGGGACCTGTGCCTGGTGCTGCTTCTCGTCCATCCGCACATCCTGCAGCTGCTGCAGCCGCCTCTGCAGCTGCTCCTTGGCCCGGCTCCGCTGCTTCACCTGGTACAGCAGCATGTTGCACGTGTTCACCCAGCCATAGATTTCGGCCCGCAGCTTCTCCTGGGCCACCTGCATGGGATGTGAGCATTTGCCAGGCTGGAGGCAGGGCTCGATGGGCACCCACGGGAGAAGGGGTCCTGCCTGCACAACTCTTTGCCAAGGCAGAGCTGGTGATGCTGGCACCTGGTCACTCCCTTGGCGGGACAGGAGCTCTGCTGGGGCAAAGGACCCGCTCAGGGAGCTAACGGAGGACACTGATGGGTCCTGCAGTGCAAAGGGTTCCACGGGACCACTCATGAACACCCCGTGTCTCACTGCACCAGCCCTGTGGGGCTGTCCTGGTGCTGGCACCAGGTCCCTGTTCCCTACAACCGGTCCTTCTGAGCATCCCCTGAACCCCAGCCCGCTGCGAGCAGCCTGCGCCCGCTGGACTCTGCTATTACCTCCACCGTCTTACTGGCCAAAGCAATGCCCAAGGGCTGCTCTGCTCCGCAAGCCTCAGAGAGTGTGAGCTCATGCTGTGGGCAAAGAAGGGCAGAGAGCACATCACTGCAAGGCTGGGGACGGTCCCAGCCTACTGCTGCCCTGCACTTCCTGCTCCTGGAGAGGACCAGTGGAGAAGCTGGCTCTGCAGCTCCGGCAGAGCCACAGTCATGGAGGCAGCAAATGGGACCTGCTGGTACCTTCCGCACACGGCCCAGGACATGGGTATCCTCCTGCACCGCTTCTCGCAGCTGGGGCAGCAGCTCCCGGTTCTGATTTAACTTTTCTTCCTCTGGCTTGGAGTAAAACGTCCTCGCTAGCCCTGCAGGACACTGAGGAGCTGTTGGTACCGTGCAGGACGATGCGGGGACCAAAAGCTCCCTACTTGGCCCAGTCCATAATGCAAAGCCAACGGGGCAGCACCTTGCAGGGCTATGCTGGCCCTCATTTCACGGATGCGCTTGCTGAGGTTTGGCTTCTGGCCCAGCATGATGCTGCTCCTGCTGCCTTGGCTCTCCAGCCCCACTGCGTACGTAGCAGCCACTGCAGTTCTACGGCCCTCTGCAACGCTCACGGAGCTGTGGCCAAGCCAATGGAGCCTTGGGACCTATGTCATCATAATTGTCACAGGGCTGTAACCACAGCACGGAGCTGAGCTCCCTGCACCCTGGCAACTGTTGCCGGGCTTTAACCACAGCAACGGAGCAAGAGCAGCCTGCTGCTGCCCAGACATGTCCCTTTGGAAATGTCAGTTAAGTGGTCAGCAAACAGCCGCGCAGCGAGTTACGCTCCTGTTGACACGGGCAAGAACCAACCAGCTCTCCATACTGGTATTTATTTTGACGCCCACCGTATGCTCTTGCTCACCTACAAACGGGACAAGAAATGCTATTGAAGCATCAAGTTCCCGCCACCAGAGAGCTGCAGAAAAAGACTTTTAAGGAAACGGCCTTCCCAGCACCAAGCTCGTGCATCAGCTGAGATCAAGTTTCCGTAACGCGGGACCTTTAGCCTGAAAACAAAGAAATACGGGATTGTCAAATACCCTCTGAGGCCGTCACTCAGCATCTCCTTTGCAGATTTATAAATGGCGTGCTCGTGCTAATAGCCAGTGACAAGCTAAATACCAATGTAATCATCTCCAGTGCTTCATCAAGCCTGCATGCAGAGATGGCCATTTGAAGGATGTTATAAATTGAGACCACAACGGGTCATAATCCAATTGAAATTTTATTAATTATAGCAAGTAGAATATGAGCAAAGACAGCGCTGGACGACAGGGGAGTCTGCGCTCCGCCAACTGCCGTGTTAAATATTTCAAACAGCCCCTTTTTATACATCTTTACTTCTTTGTTCATGAAATAGTGGAAGTACTCTGCGCATGCTTCAGTTGTTGTTAGGGGGTAGTTTCCTGCCTCCTGGTGATCGATGAGACCAAGGTGAGAAGTCTTCCTCCTTTGATCCTTCATCCATATGTCTTTGCAGGGAGTTGTTAGTCTTATCTCTGCCAGTTCCTGGGACATCTTGCGGCTATCTTATCTTGGCCAGCTGTGTTTTATCTCTGTCAGTTCCTTTACATTTGGCTTAACATATATCTTAATAAACAATACACTAGTCTATAGTTTCTCACATGGAACATCTTATAGCTATCTTTAGGCAACATCTACTATGTTTGCATAAGCGATAAGCGATTGCGGTTGGCGACTGTTAGTCTATGTAAGCTGTGTCCGGTGACTGTTTGAGTAAGCAATTTCATACTTTTTATTGCCTAACCTTTACATTGGGCTTAACATAAATCCTAATAAACAATATCCTAATTTATAGTTTCTCACAATCCCCCCTTTTTCTTTTATCCTATTATTGTTTATTAGATGCTGCTTTCATTTTCAGAATTGTAAGCCAACCTTTTTCCACACTCCCAACATTTATCATAACACTCACAAGGTAATTCCTTACAATCACAGGTATATTTTTTACGTGGCATGACACATTCACAACAATCTTCATCCTCATCAATAGATACACTCTTATATTTTACCCCAGATCTCGTAGTTAAAATAAGCAGTTTAGCTATGTCAAACCGTTCTCTAATAAAGTGTAAAATATAGCGTAATATACAAGGCCCAAATATAAGTCCCAGAATCAACATGATAAGCGGTCCTGCTAGAGCAGACAACAAAGTGGTTAGCCAAGGTGAGACATTAAACCAGTTTTCATACCATGACCTGCTCGCCTCACAATCTTTCTTACGTTGATTTAACCTTTTCCGGAGTTCTACATTAAGGTTGTACAGGGAATTCAGGTTGTCCCGTCCCAGTGAAAGTGGTTATCACTTTGGATGTTTCTCAGGATATTAATTCCCACTTTAATGGTTCATGCGGGTTTCCATTTGCTTGGGTTATTATCAATAACAAAACTAATGGTATACCAGGAAAAAGGGTGTCTGTCAATTTTGCCAATTTAAGTATATTTTTACCAGTCCTGGGGAAGTTCGGCCATTGCTGGTTTTGCATCCCATTGTTCTGGTTCTTTTCTCCACAGTTTATTCCTCCTCTGCCTCGCCCGTCGACTCGGTTGCTTTGAGCCATGGGGTGTACCATCTTCTCGGCAGCAAGGGAATTCTTCAGGAGAACAGCTGTTTCGGGCTTTCTGCCTGTTTACATAGGCTTCCCACTTTGCAGCCTTAACTAATGGGGCAAAGCAAGATACAGTTAGTACTTCCCTTCTACACTTTATAATCAAAATTTCGGCTATAAAGGGGACTGGTTCATTGGAGTGGTAACAATAATATTGAGGGTTTATTCCTTTGGCAAAAATCTCCCACCACTCATGGGATTCCCAAATAATTTCTTGTTTTAGACTCTAATTGTTTTAATTTCCACACAGTGAGAGTTCTTTGGATTTTCCAACACTGTCTGCAAACTCCTATTGGAGGGCATCCACATTCATAGTGTGTCCACCATTTATCCTGACATACCTTACACCTAAAACAAGCAAATGGATAACAATTGCAATTCAAATTATTACACCTAATTCGTATATCTAGAGTACATACATTATTTACATCAGCATATCTTCTATATTCACTATTGTGTGGTTGCATAAGTTTAACAATTTCCTTCAACACACTTTGTACGTTTCCATATATAATAGAAAAGAGGAGAAATAATTATAGCAAATATAAACAGCAATACACACTTTATACCAAAAGATAATGCGGCAAAATAATTAAATAAATAAAGTCTCTATCATTACGTTATCTTTTCAGGATTTTCTTGGTGTCCCCTGGAGTACTGATTACTTTCCAGTGGGGTCTCGTCACTGGGCCTTTAATGCGACTGGCTCCATTATTTTCTGGCCATTAAACAAATAATGTCCCAAATATTTCACTTTTTCCTCCACAAATTGTAACTTTTCTTGTGATACCCGTAGGCCCTTTTGTGCAGGAAAGTTTAGAAATCGAATGCTTTCTTTTCTTACATCCTCCTTATTACTCCCTGCTATGAGCAGATCATCTACATACTGTAACAGCACGTTCCCCGTTTGTACCTGGTATTCTTTTAAGAGCTCTTCCAGGTACGTTTGTAGCCCATATCCCTGGGAATACCTGATCCAGTATATTTTCAATCTGACTTCTCCCTCGACATGATTAGTGATCAAAATTAAGCTTTTAACATCTCTATATACTGTTGGTCCTTTACTTTTAAAGTGATCTCGCCTCCTTTGAAAGTAATGGTTGCTCCCAAGTGTTCTAACAAATCTCTCCCCAAAAGAGCTTTTGTGGAGTTAGGCATATACAAAAACTTATGGATGCCCCATTGTTTTCCCAATTGATATTTTAGTAGTTTACAAAAATAAGCCTTTTCACCTTGGCCAGTCGCCCCTTTTATCATCATATAATCGTCCCCAAAGGTATTAAAGCTTTGTTTAAAACTGAATACATTGCACCTGTATCAACCAAAAATTCCATTATAACCAGTGGATCTGCTAGGGAAGATTCCCCTGGTCCTGTCAGCCTAGTTCCAATTCAGTCACCCGAGCCACCCCATGGCACTCCCACTAGGGTAGTCTCACTCCCAGCTTCCAAACTCCTCATAGCACTCACACCGATCCGGTTCCACAGAAGAGGAGGTCACTCCCCCACTTCTGTCCGACATTCGTCCTCCACCAGTTTTAAAGCAACCAGCGCAGCCATGGCTGTAGCACGACCCAGCTTTTTCTTTTCTACCTATTTCCAATTCCTATACACTCTCCATGCTTCCTCCTTCACTCCCATCCACATTTATTCATCAATCGTTCAATCCCGTCTGTCAACATGTCTGTCTGCCTGCCCCAGCACCCATCTCATGCTCAAACACAGGAACTGCGGGAGCTTCCCTCCTTTCCCCTTTGGTTTTCCCTTTTTTATTTATTTATTTGTTATTTTTCACAGGTGCTCACCCTGCTCTGCAGGAGTTACAGATGCCCGCCTCTGCAACAGCACTTCTGGTTTAACCCCTTCTTAACCCTGAATGTGAATGTGCTGCTTGTTGCCAGTGACAGCAATTTCCTCCTCCTTATCAATACCTGATAGGACAGAGGCAGAGGGTGCTCCTCTCGGAGGTACCTGTGATATATAATTTTCTTGATGACTGTCCCAATATCACAGGCTGAACAACATCTCTCCAGCTTAGCTTTCTGTTTTTCCCTGTCCTTTTCCAAAACCAAAATTAGGGATCTGGCAGAGTTATATTAATTTTCACATTCTGTCTGCCACTCCAGGTGCTTTCTTAAAGCGAAACATATCTGCATGCATTACTTCATTGCATTTTCTTGGCCACCTCAAAACCAACATAAATTGTAAAAAAAATGCATTAGAATTCAGAGTTCCATTTTTAGACCATTTTTCCTGATTTTCCAAAGTTTATAAAGGCCACCATTGATTACAATATTTTACCAATGTTTTCTTGTTTACCGAGCCCCCAGAAGAACCTCCCAGTTCTTTCCAATGTGCCAAAATGTAACCCAATGGGCTTTTCTTCAGAATTCCCTTGTTTTGACCGGCTCCCATTTCAAACAATCTCTTACAAATCTCTATAGCTTCTCTTTCCCAGTGTTCTGCAAATGCACTTAAAATATGAGAGCACCTACACACAAATTTTATGATATTCTCAGGGGATTCAGTAAGATAGTATCTCTGGGTTCTGCAGATCAACTCCCCTGTCATTAGAACATAGTTTCAGCTCCAGCAAAATTTACACTGCCCTAGTATCCACAACAGGTTCCACTGTTCAAAACTTATTATGCACTCATATGTCAGGTTACGAAAGTTTTCCTGATATCCCCCGTTGATTGTCCCAAAAAGAGAGACATTAATTGTTGTATTCCCATTTTATTTTTTTTTTTCCTTTGTAACCACATCTTCTCAAATTTTCTTTGATACCTTTTATAAACCCTTTCTCAGTTTTCCATTCTAACTTCCCGGAAGTCCGCCAGGATTTTGTGGTTTTTCTCCACAAAGTAATCTTTTATTTCTGGTCACCGATTAGATAATTATAATTTTCTACCTGGCAGTGTTTTGTAAGACACCCCGAGCAGTATCTGCCCCACCGGTGTCCTGAGTGGCAATATCCACGTGAAATGCCACCTGTCACATACAGTTACACTCCTACAAGGCACATACTCTCACAGGGCATATAGGAAATTCCCTTGCCCTTGTATTTCGTAAAGTTATCCACTGCGGGAGGGGTAGCCGGACCTTCCCCCGCTTTCTAAGCTGCTTGATGGTTATACACAGACAAGACACAGGACAGAAAAAAAAAAACATAAACGCTTCGTCCGTCTCCGGCCGCTCCCCTCGCGGAGACACGGAACCGCGGATTAGGACTCCACACTCGCTTCGTAGCTACGCTACGTCTCAGTCACACAGAAACACAAACCCTTACACATGGGATCCCACACACTCACACTATGGTTCCGCTTACCCTTCTCCTGCTTCCTACACGGTCATTAGCAGGTCCGCCCTGGCTCCCAAAACTTGGGATGCAGCGAAAACCCGGGCTCGCCCGATCCGCCTCCAGGATCGCTTGCAGCCGCGCTACCGGTCGACGAGCCCCCCAGCTTGCAAGCCCTACCTGCCACGGGGAACTCCGCTGTGCGCCAGACGTCTCTGCACGCCTTACCAGCAGCCCCGGGCCACGCGTACGCCCTACAGGCCCCCCAAAGTACCTAAATTCCAAGCATACCGCCTCTCCGCAGCCGGCGCAGGTCGCTGTCTGTCCCCGCAGTGAGCGGATGAGAACCGGAGCTCCCCCAGGCAAGCGGCCTGGGGGGGGGCTTAGGATATCCGCTCCTCACCCGATCCTGCAGCCGAACAGAGGCCTCCTGGCTGGCTCGCCAAATTGATACGCGGATTGACTCCACAACTCGTTAAAGTTGTAAAGTAGGTATGCTTTATTCAGCGCTGAGGTGCATGGGGATCGTTCCTCCAAAGTATGCACACCCAGGGTCGTTTTTCCTTTACATTTATTCCCTTACGCCTATACATATTTAGTATCTGTCCCCGCTTCATATTATACCTTCTTTTTCTTTTGTTTAGTTTTTTTTTGTTTTTTTTTTTTTATCTCATTCAGCGGGTAAAGTCTAGCTCCCGGTCTTTTTAGCCACACTTCCGCATATTGACTCTCCTCAAGGTTAAGGGGTTTTTTATTATTAACCCAGAGGTTTAATTGCTGTCTTACCCAATCTTCTTCTGACCCATAGATTGGCCAAAAAACATTTTTAAAAATCTACTTCCCTCCCCATATCTTAGTACAATATTCTATCATTTTTTGCTTATCTTTCCCTAAGGTTCCAGGGAGACATCTCCAATTGTCTAAGATATATGCCAGAGGGGTATTCTTAGGTACAGTGGGTACCCATCCCATGGGAGTCGAAGGCTTGCTGCCCTTCGCCCCCATCTTCTGGAATATCTCCAAACACACACTCACTCGCTCCCCCTTGTTCCTGGCCCAGTCCCTCGCGGGAGATGGGAACCGCAGTACTTAAGGGTCCACACTCGCTTGGTTCAGTATATCGAACCTCTCATTCGTTATATTCCAGGAAACCCAATCCCGCCCGAACGGTAAACCCGCGAACAATCTCTGCCGTGAACAATTTCACTCTGCAGTCCTCCGCCGTGAACTATTTTGCTCTGCGGAAAGTTTCGCAATATACTTACGCGTCCTGCGTCTTCGTCCGGACTCCTGTGCACAGAATTTTTATGGGATTTTACCGGTTCCTTCCTTGCTCATATTCTAGCATTTAGGTTCGTCGGTAAGGATGAGGTAAGCTGTTGGTCGCGGGGCCGCGAAATGTCGCGGGGCACCCAACCGGAGGACCAAAGCCCACCGTTCCTTATCCGAGTCACGGCACCAGAAATTGTTATAAATTGAGACCACAACGGATCATAATCCAATTGAAATTTTATTAATTATAGCAAGTAGAATATGAGCAAAGACAGCGCTGGACGACAGGGGAGTCTGCGCTCCGCCAACTGCCGTGTTAAGTATTTCAAACAGCCCCTTTTTATACATCTTTACTTCTTTGTTCATGAAATAGTGGAAGTACTCTGCGCATGCTTCAGTTGTTGTTAGGGGGTAGTTTCCTGCCTCCTGGTGATCGATGAGACCAAGGTGAGAAGTCTTCCTCCTTTGATCCTTCATCCATATGTCTTTGCAGGGAGTTGTTAGTCTTATCTCTGCCAGTTCCTGGGACATCTTGCGGCTATCTTATCTTGGCCAGCTGTGTTTTATCTCTGTCACTTCCTTTACATTTGGCTTAACATATATCTTAATAAACAATACACTAGTCTATAGTTTCTCACATGGAACATCTTATAGCTATCTTTAGGCAACATCTACTATGTTTGCATAAGCGATAAGCGATTGCGGTTGGCGACTGTTAGTCTATGTAAGCTGTGTCCGGTGACTGTTTGAGTAAGCAATTTCATACTTTTTATTGCCTAACCTTTACATTGGGCTTAACATAAATCCTAATAAACAATATCCTAATTTATAGTTTCTCACAAAGGACAAGCAGGGAAGGGTTTGTACACGCAAGGAATCTCCCCAGTCTGGCCATGCATGTTTTTACCATGTTTTGGACCAGAAACTCTTACCCTGATGTGGGCTTTCAGAGAAGCTTGTGACTGTAGGGATGACCCAGAGCTGAGCTTCTCCCTCTCTCCCTGGTCTTTTCCCGCATGTTTGTGCAGCCTTGCCTGGAAACTGCAGCTGCTCAAAGCAGAGGCAAAGTGCAGAAAAACAAGTAAAATAGATAAAATCACTAATAATAGCACGAACAAGTACTGTTCAACCCCACAGGTGTGGTTCAAGAGTGGGAGCAAGGACCCGCAAGTGCAGTGCTGGGAAGTGGCCCTTGAGCCATGCCCTGAGCTTCCCGGCTCTTCTTCACTTGGTCTCCTTCACCTGCTCCCTGCACTGGAAGAACGAGGACGTGGTGGGCACCGTGCTGCAGGAGCAGGGTTCAGGCTTCAGGTGTGTCTGGCATGCTCACCATCTCCCCTTAACCCAGACTCACAAACTCCCTATTGTCTGCCCACCTGTGCCCAGACAGAGTTTCGTACTCTCCAGCCTATCCCTAACATAAATAGCAACTCCCCCTCCCCGTCTGCCGGGCCTGTCTTTTCTAAAGAGCCTGTAACCTTCCATTCCAGCACTCCAGTCATAGGAGCCATCCCACCATGTTTCTGTGATGCCTATTATATCATACCCCCGGAGACGTGCACACATCTCTAATTCCTCTTGTTGGTTCCCCATGCTACGGGCGTTTGTATAGAGGCATCTGAGCCGAGCTCCAAATGAAGCCGGCTCGTTGGCTGCAGCGGCTGGAGTATCTCTACGTTGCTCCAAGCATTTAGGATAGGTGCTGGCAACTGACTGGGTGTGTTGGGATGGAATGATGCCCCCCTCCCCCATCACATCTAGTTTAAAGCCCCCTTGACCAGCCTGGCAAGACTCCTACCAAAACCGCTCTTCCCGTTCTTTATTGGGTCAGCTTCACCAGCCCCCAGTAGTCCTGGCCTACAAACTTGGGTCTCGTGTTCGAGACCCCCAAACCCCTGACTATGGCGCCACCCTTTCAGCCTTTTATTAACCTGGCCAATCCTCCTAGCCTTTTTAGGGTCCTCCCCTGTCTCCTGGAGGATTGACCAAAAGACAATCTGAGCTCCAGAGCCCCTAACCACCTCTCCCAGGGCTCTGTAGTCCTTCTTTATGTTCTCCAGGCTACTGCTGTCTATATCCCTAGCACCCACATGGATCACTAGAAGTGGGTAATAGTCCGTGGGACTTATTAGAGCAGACAGCCTCTCTGGAACAACCCTGATCCATGCCCCTGGTAGACAACACACCTCCCTTGAGACTGGGTCAGGCCGACAGACGGGTGCCTCTGTTCCTTTCAAAGTAGAGTCCCCTACTACTATGACCCGCTGCTTTTTCCTGGCAGCACCAGTAGAGATCTTTAGCAGTGCACCAGCCGGTTGTTCATGGTGCGAGTGCGTTTCCTCATCAGCCCCCTGCAGGATAGCAAAGGGAGTCCCCTGCTTTTAATTGTCCTCTTCCTCCTTTTTCAGTTGGTTTTTTATTGTTACTAATTCCCAGCTTTCCGGGTTAACAGCCTCCTTCTTTCCTCCAAGAACTACACGGGACGCTTGAGGCCCCTGCAGAGTTTGGCCCTGGAGCAAGCACTCCTGCTTCCTCTCAGCTTCCCTGATATCTCGCAGACTGTGAAGAGCATCCCGCAGCTCAGTCACCTGCTGCAGGAGGAGCCACCTCTTGGGGCATTCTCAAAGGCAAAACAAGAAAGGAACATAGAGAAGAACATAAGGAAGGTGGGTGAGTGAGGGTGAGGAGCAGGGTGCCAGGGAGGAAGGCTGGGTCGGGGTACTGACCGCACAGCCCTGTGGGAGCAGTGGGAAGGTGTCTCCTGGTAGCTCTTGATGAGGAGGGCAGGGACTTTCTGCCAGATGAACATGTCCTTGTAGCAGCAAGCGCTATAGGGGCTGCGGACTGAGAGGAGGTGAAAGGGGTTGGTGCAGTCCCACCCCTGGCACAAGGGACCCCTGGGATGCGCTTGCTCCCTTCTGCTACAAGGGGTCCCCTCTCACATCCCTGGCAGTGCTGCTTTGTTCCAGGGTAGGAGCCCCCTATTTCCCTGCCCGTGGAGGGCTTATTACTGATTTCCCCAGCCTAGGTGTGGGGTCTGAAGCTAACTCTGTATCCCTGCTGTGAGCAGGGGAGCAGGGTGAGAAGGGCTGTTTGTGCCAGAACTGGGGCTAAGCTGGGAGCTGGACAGACGAGTGGAGGAACCCCATGCCTCAGCCACAGGAGCTGACCGTGAATACCCCGAGCAAGATGAGACAGAGGGAGAGAAAAACGAATGATGGCAAGGCATCACTTGGGGCACCTGAAAAGTAACAACTTGAATGCCTGTGCTTGTAATGTACCCATTATTAGAGGCTGTGATTTTGTGCATAAACCACCTGTATTTACTAGCCAGGTGCTAATAAGAAACTACACCTTGTATGGATTTGTCATTTGAAAAAGAGATGCTAGAACATGCGAGTTTGCAGCAGCTGCTAGAAAATGCCAAGGCAAAAGCTAGAAAGATTCTAATGCAATGGTAGTGTTCTAAAGCAGGCATTGACAGATACATGAAACAAAACGGGGAGTTCAGGGTTAACCCCACAAAAACGTATAGTGAAAGCGTGTTATGTTTGGGATGTTTTAAATCGCTGGACAGATCCTGTACAGCACCAGCCAGCGCGGGGGTTCTGAGGATTCTGAGCAGGGGAAAGCTCCTGTTAAAGTACGGAATCTTGAAACTCCTCAGTGGGAAGGCCCGTTCCCTTTAACGCCCTGGGGACGAGGGCGCGCTTGTGCTGCCACGGGTAAAGGACCTCGCTGGCTCCGTGCACGGTGGCTCCGTCCTGCCTTGTCTCCTGCCTCCTCATCACGAGAGGGCTGAGCCTACCGCGGTTTCCCGCCCAGCCAAAAGGGAACATCTGTAGCCAGGGCGGCGGGACAAGACAGCCTGTGCCTGCCGGGTGCCCCACCTCCGAGTCCTTTCAGGCTGCTGTTGTGAGCAATGGCAGCCTCAGATCCGTGCACACGTGGGAGGGCTGGGGGTCAAACAGCGCAGCCCCAGGAAACAGATTTTCTAAGAGCTGTACAAGTGGGGCTGCATTTTCATTCCGCAGTTGGAAACCAACTGTTGGTGCAGAACGGTAACTGCTCTTTACCTGTGTGCTTGCTAGGCGAGGAGCAGGAGTGAAAAAACTGCCTTAAGAATGTTTGGATAGTTTTCAGTAGCTTATACAGCTCTTATTAACCCAGCCCTTAAGCAGGTGTTGATAGGGGATACACAAAACAAAGAAGGGGGAGATGTGGGGAGGGAAGGCCATCAGATTTGCATGAAAAAGAGTTTCCAGCCCCGGGCACACAGGAGAGCACTTGGGACTGCAGCCTTCTTCCATGGGAAAGCTTATTCTATTTAACGTATTTAAACAAACTATTTTCTGCTAAAAAAGGGGAAAAAACCCCAAAATAAATTATATCAAATCCCTGCTTTAAACTGAAAAGAATTTAAACCGTATCAATTTGCTTGTTAATGAACAGTCTGGTGCTTCGGTGCCTGAGTAGAGTGTTTGCATTATCAACCCCTTTGTGTGTCTCTGAAGTCCCTGCTGGAGCCCCGATGCGAGAGACAAGACCCACGGGGACCCCATTGCTCTCCACGCATCCTGGGGTCACTGCTCTCTCTGGAACAGAGCAGCCTCAGCCCCACAGCATCCCCCACGGTGCCTCCCCCTCCCCAGCCTGGGTTCAGCTCCGGTGCCACCCATCGGGTGCCACCAGGTTCTCAAGCGGGTGCCCAGCGCCAGCTCCTATTTGGGAAGCAGCCCGGCATCCCCTGTGATGCCAGGAGGAGGCTGGGGCCGCGGCAGCGCCTCTTGCCGCGCAGCGCTCAGGCACAAGCAGCAAAGCCGCGTCGGTGAGGGTCCAAGTTTTATTAGAGGGAACCTGCCCATGCCTAGGGCAGGGCCTGCGAGGGCAGGTTGGTGTCGGGGTGTCCTGCAGGGATGCCGGCCTCTTCGTCCTCAGGGGAGGTGTCCGGAGCTGGGCCACTGTGCGAGGGTCCCTGTGCTGCTGGGTCCAGCGCCTGGGCTGGCTGCGAGGGGCAGGGGGATGATGAGCACAGCCAGCCTGTGCCACGCTTCCTCCCTCCAGCATGGTTCCCCATGCTACGGGCATTTGTATAGAGGCATCTGAGCCGAGCTCCAAATGAAGCCGGCTGGTTGGCTGCAGCGGCTGGAGTATCTCTACGTTGCTCCAAGCATTTAGGATAGGTGCTGGCAACTGACTGGGTGTGTTGGGATGGAATGATGCCCCCCTCCCCCAACACATCTAGTTTAAAGCATCCTTGCCCAGCCTGGCAAGACTCCTACCAAAACCGCTCTTCCCCTGCTTTATCGGAGCAGCTTCACCAGCCCCCAGTAGACCTGGCCTACAAACTTGGGTCTCGTGTTCGAGACACCCAAACCCCTGCTATGGAGCCACTCGTCCAACCATTTATTGACCTGGCCAACCCTCCTAGCTTTTTTAGGGTCCTCCCCTGTCTCCTGGAGAATTGATGAAAAGACAATCTGAGCTCCAGAGCCCCTAACCACCTCTCCCAGGGCTCTGTAGTCCTTCTTCATGTTACAGCGGCAAGCGCTGTAGGGCCTGCGGGCTGAGAGGAGGCAAAAGGGGTTGGTGCTTTCCCACCCCTGGCACAAGGGATAAGGGGGTCCCCCTGGGACTCTCTTCTTGCTCCCTTCTGCGACAAGGGGTCCCCTCTCACATCCCTGACAGTGCTGCTTTGCTCCAGTGTACGAACCAACTGTTTCCCTGCCCATGGAGGGCTTATTACTGATCTCCCCAGCCTGGGTGTTGGGTGTGAAGCTGACTCTGTATCCCTGCTGTGAGCAGGGGAGCAGGGTGAGAAGGGCTGTTTGTGGCAAAACTGGGGCTAAGGTGGGAGCTTTCTCCTGGCAGTGGTTTTCTGCCAGCAATAGCAGCAGAGCCTGGCGGTGTCCATCCACAGAGCAGCTCCTCAGCCCCCCAGCACAACGATGCTGCAAAGCAAATCCCTGCCTGGAGCTTGCTGCCTGCTTGGGATTGCCACTGGGGCTCTGGCCATGGAGCTTTGTGCCCCAGCCTGGCTCATGGCTGCTGGGGGATCCTTGCGGCAGTGGCAGCGTTGGTGCTGGGGGGTTTGGGGCACCCAAAGAGAATCTGAAAGTTGCTGCCCCATGGCCAGCGCTTCCCTCTCTGCGGCTTCCTTCTGCAGCTCAGCAAATCCGCGTGCTCTGACAGGATTTCCCTGCTAGCATGGACTCCTTTTCTCTCCTTGAAAGCCTGTGCCCGCCCCGCGGCCGGGGATAAAAGCAGGGCATGGCCGCAGGGCCGAGCATTGTGCAGAGCCCTGCAGAGCCCAGCTCCAGCCCTGCACGCAGATCCCTCAGCTCCACAGCACCATGAAGGTCTCCGCAGCCGCTCTGGTCGCTCTCCTCCTCGTGGCTGCCCGCTCCCCATCTGAGGCCCATATCGGTGAGTCCGGCAGCACTGCATCCTCCCTGGGGCTCACTGTGCCATTGCTCCATAGGAGCTGCCGGGGCAGACTGAGAGCTCCATTCCCCTTCAGCAGGGGGAGGGCTGGGAGCAGGAGGCCAATGCTGGCACCGAGGGAACAGGACACAAGAGGGGAGACAGCAAATCCCCCGGGAACCCCTGTGCCTGGGGTCTCACCAGGGCTCTCCATCTCTGCCTTCACAGATGCTGTCCCCACCACATGCTGCTTCACCTACCACCAGCGCCCCATCCCGCGGTGCCTCATCACCTCTGCCTATATCATCAGCAGCAGCTGCAGCCAGCCAGGAGTGATGTGAGTACCACTGGGGGCTAAGGGGGCGATGGCTGGGGCAGAGGGATGGGGACACGGCTGGGGACCTATTGCAGGCAGCCCGCTGCCCCGGCCGAGCACTCTAACGTGGGACTTGTCCTGGCAGCATGGTCACCAAGAAGGAGCTGTGCACAGACCCCCGGGCGGCCTGGGTGCAGGCACAGGTGCAGCACTTCAGAGCCTGAAGAACTGATCCTTCCCCACTGCAACCGTGATGCCACTGGTGCTTCCCCAGACCCGGGTACGCAGGAGAGCACTTGGATGGCAGCCTTCTTCAATGGGAAAGCTTATTCTATTTAACTTATTTAAACAAACTATTTTCTGCTAAAAAGAAGGAAAAAACCCCTGAGTAGAGTGTTTGCATTATCAACCCCTTTGTGCGTCTCTGAAGTCCCTGCTGGAGCCCCGATGCGAGAGACAAGACCCACGGTGGCCCCATTGCTCTCCACGCATCCTGGGGTCACTGCTCTCTCTGGAACAGAGCAGCCTCAGCCCCACAGCATCCCCCACGGTGCCTCCCCCTCCCCAGCCTGGGTTCAGCTCTGGTGCCACCCATCGGGTGCCACCAGGTTCTCAAGCGGGTGCCCAGCGCCAGCTCCTATTTGGGAAGCAGCCCGGCATCCCCTGTGATGCCAGGAGGAGGCTGGGGCCGCGGCAGCGCCTCTTGCCGTGCAGTGCTGAGGCACAAGCAGCAAAGCCGCGTCGGTGAGGGTCCAAGTTTTATTAGAGGGAACCTGCCCATGCCTAGGGCAGGGCCTGCGAGGGCAGGTTGGTGTCGGGGTGTCCTGCAGGGATGCCGGCCTCTTCGTCCTCAGGGGAGGTGTCCGGAGCTGGGCCACTGTGCGAGGGTCCCTGTGCCGCTGGGTCCAGCACCTGGGCTGGCTGCAAGGCAGGCGCTGCGAGGGGCAGGGGGATGATAAGCACAGCCAGCCCGTGCCACGCTCCCTCCCTCCAGCCCTGGATCACGGCCCCAAGCCTGTCCCCGCGTCCCAAGTAGCAGTGGTGGCCACATGGCTCTTGGGACCTTGTGTCCCACCCCCAGCTGCAGCCCTCACCAGTGCCCGTGCCGCTGCAGTCACAGCATTCCCAGGAATGCACCTCTCCTCCCAGGTTGGAGCAGCGCTGGTGGGTCCCGCGGGAGCCACAGGACTGGCAGAGCAGCAGTCGCCAGGGCCTGGGGGGGCAATGGGACACATTGCCACCAAAGGCCCCTGAGATGGATGGCGGGTGCCAGCCTGGTACCTCCATCCCCAGCCAAAGGGGGTGACCTCGGGGACCACCCGCACTCACCCGTTCTCCTCTGCCGCTTCCCGTCCCAGGGGGCACAGGCACTGGCTGCTGTCACAGGAGCTGTGCCGCCGATAATGGTCGGCAAAGGCTCCATCCTCCTCCCAGGCAGCATCCCTGTGGGAGCAGAGGAGGGCTCAGCCCTGGGGATGTGGGGAGGCAGCAGGGGATCGGCTGGAGCATCCCGGAGGGGAAGGAGGCAGCGGGAGGGCACCCACCTGTCCGGGATTTTGATGCCCAGGCGGAACATCTCTTCTCGGAAGGTGACCGTGTCCTGGCAGAGCGGGCAGCGGAAGTGGTGCAGGGCAGAGCGCAGCGCCTGGCCCTGGGGCAGACACAGCGTCAGCACCAGGGGGTGCTGGGGTCCCGTTCACCCCCCGCAGCTTGGTGCCGGGGTGAGCGCAGGGGTGATGATGTCGGGGACCGCGGGGGCTGCCGCCTACCTGAATACAGCGGCGGTGGAACCAGGCGCTGGTGCAGGTGGGACAGACCAGGGTGTCAAAGCACGGCCGCTCCGCCACCGCCTCCTGGCAGATGAGGCACAGGGTCTGGTCCTGCTGCACCGCCCGCACCCGCTGCACCGGCCGGTGCTTCCAGCAGAAGGACCTGCGGACGGAGGTGATGCTTCAGCGCCAGCTCTCCTCCATCGCGGCCCTGGCTCTGGTACCCCGGGGCGGGGACACTCACTTGAACTCCCCAAAGAACTGGGAGACGCAGCCCCGCTCGCTGCCGCAGGGGTAGTGGAAGGTGCGGGGACAGCGCCGGGCTCTGCAGGTGACCGAGGCGCCCGGCTGGCGGCAGATGCAGCACCTCTGGGGATGACAGGGGTGTCTGTGCGGTTGCTTGCAGCCAGCTGCCAGAGCGTCCCTGCGGGAGTGCTGGCCTGTGCAGTGCTGGACATAGGCAATGGGGACCGTCATGCCCTCAGGCCTCACCTTCCGCGCCACCCTCTTCAGCTCCTCTTGGATGTCAGGGAAGAGGAAGCCATAGAAGCCCTCTTCATCAGCCCCTCTCTGGTTCAGCCTGCTGGCGTGGTACTGCAAGAGGGGAGAAGAGGGGACGTGCCAGGGGCTGCCGGCGGTGCGGGGCCGGGGAGCAGGGGGTGCCAGGACCAGGCACTCACCAGGCAGTTCTCATGGACGCAGAGCCCATCCTGACGGCAAAGCTGCCCCAGCACCTCGGGGTTGCAATCTGCGCGCTGGCAGAACCCGCACACTGCAGGGGGACAGCAGCGTCACCGCCTGCCCTGTGACAAGGTCCCAGTGTAATGCTGGGAGCGGGAATGGGGAGACACCCGACCGCCTTCCTATGCTGCTTGCATCCACAATCCCCTCTGGCAGGGTGCCAGCGGGGTGCTGTGCACTCACGCTCCTCACCGGGCTCATCCCGCTGCCTCTTGCACGGGGGAGGCTCACAGGAGGGCTCGTCCTCCTCCGGCAGCGCTGCCGGACACTGGGCCTTGCGGCGCTGTGATCTACGCTTCATTGTAGCGAGAGGCTGCAGCCAAGGAGATGCCTGCGCCTGGGGACGTTGCTCTGCTCAAAGACCCTCCTGCTCTGGGGCTCTTGGTGGGGCACCCTTGCCGTGCAGGGTGTTTGTGACGCGGCACCGCACGAGGGTTCCGCACGGGGCATCTGGAACGCGGGGAAAGGTGCAGGGCTGTGATCCAGGGATGGATGGAGGCAGGGAGCGTGGCACAGGCTGGCTGGGCTCATCATGACCCCCCTGCCCCTCACAGTGCCTGCCCTGCAGGCAGCCCCGGCGCTGGACCCACCAGCACAGGACCCAGCAGCACAGGGGGATGATCGCTTCCCTGGCCCGGCTGCCGCACTCTTGCTCATACAAGCCAGGATGCCACTGGCCTTCCTGGCCACCTGGGCACAGACCTGGCTCAGCTTTAGCTGCCTTTTGACCACCACCCCAAGTCGTTTCCACCAGCCTCTTTTCCCTGGTGTATGGGGCTGTTGCGACCCAAGTGCAGCATCAGCACTGAGCCTTGGTGAACCTCTCCTGGGCACGAGCTGCTTCATCTTGGAGGGGATCAGCCGTGGCTCTTCGGGTTTCCCTGCCCTTCCAGGGCTCCTGGACTATTCCTGGCTCCCCGTGGTGATAACCAACGCTGATGTGACCCGTTTATCCCGCAGGATTTATCCACTCTCACTCCAATAGCAGATGTGCAGGAGTTGTTTTATTAAACCTGTTGAGGAATGTACAGTAGTGTGGAGAGGGTGCGAGCAGGGGAGGGAACAGAGCCAGCTCCATGATGTAACAAGAACATAGAGATAACCATGGGATGCAAATAAATGGGGAGGGCAGCTTCACGCGGAGGTGCGGGCTGACTGCTTCTGCCGCTGGTGCTGCTGGAACCAGTGCTGGTCCATGCAGAACCTCTTCCCAATCCGCAGCTCCACGCTGCGGGGAGAGAGGGGCTGCGTTAGGTGGGGGAATGCAGGGTCCAGCCGTGCCCTGGGGTTCCCTGCAGCATCCTTTCCCCACATCCCCCCAAAGGTCTGACATTAAGCAGTCTGGAGCCTTGGCTTCCTTCCTGCTCTTCTTGCTGACAGCTGAAACGGGGAATTTTGGGGCTATTTGGGATAGAGCGGTGAGAAGGGAAGTGCACAGGAAGAGCCAGAGCAGTCCCCCCACCATTGCAACCTTTGGGGATGGCTTGTCTTAGAATAGAATCATAGAATCATAAAATAGGGTTGGAAAGGACCTTAAGATTATGCAGTTCCAACCCCCCCTGTCATGGGCTGGGACATCTCATGCTAAACCGTGTCACCCAAGGCTTTGTCCAACCTGGCCTTCAACACTGCCAGCGACAAAGCATTCGCAACGTCCCTGGGCAACCCATTCCCATGCCTTACCACTCTCACAGTAAGGAATTTCCTCATATCCAATTTAATCTTCCCCTGTTTAAGTTTGTACCCATTACTCCTTGTCCTGTCCCTACAGTCCCAAATGAAGAGTCCCTCTCCAGCATCCCTATAGCCCCCCTTCAGATACTGGAAGGCTGCTGTGAGGTCTCCACGCAGCCTTCTCATCTCCAGGCTGAACGGCCCCAATTTTCTCAGCCTATCTTCATACGGGAGGTGCTCCACTCCCCTGGTCATCCTCGTGGCCTCCTCTGGACTTGTTCCAACATTTCCATGTCCTTCTTATGTTGAGGACACCAGAACTGCACACAATGCTCCGATGGGGAGCGGGCGGCCACGAGGAGGAGAGCGACCAGAGCGGCTGCGGAGACCTTCATGGTGCTGTGGAGCTGAGGGATCTGCGTGCAGGGCTGGAGCTGGGCTCTGCAGGGCTCTGCACAATGCTTGGCCCTGCGGCCATGCCCTGCTTTTATCCCCGGCCGCGGGGCGGGCACAGGCTTTCAAGGAGAGAAAAAGAGTCCATGCTAGCAGGGAAATCCTGTCAGAGCACGCGGATTTGCTGAGCTGCAGAAGGAAGCCGCAGAGAGGGAAGCGCTGGCCATGGGGCAGCAACTTTCAGATTCTCTTTGGGTGCCCCAAACCCCCCAGCACCAACGCTGCCACTGCCGCAAGGATCCCCCAGCAGCCATGAGCCAGGCTGGGGCACAAAGCTCCATGGCCAGAGCCCCAGTGGCAATCCCAAGCAGGCAGCAAGCTCCAGGCAGGGATTTGCTTTGCAGCATCGTTGTGCTGGGGGGCTGAGGAGCTGCTCTGTGGATGGACACCGCCAGGCTCTGCTGCTATTGCTGGCAGAAAACCACTGCCAGGAGAAAGCTCCCACCTTAGCCCCAGTTTTGCCACAAACAGCCCTTCTCACCCTGCTCCCCTGCTCACAGCAGGGATACAGCGTTAGCTTCAGACCCGACACCCAGGCTGGGGAGATCAGTAATAAGCCCTCCATGGGCAGGGAAACAGTTGGTTCGTACACTGGAGCAAAGCAGCACTGTCAGGGATGTGAGAGGGGACCCCTTGTCGCAGAAGGGAGCAAGAAGAGAGTCCCAGGGGGACCCCCTTATCCCTTGTGCCAGGGGTGGGAAAGCACCAACCCCTTTTGCCTCCTCTCAGCCCGCAGGCCCTACAGCGCTTGCCGCTGTAACATGAAGAAGGACTACAGAGCCCTGGGAGAGGTGGTTAGGGGCTCTGGAGCTCAGATTGTCTTTTCATCAATTCTTCAGGAGACAGGGGAGGACCCTAAAAAAGCTAGGAGGGTTGGCCAGGTCAATAAATGGTTGGACGAGTGGCTCCATAGCAGGGGTTTGGGTGTCTCGAACACGAGACCCAAGTTTGTAGGCCAGGTCTACTGGGGGCTGGTGAAGCTGCTCCGATAAAGCAGGGGAAGAGCGGTTTTGGTAGGAGTCTTGCCAGGCTGGGCAAGGATGCTTTAAACTAGATGTGTTGGGGGAGGGGGGCATCATTCCATCCCAACACACCCAGTCAGTTGCCAGCACCTATCCTAAATGCTTGGAGCAACGTAGAGATACTCCAGCCGCTGCAGCCAACGAGCCGGCTTCATTTGGAGCTCGGCTCAGATGCCTCTATACAAACGCCCGTAGCATGGGGACTCGGAGGTGGGGCACCCGGCAGGCACAGGCTGTCTTGTCCCGCCGCCCTGGCTACAGATGTTCCCTTTTGGCTGGGCGGGAAACCGCGGTAGGCTCAGCCCTCTCGTGATGAGGAGGCAGGAGACAAGGCAGGACGGAGCCACCGTGCACGGAGCCAGCGAGGTCCTTTACCCGTGGCAGCACAAGCGCGCCCTCGTCCCCAGGGCGTTAAAGGGAACGGGCCTTCCCACTGAGGAGTTTCAAGATTCCGTACTTTAACAGGAGCTTTCCCCTGCTCAGAATCCTCAGAACCCCCGCGCTGGCTGGTGCTGTACAGGATCTGTCCAGCGATTTAAAACATCCCAAACATAACACGCTTTCACTATACGTTTTTGTGGGGTTAACCCTGAACTCCCCGTTTTGTTTCATGTATCTGTCAATGCCTGCTTTAGAACACTACCATTGCATTAGAATCTTTCTAGCTTTTGCCTTGGCATTTTCTAGCAGCTGCTGCAAACTCGCATGTTCTAGCATCTCTTTTTCAAATGACAAATCCATACAAGGTGTAGTTTCTTATTAGCACCTGGCTAGTAAATACAGGTGGTTTATGCACAAAATCACAGCCTCTAATAATGGGTACATTACAAGCACAGGCATTCAAGTTGTTACTTTTCAGGTGCCCCAAGTGATGCCTTGCCATCATTCGTTTTTCTCTCCCTCTGTCTCATCTTGCTCGGGGTATTCACGGTCAGCTCCTGTGGCTGAGGCATGAGGTTCCTCCACTCGTCTGTCCAGCTCCCAGCTTAGCCCCAGTTCTGGCACAAACAGCCCTTCCCACCCTGCTCCCCTGCTCACAGCAGGGATACAGAGTTAGCTTCAGACCCCACACCTAGGCTGGGGAAATCAGTAATAAGCCCTCCACGGGCAGGGAAATAGGGGGCTCCTACCCTGGAACAAAGCAGCACTGCCAGGGATGTGAGATCCTCATAGATAAGCTAAGGAAGTGTGGGCTTGACGATCAAGTAGTGAGGTGGATCGAGAACTGGTTGAAAGGAAGAAGGCAGAGAGTTGTGGTCAATGGCGCAGAATCTAGCTGGAGGTCTGTGACTAGTGGAGTTCCTCAGGGGTCGGTGCTGGGACCGGTGCTGTTTAATATTTTCATCAATGACCTGGATGAGGGAACTGAGTGCACCCTCAGCAAGTTTGCTGATGATACAAAACTGGGAGGAGTGGCTGACACACCAGAGGACTGTGCTGCCATTCAGCGAGACCTGGACAGGCTGGAGAGTTGGGCGGGGAGAAACTTGATGAAATTTAACAAGGGCAAGTGTAGAGTCTTGCATCTGGGGAAGAACAACCCCATGTACCAGTACAGGTTGGGGGTTGACCTGCTGGAAAGTAGTGAAGGGGAAAGGGACCTGGGGGTCCTGGTGGATAGGAGGATGACCATGAGCCAGCAATGTGCTCTTGTGGCCAAGAAGGCAAATGGCATCTTAGGGTGCATTAGAAAGGGAGTGGTTAGTAGGTCAAGAGAGGTTCTCCTCCCCCTCTACTCAGCCTTGGTGAGGCCGCATCTGGAATATTGTGTCCAGTTCTGGGCCCCTCAATTCAAGAAGGACAGGGAATTGCTTGAAGGAGTCCAGCGCAGAGCCACAAAGATGATTAAGGGAGTGGAACATCTCCCTTATGAGGAGAGGCTGAGGGAGCTGGGTCTCTTTAGCTTGGAGAAGAGGAGACTGAGGGGTGACCTCATCAATGTTTACAAATATGTAAAGGGTAGGTGTCAGGATGATGGAGCTAGGCTTTTTTCAGTGATATCCAGTGATAGGACAAGGGGCAATGGGTGTAAACTGGAGCATAGGAAGTTCCACGTTAACATCAGGAAGAACTTCTTTACTGTAAGAGTGACAGAGCACTGGAACAGGTTGCCCAGGGGGGTTGTGGAGTCTCCTACACTGGAGATATTCAAGGCCCGCCTGGACAAGTTCCTGTGTGATGTACTGTAGGTTACCCTGCTCTTGCAGGGGGGTTGGACTAGATGATCTTTTTAGGTCCCTTCCAACCCTTGGGATTCTGTGATTCTGTGATTCTGTGAGAGGGGACCCCTTGTAGCAGAAGGGAGCAAGCGCATCCCAGGGGTCCCTTGTGCCAGGGGTGGGAATGCACCAACCCCTTTCACCTCCTCTCAGTCCGCAGCCCCTATAGCGCTTGCTGCTACAAGGACATGTTCATCTGGCAGAAAGTCCCTGCCCTCCTCATCAAGAGCTACCAGGAGACACCTTCCCACTGCTCCCACAGGGCTGTGCGGTCAGTACCCCGACCCAGCCTTCCTCCCTGGCACCCTGCTCCTCACCCTCACTCACCCACCTTCCTTATGTTCTTCTCTATGTTCCTTTCTTGTTTTGCCTTTGAGAATGCCCCAAGAGGTGGCTCCTCCTGCAGCAGGTGACTGAGCTGCGGGATGCTCTTCACAGTCTGCGAGATATCAGGGAAGCTGAGAGGAAGCAGGAGTGCTTGCTCCAGGGCCAAACTCTGCAGGGGCCTCAAGCGTCCCGTGTAGTTCTTGGAGGAAAGAAGGAGGCTGTTAACCCGGAAAGCTGGGAATTAGTAACAATAAAAAACCAACTGAAAAAGGAGGAAGAGGACAATTAAAAGCAGGGGACTCCCTTTGCTATCCTGCAGGGGGCTGATGAGGAAACGCACTCGCACCATGAACAACCGGCTGGTGCACTGCTAAAGATCTCTACTGGTGCTGCCAGGAAAAAGCAGCGGGTCATAGTAGTAGGGGACTCTACTTTGAAAGGAACAGAGGCACCCGTCTGTCGGCCTGACCCAGTCTCAAGGGAGGTGTGTTGTCTACCAGGGGCATGGATCAGGGTTGTTCCAGAGAGGCTGTCTGCTCTAATAAGTCCCACGGACTATTACCCACTTCTAGTGATCCATGCGGGTGCTAGGGATATAGACAGCAGTAGCCTGGAGAACATAAAGAAGGACTACAGAGCCCTGGGAGAGGTGGTTAGGGGCTCTGGAGCTCAGATTGTCTTTTGGTCAATCCTCCAGGAGACAGGGGAGGACCCTAAAAAGGCTAGGAGGATTGGCCAGGTTAATAAAAGGCTGAAAGGGTGGCGCCATAGTCAGGGGTTTGGGGGTCTCGAACACGAGACCCAAGTTTGTAGGCCAGGACTACTGGGGGCTGGTGAAGCTGACCCAATAAAGAACGGGAAGAGCGGTTTTGGTAGGAGTCTTGCCAGGCTGGTCAAGGGGGCTTTAAACTAGATGTGATGGGGGAGGGGGGCATCATTCCATCCCAACACACCCAGTCAGTTGCCAGCACCTATCCTAAATGCTTGGAGCAACGTAGAGATACTCCAGCCGCTGCAGCCAACGAGCCGGCTTCATTTGGAGCTCGGCTCAGATGCCTCTATACAAACGCCCGTAGCATGGGGAACCAACAAGAGGAATTAGAGATGTGTGCACGTCTCCGGGGGTATGATATAATAGGCATCACAGAAACATGGTGGGATGGCTCCTATGACTGGAGTGCTGGAATGGAAGGTTACAGGCTCTTTAGAAAAGACAGGCCCGGCAGACGGGGAGGGGGAGTTGCTATTTATGTTAGGGATAGGCTGGAGAGTACGAAACTCTGTCTGGGCACAGGTGGGCAGACAATAGGGAGTTTGTGGGTCTGGGTTAAGGGGAGATGGTGAGCATGCCAGACACACCTGAAGCCTGAACCCTGCTCCTGCAGCACGGTGCCCACCACGTCCTCGTTCTTCCAGTGCAGGGAGCAGGTGAAGGAGACCAAGTGAAGAAGAGCCGGGAAGCTCAGGGCATGGCTCAAGGGCCACTTCCCAGCACTGCACTTGCGGGTCCTTGCTCCCACTCTTGAACCACTCCTGTGGGGTTGAACAGTACTTGTTCGTGCTATTATTAGTGATTTTATCTATTTTACTTGTATTTCTGCACTTTGCCTCTGCTCCAAGCAGTGGCAGTTTCCAGGCAAGGCTGCACAAACATGCGGGAAAAGACCAGGTTGAGAGGGAGAAGCTCAGCTCTGGGTCATCCCTACAGTCACAAGCTTCTCTGAAAGCCCACATCAGGGTAAGAGTTTCTGGTCCAAAACATGGTAAAAACATGCATGGCCAGACTGGGGAGATTCCTTGCGTGTACAAACCCTTCCCTGCTTGTCCTTCAAATGGCCATCTCTGCATGCAGGCTTGATGAAGCACTGGAGATGATTACGTTGGTATTTAGCTTGTCACTGGCTATTAGCACGAGCACGCCATTTATGAATCTGCAAAGGAGATGCTGAGTGACGGCCTCAGAGGGTATTTGACAATCCCGTATTTCTTTGTTTTCAGGCTAAAGGTCCCGCGTTACGGAAACTTGATCTCAGCTGATGTACGAGCTTGGTGCTGGGAAGGCTGTTTCCTTAAAAGTCTTTTTCTGCAGCTCTCTGATGGCGGGAACTTGATGCTTCAATAGCATTTCTTGTCCCGTTTGTAGGTGAGCAAGAGCATACGGTGGGCGTCAAAATAAATACCAGTATGGAGAGCTGGTGGGTTCTTGCCCGTGTCAACAGGAGCGTAACTTGCTGCGCGGCTGTTTGCTGACCACTTAACTGACATTTCCAAAGGGACATGTCTGGGCAGCAGCAGGCTGCTCTTGCTCCGTTGCTGTGGTTAAAGCCCGGCAACAGTTGCCAGGGTGCAGGGAGCTCAGCTCCGTGTTGTGGTTACAGCCCTGTGACAATTATGATGGCATAGGTCCCAAGGCTCCATTGGCTTGGCCACAGCTCCGTGAGCGTTGCAGAGGGCCGTAGAACTGCAGTGGCTGCTACGTACGCAGTGGGGCTGGAGAACCAAGGCAGCAGGAGCAGCATCATGCTGGGCCAGAAGCCAAACCTCAGCAAGCGCATCCGTGAGATGCGGGCCAGCATAGCCCTGCAAGGTGCTGCCCCGTTGGCTTTGCATTATGGACTGGGCCAAGTAGGGAGCTTTTGGTCCCCGCATCGTCCTGCACGGTACCAACAGCTCCTCAATGTCCTGCAGGGCTAGCGAGGACGTTTTACTCCAAGCCAGAGGAAGAAAAGTTAAATCAGAACCGGGAGCTGCTGCCCCAGCTGCGAGAAGCGGTGCAGGAGGATACCCATGTCCTGGGCCGTGTGCGGAAGGTACCAGCAGGTCCCATTTGCTGCCTCCATGACTGTGGCTCTGCCGGAGCTGCAGAGCCAGCTTCTCCACTGGTCCTCTCCAGGAGCAGGAAGTGCAGGGCAGCAGTAGGCTGGGACCGTCCCCAGCCTTGCAGTGATGTGCTCTCTGCCCTTCTTTGCCCACAGCATGAGCTCACACTCTCTGAGGCTTGCGGAGCAGAGCAGCCCTTGGGCATTGCTTTGGCCAGTAAGACGGTGGAGGTAATAGCAGAGTCCAGCGGGCGCAGGCTGCTCGCAGCGGGCTGGGGTTCAGGGGATGCTCAGAAGGACCAGTTGTAGGGAACAGGGACCTGGTGCCAGCACCAGGACAGCCCCACAGGGCTGGTGCAGTGAGACACGGGGTGTTCATGAGTGGTCCCGTGGAACCCTTTGCACTGCAGGACCCATCAGTGTCCTCCGTTAGCTCCCTGAGCGGGTCCTTTGCCCCAGCAGAGCTCCTGTCCCGCCAAGGGAGTGACCAGGTGCCAGCATCACCAGCTCTGCCTTGGCAAAGAGTTGTGCAGGCAGGACCCCTTCTCCCGTGGGTGCCCATCGAGCCCTGCCTCCAGCCTGGCAAATGCTCACATCCCATGCAGGTGGCCCAGGAGAAGCTGCGGGCCGAAATCTATGGCCGGGTGAACACGTGCAACATGCTGCTGTACCAGGTGAAGCAGCGGAGCCGGGCCAAGGAGCAGCTGCAGAGGCGGCTGCAGCAGCTGCAGGATGTGCGGATGGACGAGAAGCAGCACCAGGCACAGGTCCCAGGGCCCCTTGCTGGGGTGGCAGCACCCGTGGGGGGGTTCAGTCAAGCCTGCAGCCCTGGGTGGGCGCCGGTCTCAGCACATGGGCTCACCCCTTGTCCCCAACCATCTCTGCCCCAGGTGGTTCGTACGCTGGAGAGCAGCATTGAGAAGACGCAGACAAAAGTCCACGCTGGGCAGAAGGTGACTGCCCTGTACGTGGCGGTGCGGGATGCCCTGAGGAAGGTGAGCTCATCCTCACTGCGCCGTGGTCTCAGCCGCTCCCCCTGCAAAGGCCCTGAAGTGCCCAAGGGGCTGTGCTGGTGGGACACCCTCCTGCAGGAGCTCCTCCTGCTCCCCCCCGTCTTCTGTCCCAGCACAGGGCACCCCTGGGACTCAGTGGGCTGTGGCTCCCCGTGTCCCAGGAGCTGGCCCACCTGCCTCTGCACCTGGACGTGCTGAGTGAGACGGCCGAGCTGCAGCACGGGGAGGTGGAAGACATGGAGCTCAGGGCCTCGCATGGTCTCAGAGCTGCTCGTGTAGCCAAGGTGAGAGGGTCCAGCGCACCTCAGGGTGCTTTCCTGCCCTGCAGAGCCCACAGGTGGCACCAGGTGCCCAGGCTGCTGAGTCTTCCTTCGAGGAAAAGCAAGACTGAGCTTGGCTTCCCCACAGTGCCCAGATGCCTCCCGAGCTCCTCCCATGTCTGGCTCTTGGGCCAGGCTGCCCTGAGCTGGGGACAGCTGCCTGAAGCACTGGCCATGGGGAAGGTGGCATTCTCCATTCTCTAGCTGCCCTTGCTCAGTTTCCTCCCGGGGCTGTTTACTCGGGGTAGGGGGTGGCATTTTTGGTGCTGGCCATGCCCATGTTAGAAGCCCACAGAGGTCCATTGTAGCTTTGGGAGCCACTTCTTTTCTGCTCTGCTCTGCTCTGCTCCAGGAGCACAAGGCCAGGATGGAAGCCCAGTTGGGTGCCGAGAGGGAGCTCAGGGCCCGCACCCTGGCTGCTCGGAAAGTGCGCGTAGACAGACGCTGGCTCAAGGAAGCAGAAGAAAGGCTTCTGAAAGCGGTGAGCTGGGGGGACCTGGCCCAGGCAGGGTTGCAGGCACAGGGCGGGCATCGGTGCCCAGCCTCCCGTGGGCGAGGGGCTGCAGGGCCAGCTCCCCCAGGGTGCCAGCAGCTCAGGGTTGACGATGAACATCCTTGCAGCAAGCCAGGCATGACGTCGCCAGGGACTTGCTGAGCCTGCCCGACCAGGACCCGCTGGTGGGTGAGTGCCTGTCAGGGTGCAGGGGGGGGATGTGGGCGCAGCCGCAGGCATCCTTCCCTGCCACAACCTTTCCACCCCAGCTGCCAAACCGGAGGCCACCAAGTCCCGGCTGGAGCGTGACGCCTGGCTGACGGAGAAGATGGAGAAGGCCAAGGCTGCGGTGCAGTGCTCCTGCCTCTGGGTGAGCTGAAAACCCATCTCTGGTAGAAGCTGGGGCTGCTCCAGCCCCAGGGAGCTGAGCCTTGTCTGCTCACCTTGGTCCATTGCAGGGTTATCTGCCCTCCTCTGTCCCCAGAGCCCCCCAGGGCCCCTCTTGTGCAGGCAGGGACGGAACTGCTGTGCTCCACGACACGAACTTGCAGCGGTTCTGTGGTTCCTGGGGCAGAAACCTCCCCAGCACCGCGGCCCAGATCCTGTACCCTGCAGGAGTGGCCTGGGCTGAGTCCATGTGCTCTCCCCCGGCCAGGACGTCCCCGGCAGGCTCCTGGCACAGCAGAAGTCCCTGGCGGCACTCGAACAGTACCTCAGAGGGCGCCAGGAGAAGCAGCAGGAGCTGAAGAAGGCACTGAAGGAGCTGGAGATGCAGCGGGATGAGCTGAAGTTTCGCCAGCCCGCAGACACAAGCAGGTGCTGCTGGGCTCCGGACAGCCATGCCAAAGGGGCCACCAGCCCTGGGGGCAGGGGGGCATGTGCATGGCAGGTGTCCCAACAGGGCACCCCTTCCTTTGTCACCCTGCGGCTGCCCACCCCTCCCGCACTGGGAGGGTTTCTGAGCAGAGTGCTGCCCCAGCTCTGGCGCTGGCAGAGCACCCAAAGAGGAGCCTTGCTCCTTGCCTGGCACGGGAAGTGGGCCCAGCAGCAGCACGGGGTTGAGCTGCAGGCAGCACCTCTGCTCTGCGCTTGGGGCAGGGGAGAACGTGGGCAGCAGCTTTTGCAAGAGCTCTGGGGCGTCTGCAGCCCTGTGCACTTGGATGGATGTGACCGTGCTTGGCTCCAGGGGGCTGGAGGAGGAGCTGAGGACGAGGCTGCAGTGGGAGGAGGCTCGGCTGGCAGAGAGGCGAGCGCAGCTGCTGAGGAGCCAGGAGACGCTGCTGGAGTTTGCAAACGGACTCGACAGCCTCTGGGGCCGTCTGCGGGGCATCACCGTGCCTGGCCAGGTACCCGCACAGGGCCGGGCTGAGCACAGCCCAGGCTCTGCTTGCTGCTGCAACGGCACCGTGTGGTGACGCTCGGTGCAGCAGCCATCACCCCGAGGGGCTCGCTTTCCCCACCGAGGCTGTTCTCTCTCTTGACTCCAGGAGCATTCTGTCAAGGCCGTGGGAGCGCACGAGAAGCTCCAGCAGTGTGAGCAGAAGCTGCAGTACCTGGTGCAGCGGGTGGCTCACCTGCCCCCCTGCAGCCACAGCGAGGATGATGAGGTGCCCGGGGGCTCCATCCCTGCTGCGGTCCCTGGGGACCCACACAGGCTTTCCCGGGTGGCCCAGCCCAAGCCATCCTCCCAGCTGGAGGATGGAGGTGCTCGAGGGAGGAGCCACGGAGCAGCTCAGGCCCCGGTGGCCCTGGGCTCTGTGGGCTGTTCCCTACCAGGGGCATATGGAGCTTGGGCACCCCTTTGGCTGGAACACCCGCCTCCCCTTCAGCTATGAACACAGCGTCTCTTTCACAGACTTTTGTGAAGGTCAGGCAGCTGCTGGAGAAAACCCTCATGAACGAGCCGCAGAACCAGAAGGTTTCCTTGGAGGACGTGTGCATGAGGGTCCAAGGTAGGAAAGGGGACACATCCCACAGCAACTGCCGCAGCCCCTGCCTCCTGGCATTTCTGGGCGTCCTTGCCCACCTCCCAGTGTCCCAGCAGAGCCCAACCCAGGAGTTGCTCCAGGCGCTGGGGCTGACCTCGGCTGTCTCCAGGGCTTTGAGCATGGTGCTGCTTTTATGTGTGGATGTGGGAGAGCGAAGGCAGGCGGTGGGCTGGGGAGCGTAGAACCACCACAGGAGCAAGGAGGGATGCTGTGGGGCAAGCGGGGAGACCCTCGTCGTCTTCAAAATCACTGGGCAGCAGATGCCAGCCGCCCTCCAAACTGTGCCGGCTCCTCCTGGGGACACAGGCACAGCAGAGGCAGCCCCGCAGACCCTCCCCAGCCCGCTCCTCTGCGCTCTCTCCTGCAGACGATTCTGATTTTGGGGACAACCAGAGCGGCCTTGTCCTCAGCAGAGAAGACATCAAGAAGCAAGGGCTGCGGCTGATTGAAAGGAAGAAGAAAAGCAAGAGGAAGTAGTGCTTGCTCCCCGAGAGCTGGGGATGCCCCAGCCCACCCCTTGTACACTTTTCCCTTGATTTAATAGAGGAGATGCTTTTCATTCCTCCAAAGCTTGTGTCAGAGCTGAAACAGGAGGGCGCAAGTCACTTCTGTCCCTTCTGTCCCTTCTGGGATCCTATTGCCAAAACGTAGCGCGAGTTGTGGTTTTGCAAGGAAGCTCCAGAAGGAGCAGGATGTGCCAGTGACTGCATCTAATGGAGCTTCCCAGAACCAAGAGCCCAAGAGGCATGTTCTTCTGCAATGACACTGTGCTTTACTGCCACCTGCCCGCCTCCTGCCCCTGTCCGTGTGCTTACCACAGCCAGGGCTGTGAGCTGAACTTTGGGAACTGTATCCTGGAGAGCGTGCGTAGAAGAGCCCAACCGCCAAAATCAAAACACGCAATGCCTCCTCCCACAACAACTCTGCCAGGACAGAAAGCTCTTGCTGGGCATCACCTACACGTGGTGAGCACTAGATAAGCCCCACCGACATGCCAACCTGCCCTTTCTTAGCCGCCTAAAACTCCATCCCTTCACATGGAAGGGAACCAAGGAAAACCTAGGGTGGAACGTGGGCACTGGCGGCAGGCAGAATGGGAGCCCTGGGGTGGTGAGGCACCAGGAGGCCTGTGTGAGAGGACCGCCGCTCCACTGGGCTGAGGGAGTGAGGAGCAGTGGGTCCGGCCCCCACCTGGCCACACCGTCCCCACCACAGTGGGGTGGACAGCGGCATCCATGAGGAATGGCTCAGGGAGATCCGAGAGGGGCACACAGGAAGGTTAGGGGGACAGAAAACAAAAGCGATGTGCAATACAATTGTTCATCCACTGGTGTCAAGGAGGCTGCCCAGCAGGATGCCAAGATGAAATTCCTGCAGACCATCTTCACCCTGTGTGAAGCTGGCAGGGCCAGGGGCTTCTCGCAGTGCCTGAAGGAGTTCTACCACCAATTGCAGGTGGTAGAGACTATCACAGCGAGGGGACACCCGGTTGCTCTGGGGAAGGGGGCACATTGCCAGGCACCAGCACACTGTCAGGACAGGGCACAGGCAGGGACCAGCGCGTGCAGACACCAAGCTGCCTGAGGGGCCGCGGGTGCCAGAGCGGCCCTGGCAGCTGGGATGCTGCCCAGCATCACCCCCATGCCAGACACACCTGAACCCTTTCCATATTTTTTTTTCAAAACCCCAGGAGGTGTCATCCATGGCCATTTCGTGAAATATCTTAGTCTGTTTCCAAATTTCCTCCAGATCTGTTTCAATTCTACCACTTTGGTCTATATAGGAGCAACAACTTTCACTGATTATGGAACAAACCCCTCCTTTTGATGTCAATAACATGTCTAGTGCTATTCGGTTTTGTAATACCACCTTAGATAGGCTAGTTATCTCTCGTTCTGCCTGGATTATATCGATGTTTTTATTTTCCATTTCCTCTGTGGTTGCTGAGATATTTATAATTCACTTATTCCCAAAGATGGAATTAGCCCTCTTACAAAACTATGAAATGCAGTGTGCTGTTCAATAATAGGGTTAAACCCTTGCTTAATCTGTTTAGCAAAATTGGGTATTACAGCACCTAAGGTGCATGCCCCCTTCTAGTTGGGGGCTAGAGTCTTACAAGCATTTTCTCCACATAACCAATACCATCCTTTCCCTTTAGGAACGGGCCACCACTGAACTACGATACCATCTATATTAATAGTGTGATTGCAATTTGAATGGTGACCTACATCTGTGGCATTTAAACAAGCATGATCTCCTATCCTGGTTCCCGGTGTAATACATCTTTGTGCACAGGTGTAATATTTATTACCTGCATTAGGATTAACTATTCCGAATTTTAACCTTTCCTTCGAATACAGATTGCTAGTGTTCACCCACAAATTTGGCCGAGACAGTGTTAGGAACTGGAACTCCAATTAATGGGAGATCCAGGCTTTCTCCTGATTTAGGCAACTGTGCACACACCCAACAGTCACTACGACTGAAAACGTTAGTGACATTCTGCACTAATTTCAGGTATAAGTTCTGGTCCCAAGCTTGTGCTCCAGTTATCATATGAGTCCAAATTATGAGATTTCATACGCAAGGGTCCTGAAGGTTTGACCTGCCATGTTTTCTCTGGCTCTGGTGCTTTCTTTATTCTTGAGTAATGTATTCAAGCAGCTTGTTCCTTTATCTTCACTGCTGTAAAGGTGGTCAGTAATCTCTGGTACGGTCCGCTCCACTTCTCCTGTAGAGGATCTCCTGAAAAATTCTTAACATAAACCCAGTCTCCAGATCTGAAAGGGTGAATCGGATAATCCAGACCTCTTGCTCTTTGTTTTCCCAGATGGATCAGAAACTGTCAGAGATAGCCTTCCCCCACTTCCTGAAGACTTTCTCCTTTAAACTGGGACTGATATGGTCTTCCATACAAAATCTCAAATGGGCTAACCTCTTCTTTTGACCAAGGTTTAGTTCGAATTCTTAATAGAGCCAGTGGTAAAGCTTGGTACCAATATAAATTTGTTTCCTGAAATATTTTACTAATCTGTTTAATCAGATGGTTCATCTTTTCTACTTGCCCACTGGCCTGAGGCCTGTATGGAACACGTAGTTGCCAATCAATTTCAGATTTTTCCTAATTTCTTGTAACAATTTTGCACTAAAGTGTTAACCTCGGTCTGAAGAAGTTGCCTCTGGTACTCCAAAACGAGGTATGACCTCGTTAAATAATATTTTAATCACTTGTCTTGCATTATTTATCCTACAAGGGAATGCTTCTGGCCAGCCTGAAAAAGTATCCTTTAACACCAACAAATATCGATAACCTCCTTTTCTTGATAATTCAGAAAAATCTGTTTGCCACTGCTGTCCCAGATAACTTCCTCTCACAATTGTCCCAATTTGATTTCTATTTTCAGTTTTAGGATTATTCTTAAGACATAGCTGACATTGTTTTGTCACCAATTGAACTATAGTATATAGATTTCTTCCTCCAATTTGTTCAAGTGTTTATACAAAGAGTTACTATCACAATGAGTTTTATTATGTTCCTCCTGAACTAACTTCCAGAGTTGGTTATAGGGGGTTACAATTCTCCCATCAGGTATCTGAACCCCACCCTCTTTATTTTCCTGTCCTTTTAGATCTTGAATCAATTTTTTATCCTCTTTTGAATACCTAGGTTTAGATTTCTCAATTGTTAGTTTGCCATCAGGGATTAAGGACATGATTTTAAATTGTTCAGCTGCTTGTTTGGCTTCAAAATTGGCCAAATTATTTCCAATTTCCTGATCAGTCACCTTGATGTCCTTTACAGTACATAATAGCTACTTCTTCAGGTAGCTGAACAGCTTCTAGTAATTGCAGAATTTCTGTAGCATGTTTAATCTGTTTCCCTTGTGTGTTCAAAAGTCCTTGCTCTTTCCAGATAGCACCATGTGCATGGACGACACCAAATGCGTATTTAGAATCAGTCCAAATATTTATCCTTTTATCTTCAGCCAATTCCAGGGATCTCGTTAATGTTATTATTTCTGCCTTCTGGGCAGAGGTGTTTGCAGGTAGGTTTAGCTTCTATTACCTGTGAAGTGATGGTAACGGCATATCCTGCCTTTCGTTCACCTGCTTTCGTTCATGAAGCTACTACCTCAGTAAACCAAGAATCAGCGCCTTCCAGAGGTTTTTCTTTCAAGTCTGGTTGGCTCAAATGCACAGCCTCTATGGTGGCCAAGCAATTGTGTGTTAGTAGTTCTGTCAGTTGTTCCTGCAAAAAGGATGCTGGATTCACAACATTAGTGACCACAATTTCTATATCATCCCGTTCCACAGGGGTGGCCTGGTATTTTAAAAACCGTGAAGGAGATAACCAGTGGGCTCCTTTCTTTTCCAGGACTGCTGATACCACATGGGACACTAGCACAGTAATCTTCTGTCCCAAGGTGAATTTGCGAGCATCTTCAATATTCATGACAACCGCCGCCACAGCCCTTAGGCATCCGGGCCATCCTTTGCTCGCTTCATCCAGCTTTTTGAAAAATATGCCACTGCCCTTCTGTATGGTCCTAGTTTCTGAGCAAGGACCCCCAAAGCTATTTTCTGTTCTTCATAGGAATATAGCCTAAAGGATTTAGTCACATCCGGAAGTCACGGAGTTGCAGCTCTCATTAGCTCTGTTTTTAAATTTTTAAAAGCCCCTCTGCTGTATCAGTCCATTTTAAAGAAGGAGGGTTTCCTTTCAACAGTTCATATAGTGGTCTTACCAGAACACCATAATCATGGATCCAAAGTCTGCACCCATCCGGTCATTCCCAGGAATGCCCGGAGCTCCTTCGTGGTCGACGGTCATGGAGTCTGACAAATGGCTTCTTTTCTAGCAGCTCCAAGTTCTGTCTGTCCTCCTGCTATTTCATATCCTAGGTAGGAAACTCAGGTTTGGATTAGTTGGGCCTTTCATTTGGATACCCAATAACCATTCAGTCCCAGAAAATTTAATAATTCCACTGTCAACTGGATACATTCTTCCTTTGTTTCTGTAGCAATTAATAGGTCATCCACATATTGTAACAGAGTCCCGTCTGAGTAGGTGGCTTCCATGATTCTAGTTCTCATGCTAGCTGATTTCCAAAAATTGCTGGTCTGTTTTAAACTCTTTGGGTAATACTGTCCAAGTTAATTGAGTTTCCCTTCCTGTGTCAGCATTGTCCCATTCAAAAGCAAATAACTTTGGCTTTCTTTGCCCAATGGTAAGCAAAAGAAAGTGTCCTTTAAATCCAGGACAGCAAACCATTTCTGATTATTCTTCAATTTAGTCAATAAGTCATACGAATTAGCTACTACTGGACGAATATCCTCTGCTGTTTTGCTGATTGCCCTGAGATCTTGAACCAATCTGCAACTTTTCCCATCATATTCCTTTACTGTCCAGATAGGAGTGTTATATTCCAATTCACATTCAATTAATAATCTATATTTTAAAATTTATCAGTGATTGTTGATTCCCTTTGATCTTCTAATTTTAAGGGATATTGTTTTATTCTAATTGAGCAAGCCCCCCCCCCCCCTTTTTTATTTACACTTTTAGAGGCAAAGCATTTTTCGCCTTACCTGGAACTTCAGATGCCCATACTCCTTGATATACCTGATTAAGGTTTTCTTCTATTTCAGGAAGCTCCTCCTGTTTGCTTTTCTGCTGAATTACAGATAAACTCAAAACTGCAATTAATTGATTGTTTTTAACTCTAAATTCCATTTTGCCTTCTTTAAATGTTGCTTCTTGCCCTAATAAAGATTTTAGAGAATTTGGCATGCATAAAAATTCATGCATTCCTGTTTGTTTTCCCAATTTGTATTTTAAAGGTTTCAGAAAGAATGCCTCTCTTCTTTTTTTTTTTTTTTTTCTTTTTTTTTTCTTTTTTTTTTTTTTCTTGGTGGCCAGTAGCTCCCACATCTGTAACGAATTCTTTTCTCTCTGATTTAATACCAAATAACTTGCTCCTGTAACCACTAAAATTCCACTTTATTTCCTCTAGTCCCTAGTTTTAATTTAACCAGTGGATCTGGTAGGGTAGATTCCCCAGGTCCCCGTCAGTCTAGTTGCAATTCAGTCACCGGATCCACCCCATGGCACTGAACAGCATCTCTCCATCTTAACTTTCAGTTTTTCCCTGTCCTTTTCCAAAGCGAAAATTAAGGGATCTGGCAGAGCTATATTAATTCTGCATTCAGTCTCTCACTCCACGTGGTTTCTTAAAGTGAAAAACATATCTGCATACATTACTTCATCCCATTTTCCTTGCCACCTCAAAACAACATTAATTGTAACGATGTATTATAGTTCAGAGTTCCATTTTCAGGCCATTTTCCCTGATTTTCCAAAATATACAAAGGCCACCGTCGGTTACAATATTTTACCAATGTTTTCTTATTTACCGAGCCCCCAGGAGACCCTCCAAGTTACTTCCAGTGTGCCAAAATGCACCCTAAAAGACTCTTTTTCAAGATCTCTTCACTCTGCTGACTTTCCATTATCAGTCTCACATTCACACACACACACGGGATCCCACAGACACACTGCACACAGTTACAACACTGGAGACAGAGACTAAAATTCTATCAAACAAACAACAGTTAATAACACAGTTATAGCATCCTGTCACCAATACCAAAGCACACGACCAAAATCCTTAACGTAACAAGCCACAAAATAAATCAAATACCAACAAGATCCAAAACCATTTCCACAAGACACCCCCTGTGTCTTGTAGGACCCAAACCACAAGAAGCCCCCTGCTTCTTGTGGGTGTATACCAAACGGACGCTAGCAGCCGGGTATACGCCTTTACCTATTTCCTATCTCGATTTATGGAAAGCTTCCAAACCTTGCGTGCGCTTACCAAACCAACCCAATAACCAATTTAGTCTTTATGCAAGATGCCCCCTGCACCTTACAGACCATACAAAAGAAAAGAATACCTTTTATGAAGATGGTCCTTGTCTGCTCCTGCAGTGATCCGAATGAGTCGAGGGGTCCCTCCGGGAAAAATTCCCGAGGGCCCTAGGGAGCCCTGTCCTCAGTGGGTCCTGCAGCCGAGCAGAGAGGGTCCCACCTGGGGTGCCAGATTGATTCGGAGAAAACTCCAGGAACAAACTTGACAACAAAGTTTTCAAGCTGACAAGCAGGTATTCTTTATTGCAGCGCCGGGAGACTCGGGGGATAGCTCCTCCTAACGTGTGTCTCCCTGTTGCTCCACAGGCTGTCCTTATATAGTCCCTGGGCATACATACATTACGTCATTTTCCAGAAAGTTCCCCGCATGCGTACAGAATTGTGGTGGTGGTCTCTGAGGGTCGTTTACTTCTTCCAACAATCTTCATCACTTCTGGCAGCCTTTGGAGCACGTGCAGTAGATGCTCATACCAGTTTAATTGGTTCGTTAGCACAGGAGACATAATAATCCTCCTATCCTCCTACTTATCAGTTAGTTTAACTGTAGCCCATCCTGGACACCTGCCATTCCCAGATACTCCTTATCCCTGTGTCCTGTTCCTCTAGACTGTTTTTCTTAAAACTCTGTCAACTATAACAATTTATCTTGTACAAGAAGGCTCAGTGTGTTCTCTAGCTGCACTCTATTTTTTTTTTCTATGTATCATGCACTTTAGTAATTTTCCATTGCTACTGTTACAAAGCCATCAAACTTAACATTACTTAAAACTGATTCTAAAGGTTTATATATTCCATTTTGTGATTTTCTGTCCCCCTTGTTTCAGATGGTAGGTAGCGAACCAGGAGCTGCAGGCCAGCCAGGGGCTGGATCTCTCTTCTAGGCGAGCATGTGTTGTGTTCACTGTTTGCTGTTTGCTCAGAGCACTCGACTGCCTGACCCATGACAATTGAACGGGGCCCTGGTTTGTACTCTTGACAGGGCGTTTTCCCTTGTACCATTAACAGGTTGTGAATTTTCTAACATTTTAGCAGGGAATGTTGAAGTCACCTGGAGGAGGAGAGGTTTGACGTGTCCTGGGTTCAGCAATAGCAGCCATTTTTCTCCTTCTCAGTAGCTGGTGCAGTGCTGTGTTTTTGACTTTCGGCCTGGGAACAGCGCTGCTAACACCGATGTTTCTAGTTACTGCTCAGTAATGTTTAGTCTGACCAAGGACTCTGTGAGCCTCATGCTCTGCCAGGGAGGAGGGGAAGCCGGGAGGAAGCAGAGACAGGACACCTGACCCAGACTAGCCAAAGCGGTATTCCATACCACAGCATGTCATGCCCAGTGTATAAAGTGGGGGCAGTTACTCGGAAGGGGGGGATCACTGCTCGAGTCGGGCTGCTATGGGTCAGCAGGTGGTGAACAACTGTATTGTCTTCCCTTGTTATTTCCCTTATCATTATTATCATTGGTGGTAGCAGCAGTGGTTTGTGTTATACCTTAGTTACTGGACTGCTCTCATCTCAACCCGTGGGAGTTGCATTCTTTTGATTCTCCTCCCCATCCCTCCGGGAGCGGGAGCAGTGAGCGAACGGCTGCGTGGTACTGAATTACCGGCTGGGCTTAAACCATGACAACACGTCAGGTGCAGAGGGCCTGCGGGACTCAGTCCTTAGTTAGAGGCTTCCTCTTGGAAGCTCACTGCTGCAGCAGTCTGCGGGCTGTTGGCTGTGCAAGGTTGGGTGAAATGTCTTTAGTAACACTTTGGAAGGCCCTGCCGTTGTCGAGACTGAGTTTTACTGAGGGAAAGTGAAATGGAGATTCACGAACCACTTTATCCGATTTAAAATGCTTTCTCTTGCCCCCAGGCTAATCTATGTGTTTAAATTTTGCCTAGGAACGTTTAGGGGCATAATTCCTGTATTTGGCACGTGGACACGGCCTCAATGTGGAGATCTCTGCATGCATGGCCAGACTGGGGAGATTCCTTGGGTGTACAAACCCTCCCCTGATTGTCTTTCAAATGGCCATCTCTTCATGCAGGCTTGATGAAGCACTGGAGAGATGATCACGTTGGTATTTAGCTTGTCACTGGCTACTAGCACTAACACGCCATTTATAAATCTGCAAAGCAGATGCTGAGTGAGAGCCTCAGAGGGTATTTGACAATCCCGTATTTCTTTGTTTTCAATGTTCAATCCCCTTAGCACAACAGGATGGCTGCAGGCTAAAGATCCCGCGTTACAGAAACTTGATCTCAGCTGATGTACGAGCTTGGTGCTGCGAAGGCCATTTCCCTAAAAGTCTTTTTCTGCAACTCTCTGGTGGCGGGAACTTGATGCTATTGACCAACAAACAGCTGCATGTGCTTGCGTTTCTTGTCCCGTTTGTAGGTGAGCAAGAGCATACGGTGAGCGTCAAAATAAATACCAGTACGGAGAGCTGGTTGGTTCTTGCACATGTCAACATGAGCACAACTCCCTGCGTGGCTGTTTCCTGACCGGTTAACTGACATTTCCAAAGGGACATGTCTGGGCAGCAGCAGGCTGCTCTTGCTCCGTTGCTGTGGTTACAGCCCAGCAACAGTTGCCAGGGCGCAGGGAGCTCAGCTCCGTGTTGTGGTTACAGCCCTGTGACAATTATGAGCACATAGGTCGCAAGGCTCCATTGGCTTGGCCACAGCTCTGTGAGCGTTGCAGCGGGCAGTAGAGCTGCAGTGGCTGCTACGTACGCAGTGGGGCTGGAGAGCCAAGGCAGCAGGAGCAGCATCATGCTGGGCCAGAAGCCAAACCTCAGCAAGCGCATGCGTGAGATGCGGGCCAGCATAGCCCTGCAAGGTGCTGCCCCGCTGGCTTTGCATTATGGACTGGGCCAAGCAGGGGGCTTTTGGTCCCCGCATCATCCTGCACGGTACCAACAGCTCCTCAATGTCCTGCAGGGCTAGCGAGGACGTTTTACTCCAAGCCAGAGGAAGAAAAGTTAAATCAGAACCGGGAGCTGCTGCCCCAGCTGCGAGAGGCGGTGCAGGAGGATACCCATGTCCTGGGCCGTGTGCGGAAGGTACCAGCAGGTCCCATTTGCTGCCTCCGTGACTGTGGATCTGCAGAGCTGCAGAGCCAGCTTCTCCACTGGTCCTCTCCGGGAGCAGGAAGAGCAGGGCAGCAGGAGAGCAGGAGGCTGGGACCATCCCCAGGCTGGCACTGATGTGCTCTCTGTTCTTCTGCCCACAGCATGAGCTCTCCCTCTCTGAGGCTTGCGGAGCAGAGCAGCCCTTGGGCAATGCTTTGGCCAGTAAGACGGTGGAGGTAATAGCAGAGTCCAGCGGGCGCAGGCTGCTCGCAGCGGGCTGGGGTTCAGGGGATGCTCAGAAGGACCGGTTGTAGGGACCTGGTGCCAGCACCAGGACAGCCCCACAGGGCTGGTGCAGTGAGACACGGGGTGTTCATGAGTGGTCCCGTGGAACCCTTTGCACTGCAGGACCCATCAGTGTCCTCCGTTAGCTCCCTGAGCGGGACCTTTGCCCCAGCAGAGCTCCTGTCCCGCCAAGGGAGTGACCAGGTGCCAGCATCACCAGCTCTGCCTTACAAAGAGTTTTGCAGGCAGGACCCCTTCTCCCGTGGGTGCCCATCGAGCCCTGCCTCCAGCCTGGCAAATGCTCACATCCCATGCAGGTGGCCCAGGAGAAGCTGCGGGCCGAAATCTATGGCCGGGTGAACACGTGCAACATGCTGCTGTACCAGGTGAAGCAGCGGAGCCGGGCCAAGGAGCAGCTGCAGAGGCGGCTGCAGCAGCTGCAGGATGTGCAGATGGACGAGAAGCAGCACCAGGCACAGGTCCCAGGGCCCCTTGCTGGGGTGGCAGCACCCGTGGGGGGGTTCAGTCAAGCCTGCAGCCCTGGGTGGGCGCCGGTCTCAGCACACGGGCTCACCCCTTGTCCCCAACCATCTCTGCCCCAGGTGGTTCGTACGCTGGAGAGCAGCATTGAGAAGACGCAGACAAAAGTCCACGCTGGGCAGAAGGTGACTGCCCTGTACGTGGCGGTGCGGGATGCCCTGAGGAAGGTGAGCTCATCCTCACTGCGCCGTGGTCTCAGCCGCTCCCCCTGCAAAGGCCCTGAAGTGCCCAAGGGGCTGTGCTGGTGGGACACCCTCCTGCAGGAGCTCCTCCTGCTCCCCCCCATCTTCTGTCCCAGCACAGGGCACCCCTGGGACTCAGTGGGCTGTGGCTCCCCGTGTCCCAGGAGCTGGCCCACCTGCCCCTGCACCTGGACGTGCTGAGTGAGACGGCCGAGCTGCAGCACGGGGAGGTGGAAGACATGGAGCTCAGGGCCTCGCATGGTCTCAGAGCTGCTCGTGTAGCCAAGGTGAGAGGGTCCAGCGCACCTCAGGGTGCTTTCCTGCCCTGCAGAGCCCACAGGTGGCACCAGGTGCCCAGGCTGCTGAGTCTTCCTTCGAGGAAAAGCAAGACTGAGCTTGGCTTCCCCACAGTGCCCAGATGCCTCCCGAGCTCCTCCCATGTCTGGCTCTTGGGCCAGGCTGCCCTGAGCTGGGGACAGCTGCCTGAAGCACTGGCCATGGGGAAGGTGGCATTCTCCATTCTCTAGCTGCCCTTGCTCAGTTTCCTCCCGGGGCTGTTTACTCGGGGTAGGGGGTGGCATTTTTGGTGCTGGCCATGCCCATGTTAGAAGCCCACAGAGGTCCATTGTAGCTTTGGGAGCCACTTCTTTTCTGCTCTGCTCTGCTCTGCTCCAGGAGCACAAGGCCAGGATGGAAGCCCAGTTCCGTGCCGAGAGAGAGCTCAGGGCCCGCACCCTGGCTGCTCGGAAAGTGCGCGTAGACAGACGCTGGCTCAAGGAAGCAGAAGAAAGGCTTCTGAAAGCGGTGAGCTGGGGGGACCTGGCCCAGGCAGGGTTGCAGGCACAGGGCGGGCATCGGTGCCCAGCCTCCCGTGGGCGAGGGGCTGCAGGGCCAGCTCCCCCAGGGTGCCAGCAGCTCAGGGTTGACGATGAACATCCTTGCAGCAAGCCAGGCATGACGTCGCCAGGGACTTGCTGAGCCTGCCCGACCAGGACCCGCTGGTGGGTGAGTGCCTGTCAGGGTGCAGGGGGGGATGCGGGCGCAGCCGCAGGCATCCTTCCCTGCCACAACCTTTCCACCCCAGCTGCCAAACCGGAGGCCACCAAGTCCCGGCTGGAGCGTGACGCCTGGCTGACGGAGAAGATGGAGAAGGCCAAGGCTGCGGTGCAGTGCTCCTGCCTCTGGGTGAGCTGAAAACCCATCTCTGGTAGAAGCTGGGGCTGCTCCAGCCCCAGGGAGCTGAGCCTTGTCTGCTCACCTTGGTCCATTGCAGGGTTATCTGCCCTCCTCTGTCCCCAGAGCCCCCCAGGGCCCCTCTTGTGCAGGCAGGACGGAACTGCTGTGCTCCACGACACGAACTTGCAGCGGTTCTGTGGTTCCTGGGGCAGAAACCTCCCCAGCACCGCGGCCCAGATCCTGTACCCTGCAGGAGTGGCCTGGGCTGAGTCCATGTGCTCTCCCCCGGCCAGGACGTCCCCGGCAGGCTCCTGGCACAGCAGAAGTCCCTGGCGGCACTCGAACAGTACCTCAGAGGGCGCCAGGAGAAGCAGCAGGAGCTGAAGAAGGCACTGAAGGAGCTGGAGATGCAGCGGGATGAGCTGAAGTTTCGCCAGCCCGCAGACACAAGCAGGTGCTGCTGGGCTCCGGACAGCCATGCCAAAGGGGCCACCAGCCCTGGGGGCAGGGGGGCATGTGCATGGCAGGTGTCCCAACAGGGCACCCCTTCCTTTGTCACCCTGCGGCTGCCCACCCCTCCCGCACTGGGAGGGTTTCTGAGCAGAGTGCTGCCCCAGCTCTGGCGCTGGCAGAGCACCCAAAGAGGAGCCTTGCTCCTTGCCTGGCACGGGAAGTGGGCCCAGCAGCAGCACGGGGTTGAGCTGCAGGCAGCACCTCTGCTCTGCGCTTGGGGCAGGGGAGAACGTGGGCAGCAGCTTTTGCAAGAGCTCTGGGGCGTCTGCAGCCCTGTGCACTTGGATGGATGTGACCGTGCTTGGCTCCAGGGGGCTGGAGGAGGAGCTGAGGACGAGGCTGCAGTGGGAGGAGGCTCGGCTGGCAGAGAGGCGAGCGCAGCTGCTGAGGAGCCAGGAGACGCTGCTGGAGTTTGCAAACGGACTCGACAGCCTCTGGGGCCGTCTGCGGGGCATCACCGTGCCTGGCCAGGTACCCGCACAGGGCCGGGCTGAGCACAGCCCAGGCTCTGCTTGCTGCTGCAACGGCACCGTGTGGTGACGCTCGGTGCAGCAGCCATCACCCCGAGGGGCTCGCTTTCCCCACCGAGGCTGTTCTCTCTCTTGACTCCAGGAGCATTCTGTCAAGGCCGTGGGAGCGCACGAGAAGCTCCAGCAGTGTGAGCAGAAGCTGCAGTACCTGGTGCAGCGGGTGGCTCACCTGCCCCCCTGCAGCCACAGCGAGGATGATGAGGTGCCCGGGGGCTCCATCCCTGCTGCGGTCCCTGGGGACCCACACAGGCTTTCCCGGGTGGCCCAGCCCAAGCCATCCTCCCAGCTGGAGGATGGAGGTGCTCGAGGGAGGAGCCACGGAGCAGCTCAGGCCCCGGTGGCCCTGGGCTCTGTGGGCTGTTCCCTACCAGGGGCATATGGAGCTTGGGCACCCCTTTGGCTGGAACACCCGCCTCCCCTTCAGCTATGAACACAGCGTCTCTTTCACAGACTTTTGTGAAGGTCAGGCAGCTGCTGGAGAAAACCCTCATGAACGAGCCGCAGAACCAGAAGGTTTCCTTGGAGGACGTGTGCATGAGGGTCCAAGGTAGGAAAGGGGACACATCCCACAGCAACTGCCGCAGCCCCTGCCTCCTGGCATTTCTGGGCCTCCTTGCCCACCTCCCAGTGTCCCAGCAGAGCCCAACCCAGGAGTTGCTCCGGGTGCTGGGGCTGACCTCGGCTGTCTCCAGGGCTTTGAGCATGGTGCTGCTTTTATGTGTGGATGTGGGAGAGCGAAGGCAGGCGGTGGGCTGGGGAGCGTAGAACCGCCGCAGGAGCAAGGAGGGATGCTGTGGGGCAAGCGGGGAGACTCTCGTCGTCTTCAAAATCACTGGGCTGCGAATATTCTTCACAGGCAGTGCTTGGCTCTGCCAGTAGCCTCCTCCTGTGGGAGCTTCTGGTCCCTTACCACCTTTGCTTAACACAGCAGGACCCAGGCCTTTGTGGGAAGCCCCAGCAAGGTCGAGAGAGGCCCCAGCAGGTCCCCCTGGGCTGCTGGTGTGGCACAGCCAATCGGCAGTGCCTGTCCTGAGGGCTCTCCACGATGCCAGCAGCCCTCCAAACTGTGCCGGCTCCTCCTGGGGACACAGGCACAGCAGAGGCAGCCCCGCAGACCCTCCCCAGCCCACTCCTCTGCTCTCTCCTGCAGACGATTCTGATTTTGGGGACAACCAGAGCAGCCTTGTCTTCAGCAGAGAAGACATCAAGAAGCAAGGGCTGCGGCTGATTGAAAGGAAGAAGAAAAGCAAGAGGAAGTAGTGCTTGCTCCCCGAGAGCTGGGGATGCCTCAGCCCACCCCTTGTACACTTTTCCCTTGATTTAATAGAGATGCTTTTCATTCCTCCAAAGCTTGTGTCAGAGCTGAAACAGGAGGGCGCAAGTCACTTCTGTCCCTTCTGGGATCTTATTGCCAAAACGTAGCGCGAGTTGTGGTTTTGCAAGGAAGCTCCAGAAGGAGCAGGATGTGCCAGTGACTGCATCTAATGGAGCTTCCCAGAACCAAGAGCCCAAGAGGCATGTTCTTCTGCAATGACACCGTGCTTTACTGCCACCTGCCCGCCTCCTGCCCCTGTCTGTGTGCTTACCACAGCCAGGGCTGTGAGCTGAACTCTGAGAACTGTATCCTGGAGAGCGTGCGTAGAAGAGCCCAACCGCCAAAATCAAAACACGCAATGCCTCCTCCCACAACAACTCTGCCAGGACAGAAAGCTCTTGCTGGGCATCACCTACACGTGGTGAGCACTAGATAAGCCCCACCGACATGCCAACCTGCCCTTTCTTAGCCGCCTAAAACTCCATCCCTTCACATGGAAGGGAACCAAGGAAAACCTAGGGTGGAACGTGGGCACTGGCGGCAGGCAGAATGGGAGCCCTGGGGTGGTGAGGCACCAGGAGGCCTGTGTGAGAGGACCGCCGCTCCACTGGGCTGAGGGAGTGAGGAGCAGTGGGTCTGGCCCCCACCTGGCCACACCGTCCCCACCACAGTGGGGTGGACAGCGGCATCCATGAGGAATGGCTCAGGGAGATCCGAGAGGAGCACACAGGAAGGTTAGGGGGACAGAAAACAAAAGCGATGTGCAATACAATTGTTCATCCACTGGTGTCAAGGAGGCTGGCCAGCAGGATGCCGAGATGAAATTCCTGCAGACCATCTTCACCCTGTGTGAAGCTGGCAGGGCCAGGGGCTTCTCGCAGTGCCTGAAGGAGTTCTACCACCAATTGCAGGTGGTAGAGACTATCACAGCGAGGGGACACCCGGTTGCTCTGGGGAAGGGGGCACGTTGCCAGGCACCAGCACACTGTCAGGACAGGGCACAGGCAGGGACCAGCGCGTGCAGACACCAAGCTGCCTGAGGGGCCGCGGGTGCCAGAGCGGCCCTGGCAGCTGGGACGCTGCCCAGCATCGCCCCCATGCCAGACACACCTGAAGGCTGAACCCTGTTCCTGCAGCACGGTGCCCACCACGTCCTCATTCTTCCAGGGCAGGGAGCAGGTGAAGGAGACCAAGTGAAGCAGAGCCGGGAAGCTCAGGGCATGGCTCAGGGGCCACTTCCCAGCACTGCACTTGCGGGTCCTTGCTCCCACTGTTGAGCTACACCTGTGGGCTTGAACAATCCTTGTTCGTACTATCGTTACTATTTCTTTGTATTTCACTTGTTTTCCTCCACTTTGCCTCTGCTTCCAGCAGTGACAGTTTGCAGGCAAGGCTGCACAAACGTGCTGGGAAAGACCAGGGAGAGGGAGACGGTCACCTCTGGGTCATCCCTACAGTCACAAGCTTCTCTGAACCCCACATCATGGTAAGGGTTTCTGAGCCAAAACATGGTAAAAGACACCCTTAACCCAGCTGAGTTTACTGATGATGGGAGGCTGTGCCACAGCTCAGGCAGGCAGCAGGGTGCCAATCCCCACCAGCCCCGGCTGGGCACTGCACAGTCGTTTAACGGTTGTTACACTCCTTTACCTGCTGCTTTTTCCTCTTCCTCTTCCTGGGAGCTGCTCCTGGCTCTGTTCCCTTGCCATGCTGCAGGCTGTCATCAGCAGCCACAGGCAGGGAGCTGTGGACAAGAGCAAAAGGCCTGAGACCCACTCAACACAGCACCGTGGCTCCTGCCCTCTCCTCGTGCTGCAGTCAGACCCCTCCATCTTCCCTCTTCCTCCCCATGCCAGGAATGCAGCAGCACCCTCAGCCTACGTGTGCCACCAGCCCGAGCCTGTCCCCAGACCCCCAGGAGCTGCTGGAGGCCACAGAGCTCCCACGCCCGCTCTCACCTCGAGGCAGCAGCCCCGTCCCTGCACCACTCCAGGACAGCCACAAAGAAGCCGTGGGTGAGGGTGTCAGCAGCAGAGGCACGGAGGTAGCTCTTTGCTCCAGGCAAGGCAGCGAGTCCTTGGCAGGGCCAGCAAGGGAAGGCGTCCACCAGCCTGCAGTGTGGGATGAGGGTCAGGGCCAGACCCTGCATCCCCCCAACACCAGACACACCTGAAGGCTGAGCCCCACTCCTGCAGCACAGCCCCCACCACGTCCTCGTTCTCTTGGTGCAGAGAGCAGGTGGAGTAAACCAGGCGCTGCAGAGCCGGGAAACTCAGGGCATGGCTCAGCACCTTGTGCTGGAAGCCGGCCAGCGCCTGCAGCCGCTCGGCACTTGGGGCAGCCTCTGCCATCGGCACCTGGTTCACCATCCCTGCAGGGAGAGCAGCCGTCGCCTGGGGCCTAAGCACCCACAGCCCACCCATAGGTGGGCGGCCAAAGCCCCTGTGTTACCTGAGCCACTGCAGGCAGTGTCAAGCAGGATGCAGGACACCTTGCTGTACTTGGGGTCTCCAGGATCCACCGTCAGGAAGCCCTGCTGGGCCAGCTGGAAACCGGTGACACCAGCACGCATCAGCATGGTGCTCATGGTGGCAAGGCGCTTGGTGTCCACATCAAAGGCAAAGATCTGACTGAAGGCAGAGCCCGGCACCCAAGAGACACGTAAACATCCCGCACGGCCTCAGGAATGCGCTGCCCAAGCAGCATCAAGCACCGGCCATCGGCCAGGCAGGCAGTGCTTGGGAGCTGCTCCCCGAGCTAGGGCAGGGGCTTCAAAGTGAACCCCTGTATGATCCCACGTCCCACTGTGCCCTCCCCAAGCCACGAGCCTACCCAGGGAAAAGCGAGCACCACACAGCCCTGCCCTCACCCCTTGTTCTTCAGGATGGCCGCCAGGTGGCTGGTCTTGTTCCCAGGTGCAGCACAGGCATCGATGCCGTGGGAGCCAGCAGCAGGGCTGAGGAGGAAGGCCGGGAGGCAGCTGGCCTGCAGGAGGACAAAGCCCCATGAGCGGAGCAGGCAAGAAGTCCCTGTCCCTCCTCAGCCATGGCTGACACTGCGGGGCTGCAGGCAGCCACAGCAGCAGGGGACAAGTCCACCAGCACCCACTGCCAGGAGCCTCTGCCTCACCGCAGCCTCCCGCTGCAACCAGAGCTGGTCCCGGCTCCTCCTGGGGGTTACAGCCCAGTTCACAGCAATACCCCCATCCGTACATGTTATGGAAGCAGAGCCACAGGGCAACCCCGTGGCTGCCGGCTGCATTCGTCCTCTCTGCTGCAGTAAAGCACGAGCACAGCCTTCAGCATGTGGGAAGAAGCTTCCTCTCCACCCATGTCAGGGGATTCCCCAAGCCCTGCAGCCTCCTGCCAGCAGCTCCCCAACCTGTCCTGCAGAACAATGTGTCCTGAAGTGTACAGCAGGTTCTCATGGAAGTCTGTCTGCGGAGGGAAAACCAGCAGCTCCAGGAGGTGAAGGTCCAACAAGAATTTCTTCCTGGAGAGGGACCTCAGTTTTTCCACACTGCCCATGAGGCACAGGGATGATGAACACACAGTCCTGCCTCATCCTGCCCACACCAGAGCTCTGCAGAGCCCAGGCTGACACCCTCTTTGTCCCATGTCTCCTCTCTCCTTCAGTGCCAGGCAGCGCATGGAAGGGCAGAACATAAGAGTGGGGAGTGGGGACACCCCAACCCAGGCACCCTGAGCACTAAGACCGATGACCCCCTGACCCACAGGACCTCATCCCAAGCCTTTGCTGCTCACTGACACCCCAGATAAGCCAGGGTAGCAGGAAGAAACGCTTACCTGGCTGCCTTGCCCAGGTAGGAGTTGCCCTGACGCTTGAAGAAGTCAATCACGTCGTCCACACAAGTCTTCAGGGTGTTGACCCGGACGTAGCGCGGTACCTGGGAAGCTGGGGGAGCCGTCTGGATCACACACAGTCACCCACTGCCACCACCACGGGGACACCACCGCGCCCAGAGGCACACTCACCGCCGGGGCCGGCTGCCTGCGCCGGGGCCAGGAGGTCCTCGTTGCGGCTCACCTTCTGCCGCACCTTCAGGCGGGCCAGCTCGGCCTCCAGCCGGGCCCGGTGCCGCCGGGCCAGCGCCTTCCAGCGGCCCCCGCACTTCAGGCCCTTGCCGAAGAGCAGGTCGTACACCAGCACCTGCGGGGACGAGGCTGAGCCGGGACCCGCCGTCCCGGGACCCGCCGCCGCCGCCGCCACCCCCGGCCCCGCTCACCTTCGCCAGCTGCGGGGACAGCTTCTTCTCGGCCCGCAGCAGCGCGGCGCCGGCCAGCAGCTCCTCCAGCACCGGCGAGTAGCGGAGCGTCTCGGACACCAGCGCGTACAGCTGCCGGACGTGCTGCGGGGCGGCCAGGGGCTGCCCGGGGGCACGGCCCCAGCACGACCCCGGCACGGCCCAACCCCGCACACCCCCCGCACAGCCACGGCCACGGCCACGGCCACGGGCGCAGGCCCGCCCCTCCCGCGCACCGGGAGCCGGCTGTGGTACACCAGCGCCGTGACGCCGCCGCCGCCGCGCTCCAGCCCGCTGTACAGCCCCATGGCGCCCGCGGCCCGCCTGCGCACACGCCACTTCCGGCGATGCCGCGTCCCGCCCGGCAGCGGGCAAGGACGGGCAGGTCCAAGAGCCCGCCGCTCGGCCGGGGAGGAGGCGGGCGGGGACTTCCGGGGTCTTCGTGCCGCCGGAAATAACCTGAACACAGAGCGGGAGGGACGCGGGGTTGCGGGGGCGAGGCCAGAGGAGGCCACGGGGATGCTGCGAGGGCTGGAGCAGCTCTGCTTTGGAGCCAGGCTGAGAGAGCTGGGCTGGGGCAGCCTGGAGAAGAGAAGGCTCCTGAAGGGGAGACCTGAGAGCAGCTCCAGTGCCTAAAGGGGCTGCAGGGAACCTGGAGAGGGGCTTGGGACAAGGGCCTGTAGGGACGGGACAAGGGGAATGGCTTGAACCTGCCCGAGGGGAGACTGAGATGAGCTCTGAGGCACAAGCTCTTCCCTGTGAGGGTGCTGAGGCGCTGGCACAGGGTGCCCAGAGAAGCTGTGGCTGCCCCATCCCTGGCAGTGCTCAAGGCCAGGTTGGACACAGGGGCTTGGAGCAAGCTGCTCCAGTGGAAGGGGTCCCTGCCTGTGGCAGGGGGTGGAGCTGGAGGAGCTTTAAGGTCTCTTTTGCTCCTGGCAGGGGAATCGTGTTCCGTGTGCTCGTCCCTGCCATGGTGCCTGCCCGGCAGGACAGTGTAGGGCTGTGGAAGCTGCAGGTATTGGGCAGCAGCACCCCATGGACAGTACCAGGCCGCGGGCGGGGTAAGGAAACGGGTGGCACGGACACACGGCCCCCAGGAGGCGGCAGGCTCCGGCCCCGCCCACCCCGCAGTGGCCCCGCCCCGCCGCTCGCGGCTCCCGCGGTGCATTCCGGGCCCGCGGCCCTTACCGCGGCGCTGGTCGGGGATGGCGGTGCCGGGCCCGCGCGCGGGGCGCTGGCTGCCGGCGCTGGCCGTGGCGCTGACCGTGGCGCTGGCCTGCTTGGTGCTGCAGGGATCGCTGCTGGGCGCGGCGCTGGGCGCGGCGGGAGCCTGGTGTGCCATGCGGCCCGGCCCGCCCGCCCCGCGCGGGCCCGCCCCGCACCCGCCCGCGCGGCGCCCGTACGGCAAATCTGCCGCTAACGGCGGCCCGGCCGCTGGCACCGCCCGTGCTGAGGGCGCCGTGTCCCGCCGCTGCTACCTCGAGTGAGCGCTGGGGGGAGGACGGGATCGGAGCCTCCCGCCGCTAACGGTGGCGCTGACCGTTGTGTCCCCGCAGGGCCCCGCAGCAGAGCGTGCGCCGCCGGTACCCTCTGCCGCCGGACCGGAGCCCTGGGAACGTTTTGCTGACGGTACGCTGGGACAGTCAGATGCCCAGGGGCTCGCCGTGGGCCCGACGCCCAGCCCCGCTCCGCAGCCCCGTGACTGTTAAGGTTGCCGGCCTGTCTCACTCTCCTGCGTGAGTACGGGGAGGGTGGAACCGGGCTCGGGCCTGCGGCGTGCGCAGGCAGCGCCGGGAGAACTTCACCTTGATGGGCCCGAGCAGGGGGGATCCGGACTTGGGCCCCTTGGCCCTGCAGCAGCTCCCCGGCGGCGGCAGCCCGGTGGTGTGCGACCCCAACCCCCCGGGGAGGCTGCACCAGGAGCCCGGCCCCCTTTATGGGGGGAAAACCGGGCCCTGGTGGGGGATCTTGCTTTGTGGATCGCAGCTTGCCTAATGCCATGCACTGCTTTGCTTTGACCTGCAGCTTGACACAACAAATCTTAGCTAGGAACTTCCAGGACAAAAGCAGCCCAGACCCCTGCGCCAAAGAGACGGTGCTCAGTGCCATCAAAGAGTGCAGGAAGAGGCCCTTGCAGCAGGACGACCAGGCTTTGGGAAGTGATCATGAGAACAAGAGGAGGTAATGAGCCGGCAGTGCAGGTCGCTGCCAGTAAGTTGGGAAGGTCTAAAAGGGGCTAGTGCTTCAGTGGTGGCAAATGGGATGTGACCAGGAGTGGGTGGAAAAGCGCTACTGGAAGTGAACTGCAGAGGGAAGCACAACCTGGGCCTCTGGGCCTTGTTGGGAAGTTCTCCTGGGCTTCGTTTTGCCCTTGAGATTAATGGGATGTGGTTTAGGGTTTTGTCTGGGCAAGCCCGTGGGTCAAGTGTGTTTCCCTTCATTGCTGGGGGTTGAAGAGGCTGGGATGTGGTTTGAGTAAGCCTCGCTGTGCTTGAGCTGGTGGGGGAAGTGGCTTTTGTCATCACAGGGATTCACAGACTGGGGAAACGTGCTGGGAGATGCTGGGATGCCCTGCAGGCTCATCGTCTCTATCCTTCAGTCAGCCCCAGGCTTCCAGGAGTGACGGGATCCCTGAGTCTTACCTCCCCAGGTGGAAGCAGTGTCCTTTAAGCAGGCCGTGTGCTTCTTTTGTGTGCTGTAGGTAGCGAAAGGAGGTACAAACACAAGGGTAAACAAGAAATACTATCTTTTGCTTTTGTTAGGTCAGTGGCTTCCAGCTCTGAACTCAAAGTAGTCAGGGCTCAGTGTCTTTCCCAGTGCACTGGGAAGAACGAGGTATAAACCCTGGGTGCCAAGGTGTGTGGAGCCTTTCTCTCTGCCCAGGCATGTTGCTGCCTCACCATTCTCCCCTCCTGGTTTTAATCCTTGTGGACATGAAGGCTGTTTACCTTGTGCTCCTTCTACGCTGCTGCCGCGTTCCTGGGCTGGAGAAGGGGAACTGCAGGAGAAACTGCAGAAGAGTGGCTCGGGCAGTGCCTGGTGCATTGTCTTGAGTGCTGCACTGGGGCTGCTGCTAGAGGTGGTCCAGAGAGCAGTGGGACGAGTGGTGGTTCACGGGGCTCCTGCATGGCAGGGCCCGCCCTTCTGTCTGCCACTGCCGAACTTCCCTCTGCCCTTGAACCCTTGGCTTGATGAATCTGCAGCCTGCAGGAGCCGAGCAGGACAGCAACAGGATGGGTGCACAGACAGCATAAGCTTGGGCTTTTTTTCTTTATTTCATTTCTTTCAATGTGCCAATGCACAGCTCTGCCATAAAATCCAGTTTCGAAGGCATTAATGTCTGGCAAGCATGCAGAATGACTTTAGGCAGCAAATAATGCAGCCTTTGAGAGCAGAAAGAAACCAAAGTCACCTGGAGAGCTCAGGATTGCCCATGCGCTGGGACCAGCATGCTTGGAGCTCCAGGGAAGCACTTGGGCTAAGTGACAAGGCGGATCATGCACCTCCAGCCCAGCTTCACAGCAGGTTTGCTGTAGGACTTTCAGACTTCAGCTCTTGACTGAGTCATGGTAGGAAGGGGATCAACTTCTTACTCCCAACATTCTGGGGCACTGGTTAGGAAGAGGTCAGAGGTATGAGTTTCAGAGGTCAGGTCTGTTCCAGAAACAAGCTGCTGAGTCTTTCTGAAATATTGTGGCTTCAAATAATGGATTTGACCAGCAGGCAGCTGGTGCAGGTGCTGGTGCTTGGGAGGAGAGAGGCAGTTTGGGTGAGAGGCAGTGAGGACAGGACCAGGTGGAGAAAGAACCTGCAGAAGGATGCGAATGGGGGAAAACTCTGTCCTGGGTATTGGGTGGCAGGAAAAAAGCAAGATTTGTGCTTTCCAGTGCTGAGCCTGCCTGGAAAAGGGTACTCTCCCTGGGCTGGGAGCTCTCCATGCTACCACAGACTTGTGCCCTCTCTCCTGCAGGCGCTGTGGCAGCAGTGAAAGTGGGCAGTTGGCTATACAGACACCAGAAGCAAATGGTGCCCCTGCCTCTCTTGTACCGAAGTAAGTACTCTGGGGCAAAAGCAACTCTGAGCTGGGGATGGGGAGTCGAAAAAGCCTGTGGATTCTGGGAAGGGTGCTTGCCTTTGTCTTGGGGAGCCCACCTTTGGGGAGATCATGAGAGCCTGTGGTCGTGCCTTTGGTCTGTCACCCTGAGCACAGGCAGTGGCTCTAAAGGCTGTGCTGCTGCCGAGGCTTGTTTCCAAGTCCTGCACTCTAAGGAGCAGTGGGGTTGCTTTCTTCCACCCACTGTACAGTGAAAGGACCTGTGGGGAACTCATGAAATCTTTAACCTCCAGGCCTGAAGCTATGAAGAGGGACCTTGACTCACACCACCCAGAGGAGTGCTCAAAATCGAACATCTCTTCTCCCAGCAAAACATACACTGCAGGCATCCCAGGTTCTGAGCGCAATGCCATCGCCAGCTCTTACAGCTCAAGCCGGGGACTCCCACAGGTAGGAAATGTCTTGCCTAAGGCAGCCCTGGAGCCCAGCATGCAGCTCTTTTCCCCTCCCCCCTGTGCCCTGGCCAGTCTGCTGGGGGATATATCCAGAGGAAAAGAAAAGACAAAATCTCTTTGCTGTGCTGACAGCTTTTCAGCCGGAGGCAGCAGCACGCCTGGGAGCCTTGTGTTCCCACTTCAGCATGGGTCTCCTCTGCAGCTGCTGAGCTGTAATAAAAGACTGCTCACATCCTGGTCTGGGCTTGCAGGTGTGAGAGTGGGACGTAGTCATGGTTAATGGAGCTATGCATCTATGCAGGACAAGGTTTTCTCCAGGGTGGATCAGAAGGGAAGGATTTGCTCTGGCTGGGCCAGCAGTGTCTTTCCGTCACCTCAGCCATAAAGAGCCTGGAGGCCACTTGCTCCCAGAGTGGATTCAGTTTAGGGTGCTCAGACTTTGCCTTCCATGGACGTTCTGGAGGGGAGTTGAGCAGCGTTGAAGCAAGAGGGGCTCTGGGCTCGGTAGCCAGTGCCTGGGAGATGGGATTTACTCTACAGTGATGAGGAGCACAGGAGGCTGTGCTCCCCTGAACTAAATCAGTTACTGTTGGTCTCTCTGTGTTACAGGTGAAGAGAAGGAGGTGTCTGAGTGTGTCCCCACAGTCCAGCACAGCATCCTCCTGCTGCGAGATGCCAGAGTGGCCTCTTAAGAAAGGAAGGTAACATACTGCTCATCTGGCGAGTGCCTGCTTGTTGATGCCAGCTGGGAAGAAAGCAGTTACCTTTCCAGCCATCCCAGTACCTAAGTCCTGCTCTCCAATGAAGCCATGACACTCCAGGCCCTGAGACACAACTGCTGGGTCACCCAGCTGTGGGGAAGCCCTGTTTTGTCCATCAGTATTCCTGCAGCCTTGTTCCACTGTGGTCCTTGCTTCAGTGTTGACCTGCACCATGCCCGCCCTGCTCCCAGGCTGGGTTAGAGCTTGAAGGGCTCAGATTGCTGCAGCGGTGATATTGCTGTGTGGCATTGGCATGTCCTGGGTCTGGCTGGTTGCCAAAATGCTGCAAAGAGGCAGCCCCTGATTTTTGCCATCTCCTCAAAAGCAATTCATAGGAGCTCCAGGAAGGCTGTAATGTAGTGCCTGCCTGGGCATGCAGGCCTTTGTTCTCTCTGCTGGCTCGGAGAAGCACCTGACCTTGTCCTCACTAAAAGTGACATAGCAGCTGCCCTGCTGACAGGGTGTGTTCAAGCCAGGGCCCTGTGAGTGGCAGCAGCTCCCACCCCAGATCCCTGGCTGCTGCCCTGAGGCTGCCCAAGGCAGGGCCCTGGTTAGGGGAGAGGAGCAGCTCCTCTGCCTGGAGCCATGCTCAGGCTGCTGCTGTGACTCAAGGCTGTTGCCCTGAGCTCTGCAGTTTGGCAAAGACAGCAACGAAACACAGCAGGGATGCTTGTGGGAGTCCTTGGCGTATTGGGTCTCGTCCTGCTCCCAGGGTAGGGGGCCAGTCCTGGGGCTGACCCTAACTGGCTTTCTCCGACTTGCACAGGGAACGGGAGATGCGGCATTCCAAAAGTTGCACTCCAGTAAAATTGGACAAGGCTGTGCAGATGGAGGAAGGTGAGTGTAGGAGGGGCCCAGCTCTGTGCCATGGTTGGATGGGCCACTGGTGCGGGGCAGCAGCAGGACATGAGGTAGCTCAGGTCTGCAGGTGGGATGAGCTTCAGGTGTCCCCTGGAAACCAGGAATGTGCTGGTCCTGAGGCAGTGGTGTTTCTGCTGGCCTCAGTGACTTGCCCTAAAGGGTTTTCCTGATGCTAACTGAGGCGCTGACAGATAACTTGGGGGTTGGTCTGCAAGGGGGAACACCAGCCTCCATGCCAGCATGGTCCAGGTGTCAGCCTCAGAGCAAGATCTGCTGCAGTACAAGTAGCACCCTGCTCAAATTCCAGGGGAAGCTCGTTCTAACACTTCCTCAGCTAAAAGAGAACGGAAATTCCGTGTGCCCATTGTGGATAGGGTCTCGTGGCACAGTACGAGATGTGGCCACGTCTGGCAGTTTGTGTGGTTTGTGGTTCAGGGGGGCAGCATGCAAGGAGTGTGTGTGGAGGTGGGATGGGGCCGCTGGCCCGTGGAGCCCCAGCGGGCTCTCGTGACAGCTTCCCCGTGGATCTCTTGTGGCCAAGCTGCTGCCACAGGGCATCGCAGCTTTGTCCGCGGCTTAAGGCTGTGTCCCTGGCTCTGCCCTCTAGGATGGGCATCCAGAGAGGAGTGGAAAGGGAGAACCCCCTTGGTACAGTCCAAACGCCTCTGCTGGGAGCTGCTCCTGACTTGTCTTTTTCAGTAGCTGTTGAGAAGCCTGAGCAGAAGCGGCGGCAGTCCCCGAGCCCACCACCCTCACCAGGGAACGGAAGACCGCGCAAGAGGAGTATCTGCCTGCTGGTGCCGTGGGATAATGAACCACTGGTGCTGGTACGTCGCTGTCTCGCAGCCTCTTGTGCTCTCGTCTGGGGACAGAATGTGCCCAGTGCAATCCCTGCAGGGCTGGGGGCAGGCTGACCTGCCTGTCTTGGGGAAGGAGGTTTCGTCCTTGGCTGAGTGGGAAGTGATGCTCTCCCCTGCCCTGGTGTGTGGTGGCTGTGCATGACTGTGCTGCCCGCTGCTGGAGCAGGTACTGGCTGGGCAAGGGTGCTGTGCCCTCAGCGCCAAGCCGGGGCTCAAACGAATGGGGACCAGAGCTCTGCAGTGGCTGTGGCAGAACCACGGCTTCCCGGCTCTGGCGCCAGCCTGCTTCCACACCTCTTTCTTGGCAGCCCCCTGCACCTGACCCCGGCTACCCCATCACGGAGGAGATCATAGAGGAGGAGAGGAAGGCAGCGCAGCAGCGGTTGCACCGACTCTTGCGGCCTAAGGCGGGTAAGGGCAGACTGGGAATGTGAAGGGCATGGCAAGGAGGAGACAGCCATGGCGCGGGCTGGCAGGGCTGTGGGGTGTCCGTGCAGTGCAGGCTGAGAAAGCTTCTGGGCCGGTGCTGGGCCGGTGCTGCCTGGTCCTTGGGTCTAAAACTCCTAGAGCCTGGTGAAGGCTCGGGCGGGAGACCTCATGCCCCGCAGTCCCTAGGGTAATAGGCAAGGTTCCCCAGGGCCGGAGCTGTGAGCTGTTCATGCTGGGAGGCTCTGCTAAGGGGTAGTCCCATGCACCAAGTTGTGGGTCCTGATTTCGTGCTGCCTCCCAGCAGATGTGGTCTCCAGCACCACTGCAGAGGGTATGCCCATGTCTGGGCCACTGGCTTGCACCGTGACCTCACCATGGCCTGCTCCTGCCCCAGCTAGCACCAGCTCACTCCCAGACAGCCTGAATCAGATGCAGAGCAGTGCGGCTGCACCCATGCTCGCGGGTAAGGAGGAGGAGGGTCAGCAGAGTGGGCCTTTGGCAGAGCAAGAGAGGCGCAGTGGGAGCTGTGCGCTGCCTCTGTGGGAGGTGGGTGGCAAAACTCCGTGTTCAAATGCTCTGTTGGCAGCAGAGCTGGCAGGTGGGTCTTGAGGGGGCATGTTTGGGGACACCAAGCCCATGGTCCTGTTGGGAGCCGCACTACAGGGGTAGGTCTGTGGCATGGGTGGATGTTCCTCCAGAACCTTTGTGGCATAGGTGCGGGTGCTTGGCAGAAGGGCCATCTCTCTGTAGATGACCGCTGTCCCTAAATAAGTTCTCTCCTTGCTTGCAGACTCCGCTGGAGCTGCAGTAGTGTCCCAGCCACTTTCATCAGCTGCCCAGCTGCCTGCTCCAGCTCTGTCGCTGGAGTTGAGTTCTCTGCCTGCCACCTCTGCTGACACCAAGCCTGTGCCTGTGCTGAGCACATCTGCCCTGACTGTTCCTGTTGCCCCCAGCAGCACAGCACCTCCTGCATTCACAGAGCTGGGCCAGACTCCCAGCAAGCCTCCCTCCTTCCCAAAGCCAAGCATCCTTTTTGGGACGCCAGACACCACTCCCTCCAACCAGCTGGCAATGAACGCAGGCACTGCTGTGCCTACCACAACCCCTGTCTTCAAACCCATCTTTGGTGAGAGCTCAGCCTCCTGTGCGGCTGTTGTCTCCACCGTCAGCATGCCTGTGAGCTCAGGCCCTTCCTCAACACCCTCTACCACCACCATGTTCAAGCCCATCTTCGGCAGTGTCATCACAGCTTCATCTTCAGTAAACACCTCTCCTTTTGCCTTCCAACCACCACTGCAGCCGGCCTCGGGTGCAGATCTGCCTGCGGCCTCCACAACAACCCTGGCAGGATTCACAGGTCTCCCTAACGTCATCTTCACCACGGCAGCTATGACAGCCACCACAGAGAGTTCCTTCACAGATGCCACCATCAAACCTGTCTTCAGCTTTGGCGTCAATGCACCCGCCTCCACTGGCCCCACCACCAGCCTGACCATCACCACTGCCACAGCCACCAGCATGGCACAGCCCTTTCTGTTTGGGGGTCCGGCCACCTCAGCTCCCAGCACAGAAATCAGCTTCTCCACCCCAGGGTCCATGCTCCAGTTTGGAAAGCCAACTCCAGCCACAGTCACTGCTACCACCACTATCCCAGGAGGCCCTGCCTTTGGCCAAGTGCCTTCAAACTTGATGGCTCCTGCCACTACTGCGGGCTTTAGCATATTTGGTGGTACCACGCTGACCTCTTCTACCCCAGCCACCACAAGCCAGGTGACACTGACATTTGGCTCCCCTGCTTCAGCTTTTGGCAGTTGTGCTGGTGCAGCTGCGAGCCAGCCACCCACCAGCCAGCCTGCTGCTGGCCCTGGCAGCTTTGCCCCTGCATTCAGCTTTGGAGCCCCTGCAGCCCAGTTGGCTGCTCAGCCGACATTTGGCAGCAGTGCTCAGCCAGCCTTCGGCACAGCCAGCACCCAGGGTTCCTTCGGCACCAGCAGCACCCAGGCAGCATTTGGGACCACCACATCGGTCTTCTCCTTTGGGACAGCCACCTCCACCACCGCCAGCTTTGGTTCCACCACCCAGACCACGAGCAGCAGCAGCACTGGTGCCACCATCTTTGGCACCACCCCTTCTCCTTTCACCTTTGGGGTGACCACCCAGCCAGGACCCTCCACCAGTGCCTTCGGGGTCGGCACGCCAGCCCTGAGCAGCGGCTCCCCTGCTGTAGCTTTCAGCTTTGGGGCTGGGCAGAGCGGGGCAGCCCTGGCAGCAACACCATTCGGCTCCTCCCTGGTGCAGAGCACGCTGGGTGCACAGAGTCAGAGCACGCCCTTCGCCTTCACCATGCCCAGCACACCCAACAGTAAGCCTGTGTTTGGAGGTGAGTTGAGGTGGACGGGGCGTCTGCGGGGGTGAAGGACAGGGTTAGATTTAGGCAGCAGCTTACCTGCCAGACTTGGCTGAGCTGCCCAGGCTCAGGAGTCCTGAGGGACTGGTGCTGGGGCTGTGCAGAGCCCTGCCATGCGAAGGGAAAGTGCTTCCCTCACTTGCTGCCCCAGCCCCAGGGAGTGGAGGGGAATCCGAAATGTCGCTCCTTGTCACCTCTGGATGCACTGGATGCATCGGCTCCTGCGGGTGCTGAGCCAAGGCAGGTGATGTGCAGGAGCCAAGGTCTTGCCAGTGCATAAAAGGTACTTGGAACATCTTGGCAGGTACAAATGCTGCCAGATAGCAGTTGCAATTGATTCCTGCTCACTCTCTGAGGCTTTCCCTACCACTTTGCATGCGCCCTGGGCCAGCTCAGCTCCCGGAGAGCTGAAACCCACATGCTGAGTAATTCCTTGATCTAGAAAGACAGAGGCCTTTGTTCCTGCCTGGTCTGCAAATCCTCCTGTGCTGCCCTGCTGGCAGGAGAGCTCAGGGATTACCACAAGAGCACCACTTCTTGCATTAAAAGGGCTTCTTGGGTGAAAAGGCTGATCTTGGGGACTGCGGTGCTCCAGCCCCCGGGGGCAGAGCTGTGCCTCTTGTGGGTGCTGCCAGCTTCCTAAAGCCAGGCTCTTCCTCCTTTGCCGACCTCAGCTGATGGTGGCATGTTGCTTTCCAGGAGCTCCTGCACCCACTTTCGGGCAAAGCACACCTGTCCCAGGAGCAGTGGGGAGTGGAAGCAGCAGCCTTTCCTTCAGGACTCCCAGCACTCCTACCTCGGGCTTCGGAGGAGTTGGCACTTCCTTTGGTAGGGAGGGAGCTGGTGCTTCAGGCTTGAGGAGCTTGATGGGTCGTGTTGTCCTTGGGCTGGGGGATGGTGGAAGGGCCAGGCTGTGCTGTAGGAGCCGGCTTGGGTGGTGGCTGTTGGGCTCTGGGGATGCAAAACCTTCCATTCCCACTGGGATAGGGATTGTGCCAGCTTGGAAGGTGGCTGGAGAGACCTGAGCAACCTTTGTGCTTTCAGGTTCGTCCACCCCCGCCTTTTCCATTGGAGCAGGATCCAAGGCCGGTGCTCGCCAGCGACTACAGGCACGGAGACAGCATACCCGCAAAAAATAATGGCCAGTGCTGCTGGTCCCCCATCCATGGGGGCTCTAGTCCAGAGCAGCACCAAGGTGGGACCGGAGTGATGGGGCCAGGCTCCATCTCTGCTGCCAGCAAGAAACCGTGCTGGGCGGCAGCACCTGAGGTGGTGAGCCAAAAACTTGTTACTTGAACAGTTCCACAGCCAAGGCTGGGTGAATCTCTGTACATATATGCAGTGTTTCCTTCCTGACTTTATTTTGCCATGTTTCATTAGGTGTAACCTTTTCCCCATGTGCTTGTCCTCACTGAGCACCCCCAGCCAGCCCCCACCGTATGGCACGGCAGGCGGCAGAGCCCCGTGGCTGCAGAGGGGCTGCTTTCTGGGCTCCTGAGGGATGTTGTCTTCACCAGGTCTGAAATCTTTCCCCCCATTTGATCCCATGGCCTGGTAGACACGCTCCTTCCGCGGGGCTCTACTTTGTTGTCCTCCCCGCAGCAGTGGAGCTGGGGTTAGTGCCAGCCTGGCCTCGGCCTCCAGGTACTGTGGGTGACCAGCCCAGTCTCCACAGTGGGGTGACAGCCCCTCGCAGCCAAGGATGCACCGCACCCTGGTACCTCAGCCAGGGATGGGGATCTGTTCCCCCACCAGCCCACACTGCTTCCACCACCCCACTCATGTAAAGCCCTTTCTTTCTTTTGCTTATTTGTGCTCCTGTTCCATGCACTCATTGAATCAAGTTTGGAGGAAGAACTGATCCGTGTGCGTGGCGGCATTTTGGTTATGCCGGATTTGCTGTAGGGAGTTTTATTCTTTCAGGAAGCAGCCGTCCCTTTTTGGGGGACATGTCCTGGCTAATTGGGTGTTGACAGCAGCAGCATCACTGCGTGACTGTTCACACCAGGGCTTGTCCCTATGCTGTGGTGACTGAAAGCAGCCAGGGCCGGGTGCTCCAGGCCTGGGAGTCTCTCTCCTGTCCATGTTTGGGTGCTTCGGAGCCAGCTGGGGAGTCCAGAGCGGATGGGGATCCTCCTCAAATCCAAATTGTTTTCCATCTGTGGCTCATCCCCACCCGTTTGGGATTTACCAGCTCCCAGGAGCTGCGGTGCTGTCTTCTCTGGGGCCATTCAGTGGGAGAGGGGCAGAGGCTGCCAGAGCCAGGGGTCACCTGAGAGCTGCACCCGCTGCCTGTGGTGTCCCCACCACCTCCAGGAGGGCTTTGCTGCCAGGTCTTTATTCTCCGAGACGTGTGAGTGTGTGTGTCGGGTGGAGTCTAAATTGCAGAAAAAACACAAATATTTAAATGTTTTTTAATGAAATAAAACTTTATTTTTATATTTAAGCTCAATTGCCTTTGAGTTCCTTCAAGCTTGGTTCAGTGAGGGCGAAGACCCCGGAGCACTGTTGGTAGTGTTCATATGTGCTGGCCCCTGCCCAGCACGGCCCAAGGGACTTGGCTGTGCTTGGGAAAGGCAGCGTCATCCCGTGGACTCTGCTGCACTCCCCAGCCTGTTACAGCATCTCCTTCCTTCTGAACTGGGATGTACATGGATGTGACTAAACAGGTTTTGTTTATTTTTGTTCTTCTCCAAGGATGAAGAGCATTCTGATGGTGAGGGGCTTTCTGGGCCACCAGGACCAAAGTGTCGGTTCTGACATTTCTGTTGAGGATTTTTTACTGTTGTTCTATAATTCTAGAAATGTTCTGCTATTGTACTACTATTGTTTTGGTTTACTCTTGTTTTACTGTGAATGTGCAATTTTTTTCCCCTTGCTTTTTATGTCCCCCATTTAAAATAAACAGACTGTGTTCACACCTGCTTGCCCATGTTTGATTCCTGGGCTAGAGCACATGGTGCTGCTTCACTGCACGTTCTGCTTGTGGGTACTTGGTCCCACTGTTGAACTACACCTATGAGGCTGAACAATCCTTGTTTGTACTGTTATTACTATTTATTTCTATTTCACTTGTTTTCCTCCACTTTGCCTCTGCTTCGAGCAACCTGGCTGCTCAGAAAGTGCCCATACAGTGCGTGGGTGTTGGCAGCAGAGGCACAGAGGCAGCTCTCTGCCCCAGGGAAGGCATCTTTAGAGAAAGAGATGCAGAGTGTCTAAAACCTGATCTCTGGGAGGTGTGAAAACTGACTTGGGCTTCCCTAATGGGCTGCTTGAGAATTTAAATACTTTAAAGGACCCTTCTGAAAGATTTCTTTCACTGGATAGAGCAGTACCTGCTGACTTAGAAAAAAATATTCTGCAAACAGCTTCTTCACAAAATATATTTGGTTACATAAATAAAACTAAATTATTGTCTATTTATGTATTCTAGGTACAGAAAGAAGGAATTCTTTTTGTTAATAATGCAGGAGGCATTTCTGGCCATAGCAGTGCTTTTTGGAGGGTGAAGGGGGAGCCTGCACTCGTGAGCTGTTTTCAGACGCCTCTTGCCCAGGCAGTAGTGGCCTCTGGCCGCTGAGCTTGACAGGCTGTTGTTGGGCTGTAATTCCGCAGCAGGAACGGTTTGTGTGTGCCCCTTTTCTTTGGGCGGCAATAGAGAACAATTGTGGTAGCTGTCGTTTTCCCTCTGTCTTTCTAAGCTGCTTTCTAATGCATGCACAGAGTTCCCAGCCAGCTCCTGCAGCACGATATACAGTTCTTGACAGTTGTGTTCAGTCTTGTTTCAGCTGTGTTAAATAACTGCTTTTAATTGAATTTGTGTATTTCAAAGGACAGGAAAAGAGAGAATAGCAACTGGAGAAGGAGATAGTTAAAATACAAAGCACTGTGCAAAGCAGCTGTACTTGGGGGAATTAAACCAGCAGGAATTTCAGGAGCCTTTGGTATTATGGGCCTGTTTCCACTCTGATGGTAGGTAGCGAACCAGGAGCTGCAGGCCAGCCAGGGGCTGGATCTCTCTTCTAGGCGAGCATGTGTTGTGTTCACTGCTGTTTGCTCAGAGCACTCGACTGCCTGACCCATGACAATTGAACGGGGCCCTGGTTTGTACTCTTGACAGGGCGTTTTCCCTTGTACCATTAACAGGTTGTGAATTTTCTAACATTTTAGCAGGGAATGTTGAAGTCACCTGGAGGAGGAGAGGTTTGACGTGTCCTGGGTTCAGCAATAGCAGCCATTTTTCTCCTTCTCAGTAGCTGGTGCAGTGCTGTTTTTGACTTTCGGCCTGGGAACAGCGCTGCTAACACCGATGTTTCTAGTTACTGCTCAGTAATGTTTAGTCTGACCAAGGACTCTGTGAGCCTCATGCTCTGCCAGGGAGGAGGGGAAGCCGGGAGGAAGCAGAGACAGGACACCTGACCCAGACTAGCCAAAGCGGTATTCCATACCACAGCATGTCATGCCCAGTGTATAAAGTGGGGGCAGTTACTCGGAAGGGGGGGATCACTGCTCGAGTCGGGCTGCTATGGGTCAGCAGGTGGTGAACAACTGTATTGTCTTCCCTTGTTATTTCCCTTATCATTATTATCATTGGTGGTAGCAGCAGTGGTTTGTGTTATACCTTAGTTACTGGACTGCTCTCATCTCAACCCGTGGGAGTTGCATTCTTTTGATTCTCCTCCCCATCCCTCCGGGAGCGGGAGCAGTGAGCGAACGGCTGCGTGGTACTGAATTACCGGCTGGGCTTAAACCATGACAACACGTCAGGTGCAGAGGGCCTGCGGGACTCAGTCCTTAGAGGCTTCCTCTTGGAAGCTCACTGCTGCAGCAGTCTGCGGGCTGTTGGCTGTGCAAGGTTGGGTGAAATGTCTTTAGTAACACTTTGGAAGGCCCTGCCGTTGTCGAGACTGAGTTTTACTGAGGGAAAGTGAAATGGAGATTCACGAACCACTTTATCCGATTTAAAATGCTTTCTCTTGCCCCCAGGCTAATCTATGTGTTTAAATTTTGCCTAGGAACGTTTAGGGGCATAATTCCTGTATTTGGCACGTGGACACGGCCTCAATGTGGAGATCTCTGCATGCATGGCCAGACTGGGGAGATTCCTTGGGTGTACAAACCCTCCCCTGCTTGTCTTTCAAATGGCCATCTCTTCATGCAGGCTTGATGAAGCACTGGAGAGATGATCACGTTGGTATTTAGCTTGTCACTGGCTACTAGCACTAACACGCCATTTATAAATCTGCAAAGCAGATGCTGAGTGAGAGCCTCAGAGGGTATTTGACAATCCCATATTTCTTTGTTTTCAATGTTCAATCCCCTTAGCACAACAGGATGGCTGCAGGCTAAAGATCCCGCGTTACAGAAACTTGATCTCAGCTGATGTACGAGCTTGGTGCTGCGAAGGCCATTTCCCTAAAAGTCTTTTTCTGCAACTCTCTGGTGGCGGGAACTTGATGCTATTGACCAACAAACAGCTGCATGTGCTTGCGTTTCTTGTCCCGTTTGTAGGTGAGCAAGAGCACACGGTGAGCGTCAAAATAAATACCAGTACGGAGAGCTGGTTGGTTCTTGCACATGTCAACATGAGCACAACTCCCTGCGTGGCTGTTTCCTGACCGGTTAACTGACATTTCCAAAGGGACATGTCTGGGCAGCAGCAGGCTGCTCTTGCTCCGTTGCTGTGGTTACAGCCCAGCAACAGTTGCCAGGGCGCAGGGAGCTCAGCTCCGTGTTGTGGTTACAGCCCTGTGACAATTATGAGCACATAGGTCGCAAGGCTCCATTGGCTTGGCCACAGCTCTGTGAGCGTTGCAGCGGGCAGTAGAGCTGCAGTGGCTGCTACGTACGCAGTGGGGCTGGAGAGCCAAGGCAGCAGGAGCAGCATCATGCTGGGCCAGAAGCCAAACCTCAGCAAGCGCATGCGTGAGATGCGGGCCAGCATAGCCCTGCAAGGTGCTGCCCCGCTGGCTTTGCATTATGGACTGGGCCAAGCAGGGGGCTTTTGGTCCCCGCATCATCCTGCACAGTACCAACAGCTCCTCAATGTCCTGCAGGGCTAGCGAGGACGTTTTACTCCAAGCCAGAGGAAGAAAAGTTAAATCAGAACCGGGAGCTGCTGCCCCAGCTGCGAGAGGCGGTGCAGGAGGATACCCATGTCCTGGGCCGTGTGCGGAAGGTACCAGCAGGTCCCATTTGCTGCCTCCGTGGCTGTGGATCTGCAGAGCTGCAGAGCCAGCTTCTCCACTGGTCCTCTCCGGGAGCAGGAAGAGCAGGGCAGCAGGAGAGCAGGAGGCTGGGACCATCCCCAGGCTGGCACTGATGTGCTCTCTGTTCTTCTGCCCACAGCATGAGCTCACCCTCTCTGAGGCTTGCGGAGCAGAGCAGCCCTTGGGCAATGCTTTGGCCAGTAAGACGGTGGAGGTAATAGCAGAGTCCAGCGGGCGCAGGCTGCTCGCAGCGGGCTGGGGTTCAGGGGATGCTCAGAAGGACTGGTTGTAGGGACCTGGTGCCAGCACCAGGACAGCCCCACAGGGCTGGTGCAGTGAGACACGGGGTGTTCATGAGTGGTCCCGTGGAACCCTTTGCACTGCAGGACCCATCAGTGTCCTCCGTTAGCTCCCTGAGCGGGACCTTTGCCCCAGCAGAGCTCCTGTCCCGCCAAGGGAGTGACCAGGTGCCAGCATCACCAGCTCTGCCTTACAAAGAGTTTTGCAGGCAGGACCCCTTCTCCCGTGGGTGCCCAGCGAGCCCTGCCTCCAGCCTGGCAAATGCTCACATCCCATGCAGGTGGCCCAGGAGAAGCTGCGGGCCGAAATCTATGGCCGGGTGAACACGTGCAACATGCTGCTGTACCAGGTGAAGCAGCGGAGCCGGGCCAAGGAGCAGCTGCAGAGGCGGCTGCAGCAGCTGCAGGATGTGCGGATGGACGAGAAGCAGCACCAGGCACAGGTCCCAGGGCCCCTTGCTGGGGTGGCAGCACCCGTGGGGGGGTTCAGTCAAGCCTGCAGCCCTGGGTGGGCGCCGGTCTCAGCACACGGGCTCACCCCTTGTCCCCAACCATCTCTGCCCCAGGTGGTTCGTACGCTGGAGAGCAGCATTGAGAAGACGCAGACAAAAGTCCACGCTGGGCAGAAGGTGACTGCCCTGTACGTGGCGGTGCGGGATGCCCTGAGGAAGGTGAGCTCATCCTCACTGCGCCGTGGTCTCAGCCGCTCCCCCTGCAAAGGCCCTGAAGTGCCCAAGGGGCTGTGCTGGTGGGACACCCTCCTGCAGGAGCTCCTCCTGCTCCCCCCCATCTTCTGTCCCAGCACAGGGCACCCCTGGGACTCAGTGGGCTGTGGCTCCCCGTGTCCCAGGAGCTGGCCCACCTGCCCCTGCACCTGGACGTGCTGAGTGAGATGGCCGAGCTGCAGCACGGGGAGGTGGAAGACATGGAGCTCAGGGCCTCGCATGGTCTCAGAGCTGCTCGTGTAGCCAAGGTGAGAGGGTCCAGCGCACCTCAGGGTGCTTTCCTGCCCTGCAGAGCCCACAGGTGGCACCAGGTGCCCAGGCTGCTGAGTCTTCCTTCGAGGAAAAGCAAGACTGAGCTTGGCTTCCCCACAGTGCCCAGATGCCTCCCGAGCTCCTCCCATGTCTGGCTCTTGGGCCAGGCTGCCCTGAGCTGGGGACAGCTGCCTGAAGCACTGGCCATGGGGAAGGTGGCATTCTCCATTCTCTAGCTGCCCTTGCTCAGTTTCCTCCCGGGGCTGTTTACTCGGGGTAGGGGGTGGCATTTTTGGTGCTGGCCATGCCCATGTTAGAAGCCCACAGAGGTCCATTGTAGCTTTGGGAGCCACTTCTTTTCTGCTCTGCTCTGCTCTGCTCCAGGAGCACAAGGCCAGGATGGAAGCCCAGTTCCGTGCCGAGAGAGAGCTCAGGGCCCGCACCCTGGCTGCTCGGAAAGTGCGCGTAGACAGACGCTGGCTCAAGGAAGCAGAAGAAAGGCTTCTGAAAGCGGTGAGCTGGGGGGACCTGGCCCAGGCAGGGTTGCAGGCACAGGGCGGGCATCGGTGCCCAGCCTCCCGTGGGCGAGGGGCTGCAGGGCCAGCTCCCCCAGGGTGCCAGCAGCTCAGGGTTGACGATGAACATCCTTGCAGCAAGCCAGGCATGACGTCGCCAGGGACTTGCTGAGCCTGCCCGACCAGGACCCGCTGGTGGGTGAGTGCCTGTCAGGGTGCAGGGGGGGATGCGGGCGCAGCCGCAGGCATCCTTCCCTGCCACAACCTTTCCACCCCAGCTGCCAAACCGGAGGCCACCAAGTCCCGGCTGGAGCGTGACGCCTGGCTGACGGAGAAGATGGAGAAGGCCAAGGCTGCGGTGCAGTGCTCCTGCCTCTGGGTGAGCTGAAAACCCATCTCTGGTAGAAGCTGGGGCTGCTCCAGCCCCAGGGAGCTGAGCCTTGTCTGCTCACCTTGGTCCATTGCAGGGTTATCTGCCCTCCTCTGTCCCCAGAGCCCCCCAGGGCCCCTCTTGTGCAGGCAGGACGGAACTGCTGTGCTCCACGACACGAACTTGCAGCGGTTCTGTGGTTCCTGGGGCAGAAACCTCCCCAGCACCGCGGCCCAGATCCTGTACCCTGCAGGAGTGGCCTGGGCTGAGTCCATGTGCTCTCCCCCGGCCAGGACGTCCCCGGCAGGCTCCTGGCACAGCAGAAGTCCCTGGCGGCACTCGAACAGTACCTCAGAGGGCGCCAGGAGAAGCAGCAGGAGCTGAAGAAGGCACTGAAGGAGCTGGAGATGCAGCGGGATGAGCTGAAGTTTCGCCAGCCCGCAGACACAAGCAGGTGCTGCTGGGCTCCGGACAGCCATGCCAAAGGGGCCACCAGCCCTGGGGGCAGGGGGGCATGTGCATGGCAGGTGTCCCAACAGGGCACCCCTTCCTTTGTCACCCTGCGGCTGCCCACCCCTCCCGCACTGGGAGGGTTTCTGAGCAGAGTGCTGCCCCAGCTCTGGCGCTGGCAGAGCACCCAAAGAGGAGCCTTGCTCCTTGCCTGGCACGGGAAGTGGGCCCAGCAGCAGCACGGGGTTGAGCTGCAGGCAGCACCTCTGCTCTGCGCTTGGGGCAGGGGAGAACGTGGGCAGCAGCTTTTGCAAGAGCTCTGGGGCGTCTGCAGCCCTGTGCACTTGGATGGATGTGACCGTGCTTGGCTCCAGGGGGCTGGAGGAGGAGCTGAGGACGAGGCTGCAGTGGGAGGAGGCTCGGCTGGCAGAGAGGCGAGCGCAGCTGCTGAGGAGCCAGGAGACGCTGCTGGAGTTTGCAAACGGACTCGACAGCCTCTGGGGCCGTCTGCGGGGCATCACCGTGCCTGGCCAGGTACCCGCACAGGGCCGGGCTGAGCACAGCCCAGGCTCTGCTCGGTGCTGCAACGGCACCGTGTGGTGACGCTCGGTGCAGCAGCCATCACCCCGAGGGGCTCGCTTTCCCCACCGAGGCTGTTCTCTCTCTTGACTCCAGGAGCATTCTGTCAAGGCCGTGGGAGCGCACGAGAAGCTCCAGCAGTGTGAGCAGAAGCTGCAGTACCTGGTGCAGCGGGTGGCTCACCTGCCCCCCTGCAGCCACAGCGAGGATGATGAGGTGCCCGGGGGCTCCATCCCTGCTGCGGTCCCTGGGGACCCACACAGGCTTTCCCGGGTGGCCCAGCCCAAGCCATCCTCCCAGCTGGAGGATGGAGGTGCTCGAGGGAGGAGCCACGAAGCAGCTCAGGCCCCAGTGGCCCTGGGCTCTGTGGGCTGTTCCCTACCAGGGGCACATGGAGCTTGGGCACCCCTTTGGCTGGAACACCCGCCTCCCCTTCAGCTATGAACACAGCGTCTCTTTCACAGACTTTTGTGAAGGTCAGGCAGCTGCTGGAGAAAACCCTCATGAACGAGCCACAGAACCAGAAGGTTTCCTTGGAGGACGTGTGCATGAGGGTCCAAGGTAGGAAAGGGGACACATCCCACAGCAACTGCGCCAGGCATTTCTGGGCATCCTTGCCCACCTCCCAGTGTCCCAGCAGAGCCCAACCCAGGAGTTGCTCCAGGCGCTGGGGCTGACCTCGGCTGTCTCCAGGGCTTTGAGCATGGTGCTGCTTTTATGTGTGGATGTGGGAGAGCGAAGGCAGGCGGTGGGCTGGGGAGCGTAGAACCACCACAGGAGCAAGGAGGGATGCTGTGGGGCAAGCGGGGAGACCCTCGTCGTCTTCAAAATCACTGGGCTGCGAATATTCTTCACAGGCAGTGCTTGGCTCTGCCAGTGGCCTCCTCCTGTGGGAGCTTCTGGTCCCTTACCACCTTTGCTTAACACAGCAGGACCCAGGCCTTTGTGGGAAGCCCCAGCAGGGTCGAGAGAGGCCCCAGCAGGTCCTGCAGGTCCCCCTGGGCTGCTGGTGTGGCACAGCCAATCGGCAGTGCCTGTCCTGAGGGCTCTCCACGATGCCAGCAGCCCTCCAAACTGTGCCGGCTCCTCCTGGGGACACAGGCACAGCAGAGGCAGCCCCGCAGACCCTCCCCAGCCCGCTCCTCTGCTCTCTCTTGCAGACGATTCTGATTTTGGGGACAACCAGAGCGGCCTTGTCCTCAGCAGAGAAGACATCAAGAAGCAAGGGCTGCGGCTGATTGAAAGGAAGAAGAAAAGCAAGAGGAAGTAGTGCTTGCTCCCCGAGAGCTGGGGATGCCCCAGCCCACCCCTTGTACACTTTTCCCTTGATTTAATAGAGGAGATGCTTTTCATTCCTCCAAAGCTTGTGTCAGAGCTGAAACAGGAGGGCGCAAGTCACTTCTGTCCCTTCTGTCCCTTCTGGGATCCTATTGCCAAAACGTAGCGCGAGTTGTGGTTTTGCAAGGAAGCTCCAGAAGGAGCAGGATGTGCCAGTGACTGCATCTAATGGAGCTTCCCAGAACCAAGAGCCCAAGAGGCATGTTCTTCTGCAATGACACTGTGCTTTACTGCCACCCGCCCGCCTCCTGCCCCTGTCCGTGTGCTTACCACAGCCAGGGCTGTGAGCTGAACTTTGGGAACTGTATCCTGGAGAGCGTGCGTAGAAGAGCCCAACCGCCAAAATCAAAACACGCAATGCCTCCTCCCACAACAACTGTGCCAGGACAGAAAGCTCTTGCTGGGCATCACCTACACGTGGTGAGCACTAGATAAGTCCCACCGACATGCCAACCTGCCCTTTCTTAGCCGCCTAAAACTCCATCCCTCCACATGGAAGGGAACCAAGGAAAACCTAGGGTGGAACGTGGGCACTGGCGGCAGGCAGAATGGGAGCCCTGGGGTGGTGAGGCACCAGGAGGCCTGTGTGAGAGGACCGCCACTCCACTGGGCTGAGGGAGTGAGGAGCAGTGGGTCTGGCCCCCACCTGGCCACACCGTCCCCACCACAGTGGGGTGGACAGCGGCATCCATGAGGAATGGCTCAGGGAGATCCGAGAGGAGCACACAGGAAGGTTAGGGGGACAGAAAACAAAAGCGATGTGCAATACAATTGTTCATCCACTGGTGTCAAGGAGGCTGGCCAGCAGGATGCCGAGATGAAATTCCTGCAGACCATCTTCACCCTGTGTGAAGCTGGCAGGGCCAGGGGCTTCTCGCAGTGCCTGAAGGAGTTCTACCACCAATTGCAGGTGGTAGAGACTATCACAGCGAGGGGACACCCGGTTGCTCTGGGGAAGGGGGCACGTTGCCAGGCACCAGCACACTGTCAGGACAGGGCACAGGCAGGGACCAGTGCGTGCAGACACCAAGCTGCCTGAGGGGCCGCGGGTGCCAGAGCGGCCCTGGCAGCTGGGACGCTGCCCAGCATCGCCCCCATGCCAGACACACCTGAAGGCTGAACCCTGTTCCTGCAGCACGGTGCCCACCACGTCCTCATTCTTCCAGGGCAGGGAGCAGGTGAAGGAGACCAAGTGAAGCAGAGCCGGGAAGCTCAGGGCATGGCTCAGGGGCACTTCCCAGCACTGCACTTGCGGGTCCTTGCTCCCACTGTTGAGCTACACCTGTGGGCTTGAACAATCCTTGTTCGTACTATCGTTACTATTTCTTTGTATTTCACTTGTTTTCCTCCACTTTGCCTCTGCTTCCAGCAGTGACAGTTTGCAGGCAAAGGTGCACAAACGTGCTGGGAAAGACCAGGGAGAGGGAGACGGTCACCTCTGGGTCATCCCTACAGTCACAAGCTTCTCTGAACCCCACATCATGGTAAGGGTTTCTGGGCCAAAACATGGTAAAAGGCACCCTTAACCCAGCTGACTTTACTGATGATGGGAGGCTGTACCACAGCTCAGGCAGGCAGCAGGGTGCCAATCCCCACCAGCCCCGGCTGGGCACTGCGCAGTCCTAAAACGGTTGTTTCACTCCACTGTTGTGGTTACAGTGGGCAAGATCACAACTACAACCTTCCTCCAGTTCCTCACTACCATCACGGTGCTGGGTACCTCCAGCCCACACTGCGGGCCCTGCACAGTGGATTCCTTGCCGGATCTGTTCCGCTGACCCCGATGGCGGCACTCGTCTCCCCACATCCAATTGTTCCTGCTGAAAACCTGGCTCGGGTTGCAGCATTCTCAGCTGGTTGTTTCACTTGTGAGGTCACCAGCTCGTGCCCTCAAGCTTCCTCCGTTTTCTTCTTCAGGAGCCAGCCAAGTTTTCAACACTTCTTTTCCCGATTCCAGAGCAAGAGATGCTCCATCGACAGTTGTTTCGGGGGGAGGGGACCATTTGATTGTCTTTTGCGTGCAAGAAAAGAAGCCCCAGCACTGCACAAGCTATTCCTTTACCTTTCCCCTTTTACCTTTTCGCCGACTCCGAAATCGCTGTATCCGCTCCACCGCTTTATCGCCACCTCTCCAACATGTGGGGGCCCCTCCTGTTGCCGCGCACACGCCCATCCCCGCAGCGGTTTCTCCGTGGCAATCCCGCGGGCGGCTACGCCGACGTTTTCGGTTGCGTTCAGACGGGTGGCACAAAACCGCCGCTGGGATCCAGCCAGAGCTCCGAGATCAGAGGGGCTGGGGGCGGCTCGGCTGCATCGCTGATTACCGCCGGTCGCGATCATTAAGCACTGCCACGATTCCGGATTCACGAATAGCGCTGTTTGTTGAAGCAACAGAAACACAGGCTCGAATTGCCCTCGATACAGTCACTGACCGCATTAGCGCTAAAACCCAAAACTCGCCAGCGATTAACTGAGTTCATGCAGACAAATAAACTAGAGGAGGAGACTTCATAGCTGGGACGACTCGGGCAGAGGAGGCTGTCAGTTAAAGCAAAGTTACAGCGATTGCTGCAACGGGGAGCAAAAAGGGATTGGAAAGAAAAAGGAAAGAGAAAAGCTCCGCCAACCTGTTGGGCTGCTGCCGGCTGGAGGCCAGCCGGGGCCGGGAAGCGCTGCTGTAAAGCCTGGGCAAACGCGGTTTGCAGTGGGTTGAGAAGAGCTCTGGAGATAGCCTTAAATTCACAGAGAGAAACTAAAAGCTGTGGTATTTCCACTGAACGCAGAGCGAGGGCTGGTTCCCGTCGGCCGGCCGGCCGGCAGCAGGCAGGTAGGGAGGTGCGACTGGAGCTCCGCAGCCCGAGAGCGGCTCCAGCGAGACCCAAGGAGAACGCTGCTGCCGACAGCGAGCTCCGGGGCCGGCCCGGCTGGAGGCGACGTGTCCGCAGGCAGCCGCCGAGCCGGGGACGGAGCCGGAGCGGCTCGGGAAGGCTCCTGCAGCGCGCCGGGGGCTGCTCCCGCCGCGGAGCGCGGCTGCCGGCGCCGGGCGCACGGCGGAGGACGGCGGCCGGGCCGGGCCGGGCCGGAGCGGGCAGGACAGGGCCGGGAGCGGCGGCGGGGGCGGGCTGCGGGCCCGGCGGGGGCTGCGGCCGCCGGACACCGGCTCCGCGGAGGCCGCTCCTCAGCCGAGCGCGGGGCGGGGCGGGGCGGCGGGGCCCGCGGGGCGGTGGCGGCCGCGCTCTCCTACCTGGGACACGCAGCGAGGGTGGAGCCGCCGCGGACCGGGCCTCGGGCTCCCCCTCCCGCCGCACCGCCCGCCTGCAGCGCGGCCCCGGCCGGGCCCGGGGCTGAGGGGGAACCCCCGGGGCAGCCCCACCCGCACCTTCCGCTGGAGCGGGTGCTCCGAGCCCGTGTCCAACCCGGCCTTGGGCACTGCCAGGGACGGGGCAGCCACAGCTGCTCTGGGCACCCTATGCCAGCGCCTCAGCACCCTCACAGGGAAGAGCTTCTGCCTCAGAGCTCAGCTCGGTCTCTGGCAGGTTCAAGCCATTCCCCTTGGCCTGGCCCTGCAGGCTCTTGTTTAAAGGACGATGCAGGTTTCTTGTCGGCCCGTTCGAGTGTTTGGAAGGCTGCTGTGAGGTTTCCGTAGCACCTGTCTAACATGAGCACTGACCTGAACTGTAGCAGTAGTTTACCAGAGCATCTGCTTAATTACAAGCTCTCTGGGTGCTTTCAATTCATTACAGGCTTTCTAGAAGATTCCTTCCAGCTCAACCACAAACTGTAACTTCCCAGCATCTCCCTTGGCACATCAAGCTAAGCATGACGGTCCCCATTTGTCTTTCTGCAGAGGAGAACACAACCGTAGAAGTACCAGACAAAATCTGGTATAAACGTGGTGGTGAAGAGCTGGTGCAAGCTGTCCGAGTCCTTCCCTGGAAAAGAAAAATCCCTTTTTGGGTCATTACATGAAAGGCTGGAAGAGGCTGGTGCCCCAGGCAGCCGCGTGTCCTACCCTTCACTCTGATTTGTGACATGGAATATTAAACCCCTAGAGTACCTTCATCCAGGGGAGAGGCAGCAAGTGCCAGCAGCCTGGGGAACACCATGAGAAGAACTCAGGGCAAACAAAAGAATGGGTCCCAAACACAGCAGCACTAATATAGAGATTTTATTTTGACTGTATTGAGTTGTACAGCACATTTTGTTTGTCACAATGCTATGGAACTGATTTTAGAGGTTTTTGGCCAGCACATTGTGACGCTGAACTCACGAGAGCTAAAAGCAGTTTGGACTAACGGCCTGAACGGAAGGGCCAGGAGTACCTAGTTTCTGGCTTCCCCATCGCATGCAGTCATTCCAACACGTGCAAAACAGGAGCAAACCCAGTTTCTTCTGCCAGCCCAACGTGCACTCTCCCACGTCTGGCAATGACTGCAAGGTAGAAGGCGGGGAAGAATCTGAAGCAAGGTGCCTTTTCTTCCCAAAGCCATCTTGGTTGTTCCCAGTGTGGAAAAGAAGCAGAGTCCAAGGAAGTACAGGGTCTTCAGATGATGCTAGCTTTGCTTGCACTATTGGGATTTACAAAACCAGAGGCGGACATATCGAAGTGCAGGAAAGGGTCGTTATTGCACTCCCTCCCACAGAGATGACAAACCATTAGCAAAGAACTGGGGAGATCACAACAGCATAAAGTACTTTGCCTTGTTAGTAGAACCAAACCTCCTCACAGCTCCTCCCCACACACACAAAGTCTCAGCTCTTGAGGTGCAGGATTTATCGGACATTTTCGTTTAGCTGGAAAACCCCGCTGCGTTTCTGCAGAGAAATCCCCACTTTGAAACTCTTCTTCCTCATCAACACCACAGATCCCTTAGAAAGGAGGTGGGACGGGTGCTGCCCGAGGGATCTAGGGATTAAAAGCCCACCCAAAGCCCACCTTCTTCCTAAACCTTTTTTCTTTCTGAACCCAGTTCCTTTTCCTCAGAGTGAGCTGGGGTTCCTGCTCTCTGGTTTAAAGAAGTAGAGAGGCAGTTACAAGTTGGCAACTCCGAACATTGACCACTGTACAGGAAACAAGTCAAATTCAAGAGGCATTTTAGGTAGCACTGGGGTAAGTCGGAGAGATAGTTTCCACCACTGAACAGATGCACGGGTCCTGTTGGTCACTGCAGCTTGGCTGTACCTGCTGAAGTGAAAAGCACAGAGCACGGTGTCTGTGTGAGCCAGTGTCCTTCCCCATCCCCATTTTGGTATCAATGCTTCATTCTCCCTTCTTCGGGTTACATTAAGTGCACAGAAATATATAGCAGCATTTGAACTGAAACCCTCACATACACCAGACAGCACATTCCAGGAGGTAAAACAACACATTATGGCCTGTACCCTCAAGGTATCAAGTTTTCAGGATAAAGAGCAGTAGGAAGTGGAGAACTGAGGGCAGAAAAGGGGAGGAGGAATAACAGAGGAGCATGAGTTCTGTTTCTGTGCCAGGAGAGGATCAGAGTGCCATTCCTGATAGCACCAGGCTGTGACATGAGTGCAGACAAGCAAACGGGCAGAGCAGAAGTGAAAAGCCAACCTTCCATCTCCCTGCAGTGCTGGGGGCAGGGGCAAAGGTCAAGTGCATTCACCAGTCCCAGCGGAGCACGGAAACGGGCAAGATCTGCTGGGCCCGTTTTCAGCCACAGTGAATTTCTCTTCATCGCACGAGAGAAAATCCCTTGGTGATGGCTGATGAGTCATGTTCACTGAGCTGATCGCAAATCACACTCATGGAAAGAGGATCTACAGAGCTGCTCCAGCCTGAGGCCCTTCCACAGCCCATGGCACCACTGGAGCCTGCCCTCTTCCTTCTCACACAGCAGCTGACCTTCACAGTGGGAGCTGGTTCTAAACATGCCTTTCTATTGCTTTGGGGGTACTTTGCACGGGCACTAAATGTGAAAACAATGCTTTCCAGCCCACAAGAAGAAAGAGGTTGCAATCCCCTCTTTAGCCCTAGCTTGTCAAGGCTACAATGGTACCAGCGTGGGGACACAAACACCATACTCTCTAATCTGAGCCCCTCTGCTCTAGACTGATGGTAAGACTGCTGAAGACAATGCATTCAAGCTTGGTGTTCAAGCCTTGCATCAAAGGCCTTCACAATTACAGTGGAGGCAGTCACCAGTCAAACCCCCGAGAGGAAAGGTTGGGCTTAGACAGGTCCCTTGTGCTGGCATTCAGCTGGAAGCTGTGGCGATGGGCTTCTTCAGATGTTGGCTCATGAGCTCCCTGGCACGAGAGACTTGGATGTGGTCATAACAGGAGTTACAAACGAGGACAGGGTCATATAACTGCTGATCAGGGATGGGCAACTTCAGGTGGCAGCAAGCAGCACAAAACACGTTCCCACAGTTCCTGTCAAGGAGCAAAAACAGCCTGTGAAAAGAGAGCTGGGAACACCACAGCAAAACCTTACCAAGTACAAAGGATGCAGTTCAGGGGTGAAATCCCAGCCTTACTCATGGCTTGTCGACATGTTTCTTAAAGTACACGCTGTGGTCTGCAGCGCAAGCTAACTGGCTAGCACGAAGGAGGGACTAATGCGCTAAGAAAGTTGGGGCTGTTCAGCCTGGAGAACAGAAAGCTGTGTGGAGACCTCATAGCAGCCTTCCACTATCTGCAGCGGGCCTACAAGGATGCTGGAGAGCGACTCTTCATTAGGGACTGTAGTGACAGGACAAGGGGTAAGGGGTTAAAACTTAAACAGGGGAAGTTTAGATTGGACGTAAGGAGGAAATTCTTTACTGTGAGGGTGGTGAGGCACTGGGATGGGTTGCCCAGGGAGGCTGTGAATGCTCCATTCCTGGTGGTGTTCAAGGCCAGGATGGACAGAGCCTTGGGTGGCATGGTTTAGTGTGAGGTGTCCCTGCCTATGGAAGGGGGGTTGGAACTGGGTGATCTTAAAGTCCTTTCCAACCGTAACTATTCTATGATTCTACGATTACCATCCAGGAGAAGGATTGAAGGGATTGGAAAAACAGAAACAGGAACAATGTAGAAAGGAAATCTGCAGGGAATTCATGAGGCCTGGGAAATAAGGAAAAACTTAAAAATTCCTTTTAGGAGCTGGAGGGAACATTCATTGCAGGCAGGTGTTTGGTGAGTTTCGTGGTTTGAGCCCTGACAGTAACTCAGAACCACGCACCTGCTCACTCACTGCCTCCTTTTTCCCCTCCTCCCCATTCTTGGAGGGATGGGGAGGAGAATGGAAAGAATGTAACTCCCATGGGTTGAGATAAGAGCAGTCCAGTAACTAAGGTATAACACAAACCACTGCTGCTACCACCAATGATAATAATGATAAGGAAAATAACAAGGGAAGAGAATACAACTGCTCACCATCCCCCGACTGAATACCCAGGCTCAACCCAAGCAGTGATCTGGGCCTTCTGGGTAACTCTCCCCTGTTCATATACTGGGCATGACGTGCTGTGGTATGGAATACCCCTTTGGCTAGTCTGGGTCAGGTGTCCTGTCTGCTTCCTCCTGGCTTCCTGTGCCCCTCCCCACTGGCAGAGCATGAGACTGAAAAGTCCTTGATCAGGGTAAGCATTACTTAGCACCAACTAAAAGCATCAGTGTGTTAGTTAGCATTGTTCTCAGGCTGAAGTTGAAAACATAGCACTGCACCAGCTACTAGGAAGGAGAAAAATAATTTAGAGCTGAACCCAGGACAGTGAGGTCTGTGAGGAAGAGGCTGAGAAGAGCAGTGGAACTACAGGGATAACGTTTACCTGCAGTGGTGCCTCCGCTTGGCCAGCCAGAATTCACAATCGCAGTTAAAACAGTGTGAGGCCATATGGTCTGGAACCCACCGCGTGACCTAGGGCAGACACCAGTCCTCATCAGCTCTCAGTTTGTAACTCCACAACAGCCACGTCTCAGGACCTCAGCACTGGCTGAGATGTGGCTTTGGACCACAACAGGTCAGCCAGAGTGAGCCCACCCCACAGGCTGCCTTCTATCAGACACAGCAGCACCAGAGGGTGTGCTAAAGGACCAGGGTGGCTGTTCTCTCCCTTGCTTCCAGATCACTCTCTGCTGCCAAATTTAGCCACAAAGAAACAACCTCTCTTGCTGCATTACTGCTGCTGCACCAGGACACGTACCTCAGTCTCCTTCTTATCCACAGGCTCCCAGCTTGCTTCTGACAAACAGTCCTCACTATGATCAGAACAGAAATCCTCAGTGTCGCTGCTGTCCGATTCCTTCAAACATGTCTGCAAAAAGAATCACAGACCCCCTCAGCTGCCTCTGTCACACAGCCAAGGCCATTCCCTGCTCCAGCCCCACTTGGTGCTTGCTGAGGGCGTGTGGGTGGCTCCACAGCTCCCCATACAAAGGACTGAAGCATTCATGACCATGTAGGAGCCATTGCTCGGCCCTCAAGAAGCAGAGGTGCTTCTGGGTGACATGAGAACACGGTGCATGGACAGGAGAGGAACAGGACTGAGGAAACACAGGAACCACCCACTCCAGAAGAAAGAGATCAAGAACCACGGTCAGAGAGGGCAGTGTGAAGGGAGCAGTTACTCACAAAGTCATCCTCGTAGTCCATGGGAGGTTCGGCTGGGGGGGCGCAGAAATGGCGGATGTCCAGGCGCAGCTGCAGCTCTCGCACTTGCCTGCGCAGCTGCTCCACCTCCTGCTTGTAGCTGGCCTCAATCTGCCGCAGCCGGTGTTGGATCACATCCGTGGGGAAGGGCAGCCCGTCATCATCCAGGTAGAGAGGAGGCACAGGAGAAGGACATTTTGGCGGCATGTGCTTGGGACCAGACACTTGTTTCAGGTGGCAGGGTAGCCATGAACGGCTGGGCTTCCCTGCAGAGCCTGCACAATGCATGCTATGGCCAGCGCAGGCTGAGGGCTTTGCACCTTCTCTGGCAGACCACTGGCTGCTGAGGCACAAGCTTGGTACCCGCAGAGGTTTGCTGCTCACCCTCTTGCTACAGCAGCCATAGGAGAGGAGGTGCTTTGGTGCAGGCTCGCCACTGGGGAGCGATGTCACCATTCCTTGAAAACTGTCCCAGTTGGACCCCAGGAAGGAGAACTCACTGCTTTGGCTCTGGGAGATGGGCTTGCACCACTGCTCCAGAGGGACTCTCCCCAGCCGGGCTGGCTCCTCGCAGGGCACACTACTTCCAGCACCACCTTTGCTACTGTCTTCATCCGGACAGGGGACGGTCAGGGCAGGGCCTGGGATGTCCACGCAAGGGGCGTTTGCTGCCAGGGATGTCTGGCTGGGAGCGTCTTGGCATGTGGCATTTCTCTTGGGGCGGTCTCCTCCACTGGACACCATGCTAGCAGCCTTCAAAGGTTCTTGGGGACAGGTTTCTAGTTCCTGGAAACAGGCTTCTAACTGCTTTCCAGAACTGGTGGAAACCCTGTCAACATCTTCCTGTCCAGAAGAATTTGGAGCTGGACACACGCTGTCCACTTCCTCCGTGTATGTTCCATTTCCCTTTTCAGCCTCTGCAGAGACACTGCTTGCTGGCACTGAAGCCCAGCTGTTCAGTTCCTTGTTGTGCTCTTGGTGCTCAGCACGCTTCCTGCAAGCGCTACTGGCTTGCAGGGCAGTGTTTTCCTCTTCCTCCTCCACCTGCCGTGGTTCTGCAGCTACCGCACTGCCTTCACCCAAGTGCAGCTCAGCTCCCTCAGTGGTGCTGGGCCGGGCTTCCAAGCCCACCCGGACTTCCTGACAGTGGTTATTCAGGTTGGGATCACTAGAAGTGCGGGTCAGCGGGCTGCTGGAGTCACAGGCTGAGAGCAGGTCGTCCATAGATCTTGTCTTTGGTAATCTAGAGTGCAAAAAAATGCAAAAACATCTCAACAAAACCCTTGAAACTTCCCTCATTTCAGTCAAAACTGAGAGGAGAGAAGGGAAATGTTCCTAATTGCAGATCATAGGGTGGGCAGGGAGGGGTGAAGCAGCAGGATGAGCTGAACTGCACAACTCTATAGTGTGGCCTTTGCCCTTTTAGGTCCAGTAGGAACATGTTCCTCGCCGCGACAATGCTAAAGAGCTCCTGCTCTTCACGGGAAGGATGAGAACCACAAGTAAACCAGAGGAACTACAATGAGCAAGGAGGGAAAGATGGACTGTGAGTAGGCAGCAACCTGGGCCTTGAGCTCTATGCTCATACCTGTCCAAACATCTGCCACTGAACTCCTGGCTCTGAGATCCAGGCGGTGGATAAATGTCCATATCATCCTGTCCCAGAGGATGCGGCGAGGAAGTTGGGAGATACACTGCTGTCCAAACATGCAGTGCTCGCACATGGCACACTGGGTGCAGCACCTGCAACAACCACTTCTGATTAGAAATGAATGCAAAAGGAAACCCCTCCAACCTCTCCCCATGCTACCCCTGTTGCCCAGCAGGCAAAAGGCCTGGAAAGCTGAGCCAGGAGCTTTATGGACCTGCTCAGATCCTGGCATGTAGAGAAGATTGTGGAAGTTCTTATTGCCAGCTCGCAGGAGGGACCAGACGGAGCAGGTACGCTTGTAGATGTTGTGCATCTCTCGCTCACAGGGGCTGTTCCCAAGGAAGGTCCCATAGAGGCAGGAATACGTGTGCTGCACGAGTTTCACCTGCAGCATCAGAAGGGGGACAACTGTCAGAGCTCTTGGGAAATGGTGTCTCCTGTGTACAGGCCAAACATCCTCCACTTCTCTGGGATGGCTCACACATTTCACACCTGGCTGGTGACTTTGCTGCTGTCCTCTCTTCCACACAGGGCAGGGCAGAGAGGAGAGAGCAACAGGAATCACCTACATTGAAGTGAAAGCAACAGTCCCCTGATACCATACCCATCCCTCTGGAACCCAAACCTGTATTATTTGATACAACAGAGATTACCAGCTATTATTCCCTGGTTTATGTTTCATACTTTTATTGCTCTGAGATACACAAATCAGGCTTTCAATCAGAACAGCACTGCCAATGGTATCTGGGCTAGAAAGGGACCTGAAGAAGAAGGGATTCAGGGAAACCAAAGAACATAAATTCTTCCTCCCTCTAAAACCAGCTGGGTGCTCTGAGCCTGCAGCACCACCAGGAGGGGGAGGAAATGGCCAGCAGCTCACAGAAGCATCACACACACAGAGCCAGGTCAAAATATCACAACCAAAGGGCAGGGCTTGGACCCGCACAGAGAAGGGATGTCAGGAATGCAGCAGAGAGCCCCAGCACTGCTCAAACATTTTCCCATTTTTAGAGAATCCAATTTATGTATTCTTTCAACTACCACACTGCAAAATATCATGGCCCTCCCTCCACCTCTGCTCACATCTGGCAAGGAAAAAAAAGAGATGTTTGCATGCATATTTCTTACCAAGAAAGCTTCGTTGAATTCAAAGAGGCAAGGAAATTGCTTCAGAAGCTGATGAACAGCATCCAGCCACTGGAGAAAAACTGGGCACTGCTCGTTCTGATCTTCTACCTTCTCCTGGTGACCACACCGATCGCCAAACTTGTGACCAAAGTCCAGCCAATCTGATTCAACAAGCACCTGGAAGCCCTGTGTATACAAGAAAATGTACCTGCAGACCCTTTGCTGTAGACCCCATACCCCAGCAGTGCCAGGCAGGCTCAGTGTTGCACCAGTGCTTGGTCTGGGAGCAAAGCTACCTGAACGGCAGACATTGCCAAACATGAACTCACAGCTGCTATTTCTATACAACAAACAGCTTGAAGAATATGCACAATTAGAGTAGGGAAGCAGCTGAACCTTGAACACAGGAGGTTATTTACTGCAGTGCTTCACCAGGCTGGGCAGAGCAGAGGTACAGTACAATGGAAACAGGCAGAGGTGAGCATGGAAAAAACCAGCATGCACAACAGCAGCTCTGAAATGCCACTAAGCTCATTAACAAATGCAATCCTGCTTTCCTTCGAGACTGTGAGACAAAGGGGGGCTACAAAGAAAGCTGTAGAGGGGCTTTTGACAGGGGCCTGCAGGGACAGGTCAAGGGGAATGGCTTTAATCTGCCAGAGGGGAGACTGAGCTGAGCTCTTAGGCAGAAGCTCTTCCCTGTGAGGGTGCTGAGGCGCTGGCACAGGGTGCCCAGAGAAGCTGTGGCTGCCCCATCCCTGGCAGTGTTTAAGGCCAGGTTGGACACAGGCTTGGAGCAAGCTGCTCCAGTGGAAGGGGTCCCTGCCCGTGGCAGGGGGTGGGAACTGGATGAGCTTTAAGGTCCCTTCCAACCCAAACCATTCTAGGATTCTATTATTATGATTGTATGAAAAAATGCCTTTCAACAGCTATGAACCAGCAGCACAGCACCACTTATACCTCCATGGTCCTGTAGTAAGGGTCCAGAAGAATCTTGGCCAGCGCTACAATCTGTGGAGTCCTGTCCCAGCCATCGGAGCAATGAACCAGCACCGGACGCCCTTCTCTGTCAACCGCACTGGAGACTAGCACTGCTGCTTTCAGCATGACAGAAAGGTGCTGCAGCCACTTGGTACTCTCCAGGGCTGAAAGCCAGCTAGAACGTGGGCAAAAAGCGAGAAAACTGTTGCTTCACTCTCCAGTGAGAAGATACATTTTAATCTAAGTCTTTTTGCAGCCCTCTATGAAAACCACTCTTCTAAAACATGTTCCAGAGGAGCCAGCCAGCCTGGGATTAAGTGCAAAGAATCTCACTCTTAATTTCAGTTTTCTCCCAGATACAGCCACATTTGAGAAACCCTCAGAGAACACACACAGCTAAGTGACACTTAGGCAGCACTGCAATCCCCTCTGGATTACTAGGGATCCAAAAAGAGCATTCAAGCACTGTGAGCACTTTCCTACCTCTCAATTTTCTGAGGTAGAAACCTGAGATGGGAAAAAGGAAAAGGGAAGGAAAAGCCCCAGGACATTCACATAGCATCAAACTCAGCCAGAGAAAAGTCACTCACTTGCTGGGGTCTGGCACCTGACTGCAGACAGCACGCAGATACTGGAAGCTGTTCCGGATGGAGTGGATGTTGGCCATGCCCATGAACACGACTTCACAGTTTGGGTAATACTCTAAACACAACAGAGATGGAGATGTTCAGAGAGAGCTGCTGCCACCGCAGTAACACACGTGGAGGCTGTCTCCTCACTGCACAATTCCTGGCCTCCAGCAGGCAGGCAGGCCTACAGAAGCCTTGCGGACCTGCAGCAATGTATCTGCAGTAACAGACTTTGCACAAGCAAGTAGAGGAACATGCTCCCAAAGTACTGAAACCTGACCTGACCCCCATCTGCTCTAGGCCTCGCTCAATGAAGCAGGTCCAACAGGAAGATGTCCTGGGATGGGCTCAGCCCTGTGTACCTTCACATTCGCAGCCGCCTCCCTTCGCTCTGTTGGCCACGGCTGCAGTGTAGGACCTGGCGTCAAGAATCAGCAGCTTCTGAGGAGTCCCGGCATTCTCCACACCTGAACAGGCAGTCAGGGACGAGTCTGCAGAGACAGACATGTACTGAGGTCCTGGCTCCTCCCTCTCCTACAACCTGCCCTCAGGGCCATGCAATGCTGGCCATGAACGAGCCCAGCAACCCATCCCACACACTGCAGCCAAGGCATGACAGGGCCCAGATTATCCATTCGGATCCTGGCTTTAATCCCTGCATGGTAACAGCCCTGTTAGCAGCAACAGTGACACTTGGGTGTAGGAAGCGTGGAATAATTGTGTGTTTAATAAAGAGTGGAAAGGAGTGAGCTGGCTCACCGAAGTCGACATCGCAGGCCTCGCTGCCGTCACTGCTCCCGGCGTGCGGCACACCGCCGGATACCTTCACTCTAGGGTTCAAGGCACAGGCTTTGGCAATAGATGTCACAAGGTACTCATCGTCAGCGTTTCGCCAGCCCCACCAGCTGATTTCAGGCTGGCTGCAACGTGCAATCACTGCCCCATTGCGCACGTGTCTGCAAAGGAAGTGAGAACCTAAATGAAGATCCCTGAAGAGGTGAGGAACAACCCCAGGAAGCTTCCCCTCTGATTACTTCTGTGCCTCTACTCTGGAGCAGTGATTCAGATCAGCCTGCAGAGGACTTGGGGTGTTGGTTGGTGAGAAGCTCCCCATAACCTTGCTTCAGTGTGCACTTGAGCCCAGAACCCCGCTGTGTGCTGTGCTCCACCCCCAGAGCATGACCAGCAGGTGAAAGGAGGTGATCTTGCCCCTCTGCTCTCCTCTGTGAAACCCCACTTGCAGGACTGGGTGCAGTTCTGGTGTCCTCAACATAAGAAGGACATGGAGCTGTTGCAGCAAGTCCAGAGGAGGCCATGAAGATGATCAGGGGCTGGAGCATCTCCTGTACGGACACAGGCTGAGAAAGTAGGGGCTGTTCAGCCTGGAGAAAAGAAGCTCTGTGGAGACCTCAGAGCAGCCTTCCAGTATCTGAAGGGGGCTGTAAGGATGCTGGAGAAGGACGCTTCATCAGGGACTGTAGTGACAGGACAAGGGGTGATGGGTTTAAACTTAAAACAGGGCAAGTTTGTAAGACATAAGAAGAAATTCTTCCCTGTAAGGGTGCTGAGGCGCTGGCACAGGGTGCCCAGAGAAGCTGTGGCTGCTCCATCCCTGGCAGTGCTCAAGGCCAGGTTGGACAGGGGTTGGAGCAGCCTGGTCTAGTGGAAGCGGCAGGTGGTTGGAACTGGATGATCTTAACCACAGCTATGACTAGAAGCAGTGTGAATCAAATCAGTGGCCATATCTCAAAGACTTTGAAATCACTGTGGCACTCTTGAAAAGCCTCAGCTCAGTGCTCAAGAGAAGCAAAAGGGTTAAGAATGCACTAGCAGTCATTTGGAAAAGAGTAAGACAGAAAATATTATATAAAAATATAATATTTCACATCTTAAAGCATCTTCAAAATGACACAAATTTCTCTCTAATCCATCTCAAAAAGGATAAAGTAGTGCTGTGACCTCCAGAGAAGGGTGGCACAGACAAATGAGAGGTGCAGAAGAGCTTCGCTGCAGGGATAATGTAAGTAGAAAACAGCTCCCCACCATGAGAGAAGGGCGCAAATGGATGAGAGGCATAAAAGGTCACGAAAGTTATAAAAAGTGGGTTTGGAAGATTAGTTTTATTTTTTCCCAACAGACATGGAAACAAACACTGGAATGATCATGTCATACGCTTAACAAAAACAAGTATTTTTTTGACAACCAGCAAGCTAGACAGTGCACTTGCTGCACAGTGCAATGTGGAAGTGTGAATTGGTTCCAAAATGCACTGAAGTCACAGATGGAGGCCTACCGAGCAACCACAAAGCATAAGCCCACACTCTCCTGAATATCTGTCATAGGAAAGCTCAGATAGTGGTTGCTCCAGAGATGCACCAGGGAAGAATACCGGCACACCTGTCCACTGTGACACTTCCCTGTGATGCTGCTCCTGGGGACAGGATAATGAACCAGCCAGCCTTGCACCTCAGCTCTTTACAACAGCAGTGCCTGTCCCTCCCTACATCCTTAGCTGCAAGGATGCAGCTGTAAAGCTCCTGACTAACCACATCCAGGTTTATGTGTAGTTCAGCACCTCTGAAAAGGTTGCTCTGATGGCCAAGTTAGGGGTGTAACATTCTAGATCCTACTGCACACCAGCACCACCCTCACCCCATTAGGCAAGGGCTGCTTAGCTGCAGTGAGGGCTCTAGAAGCACTCCTGAAGATATTTTTCTCCTGCTGCACCCCTGTAAGGGGCTCTGCTGTTCCACAGAGGAGACAATGCCTGTTCTTGGAGGCACACCACAAAAATGTGTCAAGGCTCTGGACTCCTAACAGCGGTGCGGGGTGTCTCACAGCAGCTACTGCGGTTTGCAGGAATGGTTTTGCTTCTCAAAGATAAGGTCCCCTTATTCTCCTGAGGCAACTTGTCAATAAACACCGAAAATGTATTATTGTTAATGACATCTCATAAACAACAACGATGAAGACTTTAAACTGCAGAGTCTTTTATCTTTTTGTGCTCTCTGTCTTTTTTTGCAAGGTGACATATAGAGCAGTTATTCCCAGATCTATTCCTGCCACCAGGATCACTCAAGAATGGTTAACACAGACAGCAGCAAAGGCTTTGTTTATACTAGTAAATGAAACAGAGCCAAGGTGGGGACTTGAGCACCTGCCTGTGATGGTGCAGGCTGGTTTGTGAGCACACCCACAGCTCCTGGCCTGTGCCAACCAGCACCTTCCCAGTACCTGAGCACAGTTTTGGGAAAGGCAGGTTCTGTGCCAGGGACTGCTCCTGACAGGCAGCTGGGATGGAGGATACTGTCTTGGGGAGCAGAGGCCACTCCAAGTCAGAGCAGCCTGCTTAATGCAAAGCTACCGACATTGCCCAAGAGTCACGTTAGGTTAAGAAAACTTGCTGGCACAAACTTGTCAGCACCGCAACAAATGCCAGGCAGAGGCTGGCCTTGAGGTAGCCAGTTTCAAGAGACACAGCAACATGCCAATAAACACAAAGAAATACAGCCTGCTTCGATGAGCATGAAGTCATCAGCAAGCAGAAAGTACATAAGGAGCCAGTGGGTCAACCAAAACCACAACTGAACTTGCAATGAGCTTCCCAGGTCAGGATAGCACCCATGGCTTGACTGCATCCTTCTGCAGGTCTCCCAGCATGAGCATTATGAAGCATTTCAGGTCTTTCCTTACTGGGCATTTTTGTGGAGGTCTTCCTCAAAGTTTAAAAGCTCTTTTCTTGCCACTGGAGAGGCAGAAGGTGACAGAGTGGTTTAATTTATTCTTTAGGGATACTCAGTTTAGTTTTAATGACTCAAGACCCTTTCAGAATCCACAGCTAGAGTATGAGGTGCCTTGGCGGTTTATCAACTCCCAGATTTATTCAGAGTACAAGGCTAGAGCACACCTAAGACTGTTCACACATGCCATTTAACCCAGAACAATCATCCAGAAAACATCAACTAATATCTCTTGAGACACTGTTATTTTCTAGCCATTTACTGCTCATACACAATGTAGAGTCAGCAGCTTAGCTTAAAACACAACAGTGAGCTGAGAGGCTTTACAGAGCTGTCACCTAAAAGTTCCCCACTGAGATACATGTGCGTAAGTGCCCTTATTCCCTGAGTCTCTGTGCTACATTCCTGTCTCTGCCATGCTTTGAAAGCCTGAAACTGAGCACTCAAGCCATGGGGCTGGAGCAATATCCACTGTCTGGCTGCTGCTTCCCAGGCAGCTACTGCAGCACCAACATGGCCAAAGGTACTGCTGAGCACCTGTGAGGAGCTCTCTTGCCACCACAGGCTCAAGGTCTTCTGAAGGTGCCTGTGCAGAGAGCACTCTGGAGAAGCGGCTTGCAGGCAGCGCCCCTCTGCCTCTTGTCAGCTAAATAATTCATTGCATCCTTTCCATTGTTTTAAAGGTGAATTATGCCTGGAGGCTCCTGCATCTCTCCTGTGCCTTTCTGAGCACTGTGGGCTCAGAGGGGGAGAACTGAATTTCTGCCTTGCTTAACAAACAGATTATACCTTTTTTTTTTAAAGAAAACTCACCTTTGGTGTCATGTGTTACAGCTCTGACAGTGACCACATGAGCTCAGCCTTGCTCTCCAAAAGCTATGATGTCTAGCAATCAGTCCTGTGGTTACAGAGACCCTGGGAGGCATGTGCCAGAGCCCATCTATCTGCTCTCTCCTGAACCATGACTGAGGAGGAGCTGAGTGTGAGGTGTTTCGTTTCTCCCCCTTTCATACAGCACAAGGCACTCCAGAAGCAGCCATGGCCCTCACAGACCCTCCTGGCCAAAAGACTTTAAGAGATACACACTGGCAAGCACTTGTCCTATCTTGTAACATCACTTGTCAGCATCTTCTAATCTGATCCCAGGCTGCAAACGGCTGCAGCTCAGCCTGTAAATTACCAGGTACTGTTCCAATGTTATTCTAAAGCAAGGAACAAAATAATTGCCAGAGTAGCAAAAAGACAGGGCTTCGCCCTGGGGTGGGAGGCACACAGCCTCCAATGCCAGACAGAAGTAATCTCAAATACAATTAGCTTCTTAGCTGACTTGGCTGCAAAGAGGGAAAGGCTCCATGTGATATGCATCATTTACTGTTAGTCTGTTTTAGAACTTAGTTCTTCTGGAAGTAGTGCACCGTGTTTTGCCAGCATCTGACAGGCAACCACACAACATGAAGATAAAGAGTTAAGGTACGAATTCACTGGGTTTGTTTCCCAGCTTTTGTACTTCTCAGGGTTGTCCTTTGTTGCTCTGGTATTTTCAAAGTCTGTTATACTTGGATTTAGTAATTGCTAACAGAATCTAAGGCTGACTCCATACTGTACATTTTACAACGCACATGCTGGCTGTGTGCACCTATTCAACTAGCCTCCCATTTGCTTCAAACACATCTGTCTCCCAGGAGATGTGTTTAGTGAGAAAGCAGACCTCCACCCTGAAAAGCTCTGCTCTGTTTGCTGCCTGCCCTCCTGCATCCCCCAGTACAGATAGATTATTTTTGGAAGGCTGACCAGGGACTATTTACCAGCCACATGCAAACATTTCACTCTGTTACCTAGATGTTGTCAAAACTCTCAGAACTGGGTCAAAACAGAAGTGATTTGCGGTTGGGTATTAAAAGGAATGTCCAAGCCTGAGCCCTTAGTTGAGAGCAGGGCCTTGCAACCAGCCCATTTGGGTTGAGATTTCTTTTCAAAGTAGCAATCTGCAAAAAGGTTTTGAAACTCAAAGAAAGAGAATGATAATGTGGCACTGAGCTCTGGCTGCATCTCCCACAGAAGGAGTCACCCATGCCTTCAGATCTAACTAAAGGCCACACTTGACTGCACCGTTGTTTCTCCCTTTGGGAGAACACCCCATGCTACCACCACAGGCTGCGTGCCTGGGGAAGCCGATTATGTGTGCTGGGAGCAGTCCTGGGAGCAGCACATTTTCAGGAAGGAAGCAAAAGGAATACACAGCGTGAGTATCAGGAGGCAGCTGTCACTGTCATCGCACAGCCCCGTCCACATGCTCTGCTGACCTGGCTTCCCTGTGCCCTGTGCAAGACGAGGAAAGGGGCAGCTCTCCTGGTGGAGAGCACTGCTCTGGGTTCACACTTACCTGTACACCACCACAGGGATCCTTTTCCACGACCTAAACGATGCCACATTCTCTAACTCTTTGTCAGTGATCCAGACAGGGACCAGCAGCTTCTGGGGATAACTGGAACAAAGCCTGGAAAAGAGAAAGGATGAAGGCAAGGTGAGGACTCAGGCATAAGAAATTTGCTCCAGAGAAGCCATGAAGAGAGAGGGAAGGAGCAGCTCACACCTCCCCAGATTCAGCATACAGGACTTTGGCTCTTCCTCTTCGTATCTGTATCAATACAGTCTCAATATGGAAAAGTGACCTGAAAAACGCTGTCAGGAATGAGCTGAGAGAAGTCCACCTCCTTTCACCCCAGGCTTCACCTGCGGGCCCATACTAAGCACCCCAGCACTTCCCAAGGATGTCTGTAAGAATTCATGACGGTTTAGGGGTACAGTCATTAATTCTGTATAGGGTTTGGGTGCTCTTGTAGCCCTTGCAAACCCAGAAGCAAATGACAATCTGCTGCTTTGTGCCTTGCAGAAAACAGGTCACCGCTTTTTTAAGCTTTATGCATCTTTCTGCAAGGAAGATGCAACTCTGCCCAGAAAGATGGCAATGGTGGTTTGGTGTATGCTATGACGAAATGGCATGAGGGGTAACTAAGAGCATATCTTGTTTGGTGGGGTGCCAGTAATCAGATTTCTAACACACATTTGAACACATACTAGGAGCGAGAGGAATGTGATGGGCAAGTCCCTGCAAATCTAGTCCTGCAGGGAAGAAACACAGCATGCACAGCTAGGAGCAGTGGGCACCTAATACCACTGTGCAGAGCTGCAGGACCAGAAGAGCCTTTGATATGCAAAGCAGCTCTGCTGGAATGGAAATTCAACTGGGGAGGGTGAGGAAGAAGAGAGGAGGCAACAGGATTGCAAATGTCCCAGGAAAAGATGTTAAAAACCAAACTGCAAGTACATTATCAGCAGGGCAAGAGGGAAGCCAAGGGAAAGAGGGGGACAGCCAGAGTGCTGAGAGAAGGGGAGAGAGCAGTACAAGTAGAAGGAAGTACACGGGAAAATCCAGGAGCACAGGGGCGTCCTAGTTACTGCAGCTAACATCCCGCCGCTTGGAGCATAGGGCTGCAACTGGGCAGGTCACAGGCTTCAGAGACAAAGCACAGCCTTGTGCTGGACCAGCTGAGCTCCAGCAGCCCAGGCAGACACAGCCCTTCAGGGCAAGAAACAAAGAGCAGCTCCAGCTCTAGGATATAACCCACATCATTCAGAAAGAATGTTTCAGGGCAGCTGGGAAGCAAAATGAGGGGGCTAAAACTGTCCAGCCATAAGCTTCAGACGGTGGGCTGGTGTTCCCTGAGCCCAGGCTATCCCAGCTGATGGCAACAGGCACAATGCAGCGCTTCCTAGTCCTCAGCTTGTCCTGCTAGCAAGGAGCTGCCTGCCATGGGAGGAGATGGCACTTCTTCACCCAGCATCTAGACAGCTGCTCAGAAAGCCCCAGGCACAAAGCAAGGTTGGTCTACAGGATAAAAACAACAGGGTGAAGAAGAGGAATCCAGGAAGCAAAATAAAAGCTGTCAGCTAAGAAGCTGAAGAGGAGGATGTCTGTAGTAGGATACCTAAGCCTGGACATCTCTGAAATGCCTCAGATTCTCTGTGTAAAGTTGGACAGGAAATTAAAGCAGCAGTGAAGTGTGACTGAGAATAAAGGTATGTGGAAGACGGTTAGCATCAGTTAAGATCTGGAGGACCTTTTGGAATAGCTGAGTCTATACAAGAAGGGGTTTCATTGAAATAAAAACACAATCAGTTCCCTGGTACTTCAGATGAAACATTACAGAAGATGTCTTAAACTAAAAACTGGGGAGAGACAGTACAGTTCAGAAGCATAACTTCTAAGAGTCAAGTCACTAAAACCCTGTAGCCTTTGGGAAACAGTAAGACAGAATTCAATAACACTAAGGTAGGAAACAGGACAGCCTCCAGAAGTTAAGCGAAATTTAAGCAGGGTGTATAAAAACCAGCGATGGGGTCAAGACAAACAGACCTGTGCTTCTAGGCTAGAATTTCAAAAACTGAAGTAGAGGAACTGAAAAGCCAGGATAAAAAAAGTGTTTGCTGGTGTAACAGTACCCTAGAAACTGGGCATAAGGAAAATTATTAGTGGTACCCTGAATTTCATGCTTTGTAGGAAGACCAAAATAGGCTGAGCTAGTGAGCAAAGTGTGGCATCTTTCAGGAAAATGGGAAGGTAAAAGTGGAAAGGCTCAGAGCTATGAAGATACAGAAATGCAGAACAGGCATGGATGCAAATCCCAACCCCAAAGAGAAACAGGACAGCACTGAGGCTGCACTACCAACCACTGCAGAGACAGTAACAACATCCACGAGAGGCTGGAATTGACGCTGAAAGGCTGCAAGGGCAGAAACTGCAATGGGAGACTTGTACTGCCTCCACATGAAACACAAAAGCATCACAATAACAAGTAAGACAAAAGTGACGTTTTTAGACAGCATCAGCTGCTTCTTGGTGCTGTCAGCTAAGGAATACAAGAGGACATGACCCTTCCTTCAGTCCTCTAACCTGCTCCACAAGAGAGTAACTGAAAAATCACTTTGCTATTACAGTATTCAGCACACAGCACAATTCAACAATATTTTTAGGGGTATAAGCCTCCCATGACAGTTGCAATGAGTTTCAGAAAGGGAGAAGGAGGTGCTTGCAGACAGTAGGAGAGCTATTTAAACACGTTCTTCAATGGTCACATAAAATGCATCAAAAGATCAGACAGGGCTGGCAGAGTTACACAGTGAACAAAAGAAGAATTTTAGAAATAAGAGCGTAGATGTTTCCAAAGCGCACGAGAGAAGCCAATTGTGCACCCGAGTTAGAAAAAACTAAACCCAAACAAGTAAAAATGAGACACATGGTGCAGTTTCTGAGAAATGACCTATTAAAAAGATTAAAACTCTGAAGACTTTTCTCAAACATCTTGGAGGTATAAGCCTGCTGCCAGAAGGTCTAATAGATCCAGAAGAACACAGCAGAAAATCAGGACTACTGGTGCTGGTGTTCAGCAGAAGAGCCCACAAAGAAGCTGCCAGACAGAGCTCTATCTACAAGGGACAAGGCACAAGAAGAGATTAATGTGGAAACTTCTGCAGGGGAAATTATAGCAATCTGCCAGGAACAAGGAGTAACTGATCCCCAGGACAAGACAGTGCTCAGCCTTTGACGTGGAGCTGTTGGAGCGACTCCAGAGGAGGCCATAGAGATGCTGCAAGGGCTGGAGCAGCTCTGCTCTGGAGCCAGGCTGAGAGAGCTGGGCTGGGGCAGCCTGGAGAAGAGAAGGCTCCTGAAGGGGAGACCTTAGAGCAGCTCCAGTGCCTAAAGGGGCTGCAGGGAACCTGGAGAGGGGCTTTGGACAAGGGCCTGTAGGGACAGGCCAAGGGGAATGGCTTTAATCTGCCAGAGGGGAGACTGAGATGAGCTCTGAGGCACAAGCTCTTCCCTGTGAGGGTGCTGAGGCGCTGGCACAGGGTGCCCAGAGAAGCTGTGGCTGCCCCATCCCTGGCAGTGCTCAAGGCCGGGTTGGACACGGGCTTAGAGCAACCTGCTCTAGTGGAAGGTGTCCCTGCCCATGGCAGGGGGTGGGAAATGGATGAGCTTTAAGGTTCCTTCATACCCAAACCATTCTGTGACTCCGTGAAGATCAAAGCTGAAAACAAGCACCATCACTGAAGGAAAGGTGAATGTTTTTTAACTTTTTGAAGGAACTACATGTGTATCAAACCCACAGATGTGAGACAGCTCCTGTCTCAGACAGCCTGGGAGCTGATGGGGAATGTCAGAGCCTGTCCATGTCTCAGGGTGTACAGACAACCCAAGATGTGAGAGCCATGGAGAGATCATGTAATAGTTTTGTTATCATTTTATGCTGAAATAAGATACATCTATCAAGACCAGGTTACTATATGCTTGTATTACTCTAAATTTATGATGGCTGTCGCCAGGAAGAAGGTAAGTTTCCAGTTAAGGACATCTCGGAACAGACTTGAAAGACACTGAACAAACCAGTTACCTTGGAGTATCCTGTCTCTAACAATAATGTTTTGCCAATGGTGAGAAATGAAAGACAAAAGGACTACAAAAGGTTAAAAAGTAACCCAATCCCTGTGAACAGGGGCAGGTGGTAATGATCAAAAGCCAAGGCAGGAGTTAAAGACACACTCCGCCAGGCAGCAAGAGAGAACTGGTTTCTGAGTTCCACAAGTGTATTACACCACCTTGGAGACGTCGGGATGTCTGCAGGAAGCTGCAGCCTGCTGGAATCCCCAGGCAGGAGCCCAGCAAGTTGACGGAAGCAGAACCAGGCCTGCACCCAGCTCGCTGAGGTTTGTTTCATGTTCTTTCTTCCCTGGTTTGCTTGGAAATAAAACATCTGTCTTTAAAGAAGTTGGCTGTGTATTACTGGCCAGGAAGTGAACCACAGATGGTAAATACAAGCTGAACTTTCTGAAGTAGTCAGAAGGAACAACATCCCAGAATCCAGCAGCACAGAAAGCCTGACTGCTCTCACAGACATGCAGAGACTGCCCAGGGCAGGGTCTTACAGGGCATGCACTGCAAAACAGAGCAGTTCAGGAAAACAGTTTTCACTTTACATCTGTGAAGAACCTGTGTAAATGCCATCAAAGGCATGTTAGCAGTCCAAGAGCTACAATGTGGTCAGCAAGGCCAAGTAGGAGCTCTAAGTCATCCCTCAAATCTAGCCCTTGCTGCCTGGATTTTTGGTGAAAAGAGAACAGGCAGCAAACTGCAGAATTCCACCAGGACTTCCCCAGGTTTCTCATGGTCTCCACAAGAAACCAGTGACCTGGAACTGGCCAGTCTAGAGGTGATGGGGCTGCTTTACAGCTGAGACAGAGCAAAAAGACTGAGGGATACCAGTCATTTCAAGAAAAGGCTTAAAGGGAAGGCAGAAGTGAAAGTATCTGTCAAAGCTTGATAAAATCCTGTTGGCTTAATGCCACCAGCTGCAAAGAATGCAGCAGTGCTTCTCCAAGAGTTCCTGCATTCTTCAGTAGAAGACAGGCTGGAATCACTGACATGCTGGTGGGAAAGACCTTCTAGGGATCTCCACTCCAACCTCCTCCTCACAGAGAACCACCTGTAACACCAAATTATCCGAGATTCGACCTGCTGCAATGCTGGAGAAGCCTCACCTCTGATATCTGCCCCAGCACAGCACCACACTCCTGGGGAACGCACTTTTCCCCTCTGAACCTCCCAAGCTGCACCTTGTTCAGTTGTCTGCCACTGTCAGCAGTTTTACTCCATCACCTTTGCAAATGCCCTTCCAGCAGCTACAGGCTGCAAGCAGATCAAGGGGGATCTGTAGCCTCTTCTGCACCAGACTGACCAAGCCTCACTCGCTCCCAAGACTTCTAAGCATCCCCACAGCCCTCCACTGACCCACCCGGTTTTTCAGCAGAGCTGAATCTCTGCCTGACTTCATGAAACTTCTGTGTTTTTTAATTTCAAACAGCGTGAGCATTTTAGAGAGAGTGACTGACCACAAAGCTGACTCTACAATGGACGGTTCCTTCAAGACTCACCAAACACTTCAAGGATGAATTATGACCACCACATTATAAATTACCCAAGTCAGCATTTGCAGTTGCTGCTAGCTCTGACAGAACTATGGAATGTTCATGAAGGGACCTAAGATTATCCAGTCCCAACCCTCTTCCATGGTCTGGGACACCTTCCACTAGATGTTTGGGCTTTATTCCTTCTTCAATTCCACTATATGAAAGGCAGAAAGAAGATCTGGCTCATGTTTTGAGGGTTATCAAGGCCAGGATGGAGGATTAGCTGGAGCCTGACTCACCCTCTCCTCCGCATGGGGACTGTGGAGAGGAGAAGGTACAGAAAGAAGACAGTGGGGAAAGCCTGGTGGTGAAACACTCACTTGTAATTGTTGTTGATGTCAGAGACGCGCCAGACATTCTGCAAGTCAAAGCCCATCCTCACCAGCTCCATCTCAAACCGGTATTTCACATGGTCTCCTGGAAGAACAGAGCACAGGACAGCTAAGTAGAACTGAGGAAATCTGCACGTCATTTGCAGCTCCATAGCAGCTCTCACAGGCTGGACAGAAACTGCAGGACAGCTGATGGCAGTGATCTTGTGTTGAAAGCCAAAAAGACTTGCCCCTCAGGGGGGTTCCTCTGGTTTTAGTCCGAAAGCCAGATCACCTCTCAGTTTCAGGGCACAGAGTGGCACGGAAGCAGCCTTCTCATGTCTATACAGGAGTGTGTGTGTGGGCTTAATTTAATCCACTTTTGCCCTTCTGACAGAGGCAGCTTCAAAATGGACATCAGGAACCCCATGGTAGAGCAGTACTGAGCACCCAGTGTGGCTCCTCTTCCCAGACTGTGCTCACAGAGGCTGACTCAGGTTTTGCTCTCTTATGTTTTAGCCCACCTCACAAATTCTGGATGCCTTTGCTGAGTACCATATCTTGCTAATAAATAAATACTGCCAAGCTCTTTGCCTCATTCATATCCTGCAGCAACAATTTCCACAGGAAGTTTATTTATACTAGAGAGTAATACTTTCTCTAAATGAATGACAGCAAGTATCTCCCAAATGCTGGTGTTTGGGACATAGCAAGGACATGTAGTCTACCTTTTCTCTATCAGTTTCTCTTAGGTGTCTCCTTCAGCCATACTATTCAACCCTATCCTGCCATCCCAGCCTGTGTTTGGACATTTCATTCTCTCCTCTAGTATCAGCACATTTTTACATTTAAAGCCAGGTTTGTCACTCATTTTAATCCCCTTTCATTCATGAAGAAGCTGCTTAAAGACAAAGCAACTGCAAGCGAACTTTGTGGTTCCAGAGAAGGGAAACTCCCAATTCACACAAAGGCACCATCACAGCTCTGGTTTTCTCTTTATAGGCTCAGGGATGGCAGCTGTGCCTGTAAGGATGACCCAGACATCTCCACAGGAATGGCACAGCATTTCTAGGTATTGGAGAAGCGGCTGGACTCATTATGCTGCCTCAAGGCTAACAACATTTACTATACAGGGCCAAGCCTGCTTGAGCTCACTCGCATCACGATGAGCGTACTGAAATATGGGAGGTTTTCTTAATTCACAAAGGGAAAGGGAAAAGCTGCTTACGTGTTGCTGGCTCAGAATGTTCCTTATTGTGCTTACTACTATTATTCTTTTACTGTGCCTGATATCCAGACACATTTGGCCATCAGCTGGATCTCTAGGCCAAGTACAGGATGCCCCTCAGTAAGATGAACTTGGGCTATGGCTACAGCAGAGCTTAAGAGACAGCCAGATATCAGTTTGTGAACAACAATTCAAAGTGCACTGCAGTTTTTCTGGACAGAAGAGAAGGAAGGGGGCAGGCCAGGAGCCTACCTGGACGGCAGAGATGTGCATGTTGATCCTCCTCATCAACACAGACTCCTAAGCACCATGCATGGTAGGCAAATGCAAAGAGGTCCTCAGGCTTAGCAGGGCGGGCAATGGCTCGAGTCAGCCTCTTCAGCCACTCCTGGCACTGCTTAAAGGTGGAAAAATGGCACCTGCAAACCCAAACACAAACTCTCCTGAGTAGGTATGTTCATCCAGACAAGGCACACACATACAGCTCTGCTCCATTTAACCAGGGAACAGAACAAGCACCAAGTGTTAGTAACCTTGGCCATGGACAGCTCAATTCCAGGAGCAGCACAAGGGTAGACACCAGAGCTGATCATGGCAACTAGCCTGCAGAGACATCTACAACACAGCAATAAAAGAGATACCTGATCACTTTGGAGTCCTTGCAGACAATGTGAAGCTGGAACATATCCCGGCACTCCACACTTTCCATCATCCTCAAAGGCACCTGTAAGGGAGAGATGTAGGGCATAACAACATATACCACATCACATAGACACATCTATTGCAGCCTCGCCTGCAGGCCCATCATGCACAAGTCACAGCTCCTTCAACAATCATGAGCTTCTAGCTCAAGCTACAAACCCACTCTGAGGTGTATGAAGTGTCATGACTCAGCACAGAGCCTCCTTCAACAATTACTATTCCTATTTCTATTCTGTCCCTAAGTAGTCTCCCACCTGGGGCCAGTTCCTGACTAAATCACACCCAGACAAACGCAGGAACTGAGCCAAACAAAAGCTGCAATAAAAGATGGCAAGTCAAGACAGCGAGAGGAGGCCTCAGGCTCCCACTGTCTGCCTCTCGGTTGCTGGTCTCTATGTAGAAGTCTCATTAAAACTGGCTTGTAGGAGACCTTAACAATCTTAAAACTGACAAGGTTAATGCTAGAATTTAAAGAGAACAGCAAAGAAAAGACCTAACTATTACCTAAAGGAAAACCCTCTCCACCCACCGAAGTGCAGCAGCATAACAGCAACTGCATGACCAGCAGTAACGAGAGACAGCATCAGGCTTGGCATCCTTCAAGAAGCACAGTTCCTATGCCACAGACCGCAGGAATGGCTTATGCCCCCCTGCAAAATACTGTAAGAGATTCAGCAGGCAGAAAAAGCACATCCAGACTTACATTGATCACAGAATCCTTGAATTTTATATGAAGCCGGTAGTTGGAGATGGCGATCACTGCGTCGTTTGCATGGCCAAGGTATTCCACTCCCTCACCCTGCAACACAGTGAATGGGACCTGGAAGAGAGACATCATTCATTCAAGACATGTAGAGCACTTTGAGCACCATAAATGCCAAAAGTCCCTCTTCCTACTGCCTCCACAGTGCTTCTCCTGCAGGAAATCATTCACAGCAATGTGCTCTTCACATTGATTAGACAACAGCATGGAACAGCACTGGTACCACCACCCAGTCCCACAAGATGAATCTTCTTCCGAGGATGTCTTATGAGCCACCAATCACCTCCTGATGGATCACATCCTGATGGTGTGACAATAAGTGCTGTGCACACTACCTGTGGGCACCTGGTAACAGGGTCTTTCGTGAGGGCAGAGGGATTTATAGTCCCTGCTTTTGGACAGAGTAAACTCAGCCCTGGCACAAGTGGCATGATAAAGGACAGAACCTCAGGCACAGCTCAAACACTGGGGAGTGCTCTGCAGAGCTCCAGGCGGAGCCTGAAGCAATTTGCCCCGAGGCAGAGTGTCCCATATGTGATCCTGCTGGCTGTGTCCTCTAGATGAAGGGGGCTCTTAGCAGCACTGCAATAACCACTGCTGCCAATCCAGGTAAGTAAACACATGGAATTTTGCCTAATTTCTGCTAAAAAGGCCCTGAGGGAATTTGTGTGGCTGAGGAAATTACCTGGGTTAGAATTAAAAAAACCTAAATGAAACCCAGGTAATCAAGTGTCTGGTTTCCCCCTCAGCCTGGACAGGCTGTGGCTGGTTTTCAAAAGAGGGCATGCTGGGACATAACAAGTTTGAATTTTGTTTTCTTATATTAAAAAAAAAAAAAAAAAAAAAAAAAAAGAACAGACTGAAATTCAGCAAAGTCCTTTGTCCCCAGCCCAGCAGCCTCCTGTGTGCCCTGAATGCCACCAACACCAGGCGATGCTGCTAGCCGGCGATGCTGCTAGCCAGTGATGCAAGAAAAGTCACAAAGATTTCTCCTTCCAGCCAAAGCCCTTTCCCTGCTTGACAGGGCACCTGATAGAACAATTCATTACACTGTAATTAGCACAAGTCAGACCAACTTGTCTTTATTTCTAAGTTGCTTCTATCGCTTGGGTGTATGCTGCCTAAAGATTGAACTTCAGGCTTCATGTGTGTCAACTGTACTATTAACTTCTCCCTTAAGTTACTTGTACAAAAAAACCAACCTTAGACTGGCATCTGTCTGAATACTCTTTAAAAATTATAATTATTTGACACTAAGAGAATATACTCTCTTTTATTTCTGCAGTTTATTTATGCATGCTTGTCAGAGCTGTTTTTAGTTGACATGTATTTCTTCTGCTTATGTGGCTCTTTCACACAGCAACAGAAGGGAGACAGATTAGAAACAGGATGGTAAAACTGCAAGAACTGACAGCGGGAGATCCTGGAATAAACTGAGAAGTGCCCAAATACAGCCTCTTATCAAGCCTTTCACACTTCACTTTACCTTAAAGTAACAACTGACTGAAGGCAAGTTACCCTTTGGGAGGGCTGAACTTTATGGTCGTCTAGAGAGAAGAACACAGCAGGTTCCATTCTCCAGTTCATCTCAGCTCAGACTCCTCTCAGCGGCTTCCCCTCCCCAGGGCGGCAGACCTGCAGCCTTGATCCTGTGCAACTCCTCAGCCACATCCACTCCTTCAAGTAAAACCTGCCGTTGCCACATTCCAGTCTTTGCCTTTATCAGCACCATTCACCAAGGTGATGCCAGTCACTAAGCAGACCCAAATACTGCAGCAGCAGTGAGAACACACAACTGAGCCTGGATCCAGCCGCAGGGGGAGGACGATGAGCACCAGGCAATGTTACAGGAAGCCACAATCACCAGGAGGCTCTGGCTCCCCGGCTCACAATATTGCCTTTCTGCACAGCAGCAGCAGTACCCACGTCTCCTTCAAGGGCTTTTTGCAGTGGGAGCCTGGCACCATATGGAGATTTCTCTTTCCAACAGCTCTGCTGCAGGAAAATGCCAGGAGCAACGTGTACTAGGGCCAGCTCAGCCACTGCATTGCACACTAGAGCTGCACCAAACACAGCCCGGCCCCAATACTCAGACTGTCCCAGAGAGCATCTACCTGCTGCAGAACTACACAGGCAGCACCACGGTTCCTGACTGTCAGCGCAGGTGGACAGCGAACACCCAGCGTTGTGCTGGATTGCATCATGCCACTTACAAGAAGCAGAGGAGATGCTGTACGGATTGCAGCGCCTTGGCAGGGCTGGGAAGGCTGGGCTGGGGCACACAGAGCTGTCATCAGCAGCCTCCACACACACACACGCACACAGAAGGACCTGGCTGGTCCAAATGTGACCCAGGCCAGCCCACAGCCTCCAGAACACGTCCTGGGCTGCAGAACTGCCCTCAGGTTTCACACTGCCACAGTTGACCCTGACACGACTGCCGCATCCCAAAGCTGTTTTGTGCTTCTTACTTCCTTACCTGCAATGACTCTTCCTCCTTTATGAGCTCTTTTGGTGGGAACAAGTCCTTGGCCTGGATATACTCCAAACTGGGAGGGCCTTCCTCACCCTGCATTACAAACAAAACACACATTGAGACAGGCCCCAGCCAGCATGTGTCATGAAAAGCCCAAAATCAAAGACGCTGGATGCTCTTGGTACCCCAATACCTTGGGGATCCCCTGGGCCTGTGCATGGCAATGGCTGTTCTGCCTCCTGACCACACTCTCTGCACTGCAGGACCCCAGTAGTTCCTCTGGCTGCTGCAGAAAACCCACAGCACAGTGAAAGACTGAGGCAGGTCTCCAAGTCCTGTCTTCCAACTGTATGGCGTTTGGAAAGCCAAGCAGATACACCTGGACCATGTGCAGGATCTTGAGATAGTGTATTTGTCACATCAAATGTTACCTCATCACCTTCACTACCGCACCAAAGACAAAATACTGTGACACAAAACGATTTTCGCGCACAGTCCAGCTTCGACCTACTCTTCCTTCTGTATTGAGCAGGACTGCTACTTTTGGGAGTTTTCATTTTCACTCTTAGCCCAAAGGGACCAGGGAAGAACCTGAAGCTTTTTGAGGAGAATACACCAGGGTGAAATGTAACCCTCTAAGAACTGCATCTAAGTACACCCAATTCACACCATGGCACTGACTGGTGACAGCACCCAGCGCATTCCTCCTCGGGGCAGTCTGACCTGCCCAGAAAGACACCCTGCAAAGCCACAGAGGCCTCAGAAGTGGTCCGAGAGGACACAGGGCTGTAACTGGATTATCTTTAACATCCATTCCAACCCAAATCATTCACACGGAACTTGGACACGCCACCCTTGGAAAAGTGGAGAGATTCTCAGTTTGGGGCCTGTGAATCTTTGATCACTCAATGAAGTCTTGGACCCTATTTTCACCAACCCTCAACTCCACGCTCTGTTGAAGCGCTGGCTTGCTGTATGAATGAGCTGAGGATGCTTGCTGCTGCGAGCCCAGGACAGTGTTAATTCCACACATCTGGTGTATGTTTTCTTCAGAATGCCTCTTTGCTCTCTAACTATAGCTCCTCTAGGCTCCAGCATTTACTAGGAAATACTCTGTTTTGTAAGCATTAAATAATACTTTTAAATGTGATATCTTTCTGGGTAAGTCACCCAAGCCATGACCCCAAATTTTAATCCAAAGAAGCAAGAACCATCCCTTTTGGCTCTGTTATATATAAAATGATGCTGAATCCTGTTAAGTCGCTGGCATCCACTCATGTTTTGGCACCTACAGGCACAGTCTGGCCTGAAGAGCTCCCTGGAGCTCAGACTGGGGCAGCCAGACCCAGCTCAGCTCAGCTCCTCTCCAGCTCCAGAACATGGGGTACAGCACCCGCTCCAGCAGCCACTGGCTACCGGGGACTGCAGGGGACTCGGAGGCCTCTCCTGCCAGTGCTGTGAGGCTGAGGCACTGGCCCAGGTGAGCACTAAGGGAAGCTGCAGGCCAGCATGTTTCTGAGGAGCAGAGATCCTCTTCCCATCAGCACTTTGCAGCTTCCAAAGAAATCCCAGTGAGCAGCAGGAACTGGAACAGCCTGAGCCCTCCACTGGCTTAGATGTCCTTGAGTCCCTCCTCGCCTGCAGCACAGGGATGGGCAGGAGGCTGAGCATCGTCTCCTGCCACAGCCCTGTCTCAGAGTACCAGCAGGACAGTGGGATCACAACCCTGCTCTCTTCACGAGCCAGCATCCCCTGAAGCCCTCAGAGCCCATTTGGCCACAAGGCCTTTGGGAAGGCAGGGTGGGGGCTTTCTGCAAGAAGGGGCATCAGCCCCCCTCTGAGCAAGAAAACATCTTTCCCAGATGTCAGGCTCAGGACCCCCTCCCCCTACAATACCATCCTGGCAGCACCAGCACAGGAGGAGGACTCGCACAGCACTGCCTGTCACGCCACAGCCAGGGTGGGAGCACAGAGCTCCCCTGGGGTTGGCTCCTCTCACGACGTAATTTTCCAGCTCCAGGCAGGGACTGGCTGCAGCTTGCGTGGTGTGGCATGGCATGGCACAGCACCACACAGCACAGCACGCCATGCCACGCTTGGCAGGGCCTTCCAGCCAACTCAACCCGCCATGCGGACACTGCTGTGCCCTTGGGCATGGGCAGGGCAGCAGTACAGCAGTGACAGGGCCCATGGTGTCCTCCGGCTGCACAGGGAAGGGAGGAGAAGGGGATACCCTTCTGCGGGGGCAGGGGGGGCAAGCCAGACCTGGCGGGAGGATCCACACGCAGCCCAGCCTCAGTCAGCAGGGGAGCCGGATGGGGAAGCTGGATTCCAGCCCTGCCTGCATGGAGGGGGGGGGGGGGGGGGAAGAAAAGCAGCACTTACGAAGCAGTTGAGCATGGAGCAGGAGACGCGGCCTGGCAGACTCATGTTCATCTCCCGAAGCGGCGGCTGGGCTGGGCGCGCTCAAGCAGCATCTCCTTCCTCCGGTGCCCTGCTGCTGCCGGCCCCGCAGCCGCCGCGCCGGGACTGCCGCAGCCGCCCCGCTCCGCCGCGCAGGGCAGGCGCATCCATCCCGCTGCCCGCGGCCGGGCAGGTGCCGCCGCTGACAATGGAGGAGGGAGGGCGGAGGACGCCCAGACTCCACCTACCTCCGAAGGCCGCCGAGCACGGCTCTGCCATCCAAGTGTCTCCCCGTGAGGCGAGACAGAAAATGGAGAGACGGCGGCAGGGATCAACCCCTCCCCTCCCCATCCCGTCCTTATCCGCACCCTGCCGATGGTCGGATGGCAGCGCCACAGCCCCGTCCCCACCGGGCCGTGCGCGGAGCGGGTTGCCGGGAGACGCAGCCCCGGCAGCGGTCCCTCTCCCCCTGGCACCGGCCTCGTGCAGCGGGAGCGCCGGGAACAACAGCGGTGAGGAGGCTTTGTGCCCCAGCACTGAGCGCCGCGCCCGGGTCATGCCTCCGAGGCTCAGTGGGAGCCTCCGCTTGCAAACCGCTGCCGGGGATCCTCCCGCCGGCCCCGGCCCCCCTGCCCAGGACACAGGGGCTGCCCTGAGGCTTCCTTACTGCTGCATCGTAGAACCCCGGGTGGTTTGTGTTGGAAGGGACCTTAAAGCTCATCCAGTTCCAACCCCTGCCATGGACAGAGACACCTTCCACGAGAGCAGCTTGCTCCAAGCCCCTGTGTCCAACCTGGCCTTGAGCACTGCCAGGGATGGGGCAGCCTCAGCTTCTCTGGGCACCCTGTGCCAGCGCCTCAGCACCCTCACAGGGAAGAGCTTCTGCCTCAGAGCTCATCTCAGTCTCCCCTCTGGCAGGTTAAAGCCATTCCCCTTGGCCTGTCCCTATATGCCCTTGCAAAACATCCCTCTCCAGATTTCCTGTCAGCCGCTTTGGGGGGCCCTAATACTCCCAAGCCTTTATGCCCTCCTTCCTAGGAGCTCCTGTGTGTGCAGGGAGTAGCTGGATGTCTCCGATTCTCACCACCACCCACATTCCAGAGTGTGGTCCCCAGTGTGGACAAGGTTCTCTGGCCCCACCCCCTGGACAGTTAAATCCTGCTGGAAGTTTCACCTACTCTGTTACAGCAATGCTTACAGACCTCTGGAAACACCTTAGGTGCAGGAAATACTGGGATGAACACCCAGCTCCCAGACCAGCCCCCCAGGAGCCGACTTTTTCTGCCTGTTTGTCAAGGCCAGGAGCAAACTGCAAGCTCCCTGGGCCACAGCCCATCACAGAAGCCACAGGACAATTCCTGGGCAATGCCATCTCCACTTCCATCATCAGCTGCTGCTCTGCCCTCCACCTCCCACCACTGAGACAGAGTGGCAATCTCATTCTTAGAATACAGAATTAAAGCCTAGACCATCATTAATTCTCCAATGCCCAGGCCCAACTATTCTGCCTAATGATTTAGGCAAACGTGATCATCAGCTTTTTTGCTCCTGGACCACCAAAACTGAGCACAACCTGTAGTCATTAAGCTCCTCTTAGATGTGGTTGCTCCAAAGATACCATGACAGCTCTACCTAGCCATACCAACAGCACCTTAAAGGTTTTACTCAGGTCAGATAAAAGATTTGGATGTTTAGGTTTAGAGCTGACCAAAGTACGGCTTTGCAACACCCAGACCTACTGCCCATTGTCAGTGGAGGGCAGCAGTGCCCAGCAAAAAGCCACTCAATGACCTCTCTCACTGAGAAAATATACACAGGAAGAACCCCACAAACCATGGTCACACGGGCTTTGCTATTCGGATTAGAAGCCCTAGAAGGAAACATGACCATGCCTGGAGAAAAGCCACCACCTCAGCTTCATCCCACTCCACCATTCACATGGTGGATGGTGGGCAAACGTCAGGTGTTTTCCAGCCCTGGGGGCACCCACAAACCAAAATGTGTTTGTGTCACGTACAGCGTCAACACAAGTTGAGCACCGGGCTATGGACAAGGTTATGGATTTGTCTTGGCCAAGACCAAATGGTAAGAGAGGTGCCTGCTCCCCATAGGCTCTTCTCTAGGATGAATTCCTGAGGTCTGCTGAGAAGCCAGAGCAGCAAAAAGTGCAAGGAGCGTGTTACACTGACCTGTAGCAGGAGAAAAGCACCAAAGCATGTCTGTCACTAACAGCAGACAGAGAAGTTACAGTCAGAGCACATACCGCTGTTTTACGTATTAAACGCACACAGCACCTGACCAGTGCTTCTAACAAACCAACCCATGGAGTAGGTCAGCCCTGACCCACAGTGAGGTATTTAGGACCAGTGCTTCTAACAAACCAACCCATGGAGGAGGTCGGCCCTGACCCACAGTGAGATCTTCAGGACCAGTGCTCACCTCAGGCTTGGCACAATGTCTGTTTCCAGCTCAAGCTGCAGAAGAACTTTTGTATCCCTAAGCTGCAGTTGCATTAAAAGGCTGCTCATCAGAGCATTACTTTGAATTTCCAACCTAAGCTGACCTGAACATCCACAAATAGATCTCTGCTTTCAGTGAAATGTTTTTTGCACTTTTAGCATTAGGAAGACTCACACATGGCTCAAACATCTGCCCCAGCACTGAGCCTGGTGAAGAGCAGAACTAGACCTTGCCCTGAAGTTCAGCAGCATCTCGGAAGCTCCCAGAATTTCAGGAGGAGCTGGACTCAGACTTCACCACTTCCACCTCTTCCTCCATCTGTTCCCAAAACACCTGCTCTCCTTTCCATCCAGCCAGGCAGATGACAGGAGCAGTGGCAGTGAGCCCACTGGGGCTGGGGCAGGCTCAACCAGCTGGCTGAGCTGAGGGGATTTCCTGAATGCACCTCAGACGCCTCCTGCCTGAACAGCTCCATCATCACCAACCACCACCACACTGGACAAGGTTATTTTCACATGACTGGGCTCCTCCAAGTGCCGTGTATATGTGCAGAGAGAGAAACCTCCCTTGTTTTCTCCCAGTCACCACAATCCTAAAGGTTCCAGTACTCTGAGGAAGAGGGGAGCTGAACATAACAGGGGTAGCCTGTTCTTAAGGCCAGTTGGCTGTAATTAACCCTTTCCCCTTCCACCTGCACTGCACTGTTGATGCTGCAAGTGGCTCTCTTCTGTGCTGCTCTTCCTACCCCTCCGTCTGTCTCTGCTTACACAGTGCAGGTAAAGGGCTTGTAACCTCTCTTTAAAGTCCCCAGAGAGATCTGGAGGTTCTGAGATAGCACAGGGCTTGGCAAAGATAGGCCAGGTGCTCAAGAGGCCATCCTGCAACAGTTAAGGGAGACGATATTCCTGACAGAGACATGCGTGCATGCACCAGGACCCAGCCTGCAGCACAGGGGTTCACAGGGTGAGCTGCCCAGGAACACATACTGGGAGCATGGGACAACCACAAAGGTGCTGAAATCTCTGGAGCCAGTCAAAACCCTGAACCACATCTTTCTGCTAAGGGCTAGCCCAGCTTTCTGCAAGACAGGTGGTTGGAAGAGCAGCTACCAGCCACCCTGCCCAGATACCTCCGGTTTCTCTTCAGGGGTCTGCAGCTCAATCTCTCCCCTTCGAAAATCACACTCTACCCAAGTCAAGAACTCCAATGTCTCAAAGAGCTTGAATGACACAAAGATGTACGGGAGACCAAACCCCTTGTGAAATACAGGTGCTGGCAGAGTCTATCACTTGCAGAAAGATGGAAGCAAGCAGCCAAAGGATAGGAAGAGAAGAACTGGTCCCATCTGCTGCAGGGAGGTTCTACCACCAGCACACTGGACTCAGGCTTCCCGGTACAGGCATGCCCTTCCTTACCTTGCAATACCTTTATCTTCTATTGCTTTTCGAGTACACAAATAAAATTACTGTAAATACTCCTTCAGTAGGCAGAGGGCACCACTTCCATCCCTTCTAAATATTATAGGCAGGCTTTTCACCTATAATATGCAGGTGAAGAGGGGGAGGAGGGAAAGCAAAGGGCTATGGCCATGGATGGCAGAGCATCCACAGCCATGCCCCTGGCAGCACACCCATTGCACAGACTGCCCGTGTCTGCATCCAGCTGGTGAAGAATGACAGAAAGCCTGGCAGGAAGAACTGATCGTACTGGGGATGCAGCTCAGGATGTCAGGAGCAAATTGTGGGAGCCAGGACAGCTCTGCCCCACACCCTGGGGCTCTTGCAGTCACTGAGCCTTTACAGCAGCTGCAGGCTGAGACATTCCCAGCAGCAGAGGTGGTATGAGGGCACTCTAGCTTGTATCTGCCCAGGTCTGAGTATTTTGAATGAACATCAAGGTAGGAACTGGCTATTGAACTTTTTACAAGGAGGGGAAGGGAGAGACTTGTATGCTTTATCTCATCCTAACAGAATTTATCCTTTCTGCTTAGCAGATACCAGATGAACTGTACTCAGACACATACCGCTATTTCTCTCCACTGCCTAGGCAGGAGAACAGCAGGAGATCAACATGAGCTGATGCAGAGAGATGACTCCCTGTGGCTGAAGGGACATCTTGTCCTGCCTCTTCTACTTCTGTTGCACAAAGGGCATCTTTGTTTCAGGTCCACCTACAAAAACAGTTCATCTCCTCAATGCCTAAGGAGGTCTTTGGGTGAATTGAAAGGCTGCTGAGCTACTGAGGTGACCTCCCAGAAATAAACCCCTAAATCTGTGTGAAGTTACGATTTTATACCCTGTGAATCAGGCCTGGGATGGTGAGTGCCATCTTTTCATCCATACAGGATGAAAGAAGAGCTTATAGATCTGTAATGCTGCAAGTAATATTTGTTCAGAAAGCTGCCCTGAGGTGAGCATGTCAGACATATGAAGCAAGAAGCCTTTGAGAAGAGGGATGAAAGGACAGGAGTCAAGGGCTGTTGACTGGGCTATCAACTCTGTATGCCAGTAAGAGGGGACCAGGGATTGCGACCTGCAAAACCCACCTAGACTTAACAGCCCAGGTCCCCTCAAAGGGGTGTGAACCATCATGGAAACCCAGGTGTCCTCAGTCCCAGTATCCCCGCAGAGACAGGAGGGAATGCTGCTGTGGGAGATGTTCAGTGAGCCAGAGGTGCTGGCAGAGCAGTGAAGAAGCTTGCACTCACAAGCCAGCTGAGTTTTAGGTAATGTATTACGGTACTGGGTTCTCATTAGGACTGCCATTAGCCAGTTAAGGATTAAACCACCACTAGCACTATCTTGAAGGTCATTTTCATCAGAAGCTACTCTTTGAGAAAGAAAGGAGAAGTCTTACAATCAAAACAAACAAAGCTCTTAACCAGCACTAGACCAAGAAAGAAAGAAACCAGCACTTTCTGTAGGAGCAGAAAGGGGAACACAGCTTGAGATCCACATCTGGGGTGCTGTGGGGTAATGTAGAAGCTTTGGGGCATGCTCTTGCTAAGCAGAGGGCATTGCTGCTGTGCCCTCTGACTGTGGTGATCAGGGGGCAGTAACTAAGCACTCCACATGCCCGCAGGGAATGGGTTTTCCAGCCAATCCTCCCAGCAGCTGCCTGAAGTCCAGCCCTGAAGCTCAAATTAACCAACAAAGCAACAAAACACCCATTAACCAGCAACCCACCTCCATCCCTCCCTGCAGTCCTGCCTCTAACTCCAGTCACAACCTTCCAGGGAGGTCACAAAAGGACTCAGAGGAGGTTGTCAGGAGTTCACATCAGCTTCCTACCTTCAGCTGCTGACAACAGCTCAGGTAAGTAGGAGGAGGTAAATGCTTATTTCTACAGCTCACAAGTACAAGCTGCTTTCTTACCCCTGGCATGGGAGAAAAAAAGCCTACACCGTTCCCAAAACAGTGGGCAAGTGGGGTGGGGGTTTTGTTCTGGTTTGTGTTTTGTTTGGTTTTTGTTTTCCAAAAGGAAAAAATTATATATATATATATAAAAAAATCAAAGGAACATTTTAATAAAATATAACACCCCCATATATCTTTCTCAGAAGGTCTTTTGAAACTGTAAAGTCATCTTCAGGTATTAAATAAGAAGCAGAAGACTCTTGTCTAGAAGAAACCAAACCATCTGTGGTTACAACTAAGGGTGGATCAAGTCCAGGTCAGGATAAGTATCTGTTAAAACACTGGGAAAAAGCACAGTGAAAACAGTAAGAAACCTGGAGAAGGACTTTGGACAAGGGCCTGTACGGACAGGCCAAGGGGAATGGCTTTAATCTGCCAGAGGGGAGACTGAGATGAGCTCTGAGGCACAAGCTCTTCCCTGTGAGGGTGCTGAGGCGCTGGCACAGGGTGCCCAGAGAAGCTGTGGCTGCCCCATCCCTGGCAGTGCTCAAGGCCAGGTTGGACACAGGGGCTTGGAGCAAGCTGCTCCAGTGGAAGGTGTCCCTGCCCATGGCAGGGGTTGGAGCTGGAAGAGCTTTAAGATCCCTTCACACCCAAACCAGTCTGGGATTCCATGTATCCAGATATAATGATTAAAAAGTGAATTAACATATGGAAAGTGCATAAAAAAAATCCCTCCAGGTAATGTGGAAAAGGCCTGGCTGGGTCCATCGAAGACAGATACCCAGCGATGAGGGGGCACTGGTGAACGCCGCTAGGAGAGTTTTGGGGGAGCACCTCCCTGGTGCGTGCTCTCACCTGTCAGGATCTGCAGCTCAGAAATCAGAAACAATTCAATGTTGTTTTATGAGCCCTTGGTAGACCAAGCTTGCTCCAAACCCTGTCCAACCTGGCCTTGAACATTGCCAGGGATGGGGCAGCCACAGCTCCTCTGGGCATCCTGTACCAGCACCTCACCACCTGCACCACTCTCGTCTCAATCCTATACCAAGAAGTTTTTGGGATTTTACAATTCCAGCTGACACCAGAGTAACTCCAACTTGAAGTGTATGACACTTTATCAGGTTACAAGGGCATACTTTCATCTTCCACCTTACAGCAAGCTCCTCAAGCTGAAGTTGCAAGAAGCTTTTCCAACAGACTGCACGTAAGATCTTGAGGTAAAACGAGGCAGCATGAAGACAGGAACCACACCAGAAGTGCTACAGCATAACTACTAGAGCTGACAGTTCAATTAAAGCAGAGAGCACATTTCCTTTTCTATTCCAGCTGTTAACAGATCCCATGGGGGACAATCCCATGGGGGACAATCCCATGGGAGATGTCACTATTTCCTCAGGCAGTCTGCCGGCTTATTTATTTATTTATTTATTTATTTTTAACATGTTTAACCTAAATTTTCATGTGCTCAATTTGAATTCCCAGCCCTTGGACTGTTCCTGCCGTTCTCCCCTGTGCTCCTTCCAACATAACAATTTGCTTCTGGCAGGGGTGGGCACAACACTGATGACAAAACCATGTCACTGCAGCTCTGCTCCGGCTCCCTGCCACCCACAGCCCAACATGCAGATCACCCTGTTGCCTTCAAACTCCCTGACAACACTGCAGCACAGCTGCCAACGTCGCTGCTCTCAGCTTTCTTCCTCTCGTCAGATCACACACATTTTGGGGTATTTCTTGCTGGAGGCATCAGAGGCATTTACCCGAGTTCATCAGCAATCTGGCTGTGTTTCAGTCTTTCCAGATTCTTTATACCATGTTCTTCTGTGACTAACTACTGTAATATTTCTGCTACCCTGGCAGCAGCAGAGCACATGATTAACACAGTGTTAAATCTTCACTGAGAGGTGACAGAGGAACAGAATGAGAAACCCAGCACTGAGTTTTAAAGTCAAAATAAATCAGCAAGCCACAAGAACTGGATGACTGTGTCAGTAGTCCAAGGAGGCAGAAGGGGATATTCCAATAAGAAGTTTAGGGGTAAACTTATCCTGTCAACAGCATCTAGGTGATAGTAATAAACCCTCTATTATTATATATAATGCTCAATACTGTAGCACTCTTCTTTCCCATTCTTGTATTTAGCCTCATACATTTAGCAGCAGAACAAGATTTGGACAAAGAAAGCAGAAAACCACCCACAGAGACAGACTAGAACATATACTCACCATCCTCAGACACAGTCCAAAATCTCCTGGTTCAGTCACAGCTCAGCCTTTTCTTGTTCCTTCACTAGCCTCACCTGTAGCAAAGAAGAGACAGCCCAGGGCAGAAGTTTAGATCAACAGTCATGATAGTTCGGTACGAACATAGAGGAAAAAAGTCCCCAAAAATCAAGAGCCTAAGAAGCCAGTACCCTGTACCTCTCCCTGCCAACCTCCATTCAGTGTCCTTTTCAGGAGCTGCTGGAAGTCAGCTCAGTGTCCCAGGGAAAACACCGAGTCCATTTGGTCAGCTGCAACTCAAGGCATGTGGGATCCACCAGCACAGAGCAGCCAGTACCCCTGAGGTACAAACAACATACCTTGGGGGAGCATGAGAGGGAGCTGAAGGAAGAGAGACCTTGGCATTATGGTTCAAGGACCTGGGGAGGATCCTTCACATGAAACTCAAGTGCTGGGAGAAGACTGCTGTGGTCTTAGGAGGAACTCACCTCTAAAATCACATCTTGTCCTACCAAGGAGGTAGGGCAGGACACAAGAGCTGCAGCCCCTTCTGCAGTTTCTGCCCCACTAGCAGGGGGGACTGGTCACAGGAGGTGTTTCATAGGAGAGTAAAAGCCAAGCAGCAGGACTTGTGCAAGGTCCTGCTCTGAGAAGGTCCTTTCCAATAGCACTGGGTGGTCCCACAGCTGACCCTGGGATATCCATGGAGGAAGAGACCATTCCTCAAGGTTTTCAGATCTCTCCAATATGGGATCACCTGATCACCAGCATCTCTCTCACCTGTCCACATTCTGCTCTCTGCTCTGCCCTTCCAGCCCCACACCAGGGACTGAGTTACACACCATTAAGGATCACCATGGGGAATGGGCTGGCAGCCCCAGCGCTGCTCACCCGGCTGCACACACAGCCTCTGCACTGTGCACACAAGCAGCACGTGTGTCACAGTATATAACAGCGTAACAGTGTTTTCAGTGGGGATGCTCAGGATTTCAGTGTAGCCTGAAGTTGGCTTAGAGCTCCTCAACTAAACCTGCTTCCTGCTGGTGGCCGGCACACACCAAAGCTCCAGGAGTGCTCAAGGTCTTTGGCAAGTTTTGCCACCATTTATTTTTAACCTTGTTCCTCCACAGATGAAATACAAATGTCACAAATGTGGAACTGGAGCCTGACTCTCGCACAACATACCCCAGCTGAGAATCAGTCCTCCGGCTGCCACTGGAGAACAGGGTTGCCTATAGAAGAGTTTCTGAATTCCTCCTCAAGGCTTTTCCTTCCACGCAGGGGTTTCTCTCCCAGCCCTGAATTAAACGAGGTTGGACAACACATGACAGCAGCCAGGCTGAATGCCAGCACTGAGGAGTCATTTCTGAAATGCAGTCCTCACAGTGAGCAAGCAGCAGGCAAGTCCCTCAGCATCCATCCTGCTCCAGCAGCACCCAGGTAGCAATAGTTAGTTACTCTTGTGCTTTCAGGTCATGTCTCATGTCCTGCCATGCACCCAGTGAGAAAGTACTGGAGAAAGGAATGGGATTTCAGAAAGATTCATCACTTGTGCACTGTATCACCTTATGTTTAAAAGCAGATCACCAAGTTTCAGGAAAACATAAAAAAAACCCCACAATGGGAATTAACTTTTTTCCCAGGAAAACAGAAAAAGTCAAATACTGCAATATCTCCCTTCAAACCCAGACCCAGCCTATCTCTTTTCCACTATAAAAACCTTTTCCCCACTATTTAGCACAATGACTACATATCAGGCTTCACAGGGAGGAAATAACCTCGCAGCAGATTACAATGCCACCAGCAAGAGTCAGGCCAACTAACTTTCACAAATGAGGTGAAAAGCACAATTAGCAGTGGAAGTAAAACGTTCAGCAAGCGTTGCTCACTGCTCTGGAGCCATCTGAATTATTGATAGCCCTGGATGCCACACGAGTAATTTTCCTGCAGTACACTTTGTGCTAATTCATTAAATCATTGCTAATCGCTACTTCAGTTTCTCCCTTCCTTCCTCGTAGAAGTCAGTTATCAGTAGCAACTGCAGCTCTCTGTCTACGTCATGTTTTGAGGATGTTCCTGCTCACTCCCATCCCCCAAGCTCTTCTGGAAAGCCAGCTGCTCAAGAGGAAGGCAGGCGGGACTCCCGCAGCCGCATTAGCTCATCCCACAGGAATGTTGCCGTTCCTCCCCCTCCAAGGGCTTCCTCCTCCTGGTCGGGCAAGGATGAAGCTGAAGGGGCTCCTGAGGATTTATCGGGTGAAGGAAGCCAGGAGATACCACAGAAACCCAAGTGCTGCTACTAGCACCGAGGAGAGCCTTGTGTTTCCAGCAATACCCACATTACATCCGGCCCAGCCCACCCATCTGTGGTTAACTTTCCTCTTGTACTTGTGCAGCTCCACCTGCTCCTCTGCTGCATCCCAAATGCATCCCCCTGTTTCAGGACTGGCTGTGGTACTCCTCCTTCCAAAGGCTGCCGGCTCTGCTGCTGTAGCTTCCATCCAGTCTCCAGTCCTCAGGACAAAGGATGGCAGCTGCCCAGTGCACCCAGCACCACTGTCCAAACACCACTCTGGGCTGGCATCTACCCCTGCTCCTGCTAAAGTCACCCACATGCTTCTGCAGCTGCTCAAGGAGCTGTTTCACATGTAGAAGTTGGAGTCCCCCAAAATCCAGGTCAGAAGCTTCCCTAAAATCTTGGTCATAGGGAATGGGCTAGAGCTGGCCCCCTGCTATGCACAGCCAAGACAGAGGCTGAAGAGGGGACCAGACCTCAGCAAAACAGAAAGGATGAAACTGAAGAGATAAAAAGAGCATGATGCATTTCCACACATGGGTGGCAACCATGGCCCAGGGCCTTGTGCTGTTCTGGGGGGCGTAAACACGGGCAGAGCGTGGGCCTCATGCCCCATGGCCGGGGCCCACTGCCGGGCTGGCAGGAGGCACAGGCAGCACTAGCAGTGCTGGGCCATGGGGTGATGCTGCCTGACACAGCTGGGCTGGGGAAGCAGAGGAACAACTCACTTCACTTGAGCATGTTTATACCCTGGATCCTACCCTGGAACTGTTTATCTCTGAGCCAAGCCCTCTCATAATAAGTGTCAGAGTTGAGAACGCTCATAAAACTCTCGATGTGCTCTCCCATGGCCACTTGTCTGTGTGACTTGGGCGTTATCGTACGCTTTGTTGCACAAGCATATTATTCCCTCCAGGGATCTTTGCCTCTCCCAGTGCTGAACAGACTGGCAGGGACCGAGGCAGAGGATGTCTTGAGCCCTCTGCCCTCAATTGCTGCAGATGCTGGAAGAGACACAGAGACTGTGAGAAGAGCTGGGACGGAAGGACTGAGCAGCCTGTGGAGCTGCACCCACCCTCCTCCAGCATGGTTGGCCTCCATTTGAGCATGACACTTCACAGATGACCAGAGACTGTTCTCTATTTCCTGTTCTCCAGTTTGTGTCTCAGCTGCAAGGCCAGTGGGGGTGGGATAAAACTGAGCATGTGCTGGAAAACCTGACTCTCCAAGCAAACAATAGGCTGTGAAAAATCAGAAGAAATGCATCTCACGGAGGTGCCATGAAAGCACACTGCTGCTTCACCAGCCTGTGCTTACAGCAGCCTCATAGACAAGCTTGTGAAAAGCTTAATGGCCTTGAGCACAGTTTGATTAACAACAGCGAGCCAGGAAACACAGAATTACAGGGAACGGTGAGGGTGCACCCTGCATTCACCTGGGAGGGAGGGAGGGGGGGAAGAAGGGGTGGCAGGAAGGAGGATGCTCATTAGCGCACATGGAGCTTTGGGAAATGCAGCAAACAAGGCTTGCAGCTCCAGCCCTGCTGGCTCTGCTGTGACGCAGGTTTCGGTGCATGCCCCGGGTGAGGTGTGTGGCCCCTCCAGCAGTCCCAGGCTCCATTTTAATTGCTCATAAACCTTTGCCAATTGTGTGCAGTTGGAGTGAGGTTCCTGTGCTCAGCGCCTGCCCCAGGCTGAGAGTTTGGTTTAATTTCAGCTCAAATGGTAGAGTTAGTCCTGATGTGCTTCTTGGGGAAAAACACGTCCCAGTATTAAACTGGGGGTGTTAGAATAAACAATCAGGAACCCGACTAGCCTTAGTTTGATCCCAGATGAAACAGAATAACCATCTCAAGCTTCTCAACTAATTAAAAGCTAAAAATGTAATAGTCAGACCACATAGTTAGGTGCAAAGCTGATTGTATGGGACGGTCTTTGTTATTTTAAGCACAATTACAGGTCCAAGGGCTGTCTCTAATGAAGGCAGCTACCATCTGGTCTTCAACAACAACAACAAAACTTTTACTGCTGAGTAACTATTAAGAAGAAAAGATTGGGCTACTGGAGCTTGGGAACGTCACAGCAATACCAGATGATGATGACAAATTGCCAAAATATTCAGATCGCTCTGCAGCACTGAGTGACCCTAATGTAACTGCACTGGGGTGTAACCAGGGGCAAGGTGTGAATTCAGAGGTCCAGGATGACCCACAGGTGAACGGCTGTTGGAAACGCACCTTGGAAGACCCCACAACCACCTCTGCTGGAGCTGCTGGACACGGAGCAGGCAAGAAGTCTACCGCAATGAGATGCAGTAGTGAAGAGCAGAGATGGCGAATGCTGTCCTCAGCATGCTAGGGCCATACCTACAGCTGCCTCCAGGCGGCCAGAGCTAAGACAGCAAGTCTGAAGCACAGAGACAAAACCCACCCGGTGATCCACGGGAAAACAAGCTCTCATAGGCAGCCTAACAAATACATCTATAAATAAAGAGAAGACATGTTCAATATGTTTAAGTATTCATGCAAAGTACAGTCAGCCCTGGGTAACTCCGCTGACGAGGATATAGCTCAATCCAATTACTGGCAGAAGAAGTTTCAGGATTAGATGTATTCCACCAAGCCTATGAAAACAGCTATCCTTTTTACTGCTCAGACCACTTCAATGGATCAGATCCTGGGTGATTTTTTCCTGTCCATGTCTGAACTCACGAATCCCCACACGCCCCTGGGCACGCAGAGCTGGTGATGCCCTCAGCACAGCCTACACCTTCCTGAGGAGGTCAGAGACTCAGGAGCACAGACCAAATCTCATGTTCAAAGCCACCCTGCCTGTGAGGGGCAGGGAGGGTACAAGAGACGTTCTTCCAGGGGAGCATCTGCCATGGCACTGCATGTGCACTACCCACCCTGAGTACCAAGGCACGGTCTGAGACCGACAAGGAGCAAGACACAAGACATCACCTCGCTGAGCCCACGATACAAACCACACACTGCCTGAGAGTGGAGCCACCCTGGCTCACCTGCCCTCAGAGTGTTTTCCTTCATATTGGAAAATGACCAAGATCTCTCTGAAGACTGATTAGGCTCTTCTTGTGTTTGAAAGACGAACACCCAGGTTTCAAACATGGGACTGCACTCAAGAGCACAGACCAGGACACAGAAAGCAGCTCTTTGCAGGACTGCAGAGAGACCGGGAAAGCTGCTGTGGCCAGTAACGCTCCTGACTACACAGCACCATAGCAGAGGAGAAAGGCCCTCAAAAAAACAGGCTGAGAGAGCTGGGCTGGGTCAGCCTGGAGGAGAGAAGGCTCCTGAAGGGGAGACCTGAGAGCAGCTCCAGTGCCTAAAGGGGCTGCAGGGAACCTGGAGAGGGGCTTTGGACACAAGCCTGTAGGGACAGGCCAAGGGGAATGGCTTTAACTTGCCCGAGGGGAGACTGAGATGAGCTCTGAGGCACAAGCTCTTCCCTGTGAGGGTGCTGAGGCGCTGGCACAGGGTGCCCAGAGAAGCTGTGGCTGCCCCATCCCTGGCAGTGCTCAAGGCCAGGTTGGACACAGGGGCTTGGAGCAAGCTGCTCCAGTGGAAGGGGTCCCTGCCCATGGCAGGGGGTGGAGTTGGAGGAGCTTTAAGGTCCCTTCCAACACAAACCAGTCCGGGATTCTGTGATGTGGCTGGCACTTTCTCAGAATGTACAGTGAAGATGCCAGAGGCCATGTCTGAGCCAGCACCATTATCAGTCCTGGAGTCATGTGGGTAAGACCAGGACAGATCACCCAGCCCTGCTGGGCTGACAGCCTGGCATCAAGGAGGAGGGAAACAGCACATGCATGTGCCAGCTGCAGAGGAGTGTGTGCCCAGGTAAGAGTACAGAGAGCTAAGAGCAAAAGGAGGATGGGAACTAGAGCCACATTCAGAGAGCAGATCCTTATGGAAGTGCTGAAGGAGCAGCAGAGCGAGTTCAGGGAAGGCATTTCAGATGCACAGCTGCCTGGAGTCAACCCTCCTGAACAGTGAAGGGGGTGAGAATAATTGGGAGATTTTGCCAAGCTCCAGGTACTTGCAGCAGCAGTTCCAGTGCAGTGGGCAAGGCAGGTTGAGAAGATGAAGGACCTCAGTCTGAATGGCCTACGTAGAGGGGACTTACCAGGTGAGTGGGAAAAAAAGCCAGCCACAGGAAGGGAGCAGGAGCAGAGGGAGCTTTGCCTTTACAAGGGAGATACTGCACAGCACAGGGAAGGATTCGGAGTTGGTGAGAAACTGAGAATTAGGGGGAAGGGGAATGGTGCAACAGCGAGTAATAGGCAGCACAGGGTAAGGGGCAAGAAAACAAAGCAGAACTTGGGCCTGAAGCAGATGAAGAAGAGCGCCGGGAGAATCACCGAGGCAGGAGGGGATGTCAGCAAGGTGTTTTGTCTTTTTCCCTCCTCTACAGTGAAAAGTGAGGCAAAAGAAGACTGGAGAAGTAAGAGATGTGCCCAGAGCATCCATGGGCTTGATGCTGACAAAAGCTCCTGTTTTAGGGAGGACCACAGCAGATACAACCCAAGCCTTGAGCCCGCAGCACGGCGGCAGGCCTGGCCCAGAGCTCTACCATGGAAGCCACTGCCAAAGCAGGAATGAACCTGAGAAGTCTTGGAAAAATGAGTATGTGACAGGAGAGATGGGCTGGAGATGGCAAAGCTTGGGAACAGCAATGCAAACCCTGAGGGCAGACACGCTGGTGGCAACAGGAAACAGACTCTGCTTGAGCTGAGCAGCCATTAGGATGGCACCGGGGCACAGGCAGTTTGGGGGTTCATGCTGGTGAGCACTGTAGAAATGAGGACTGCTGAGGGTGGAAGAAACAGGAAGGATTTGGGAATGTAGAAGAGTGTGTGGACAGAGCCAGAGGGAGAAATGGACAAACAGGACTAGAGCTGGGGGAAGAAAAATTCCGCCCGAATTTGAAAGATGCCAAACTGGACAGGATGGGCCTGAGATGCACAGGCAGTGACGGCCTAGCACCCACCTCTGCTGCAAGCCCAGGGAAGAGCTTAGCCTGGGGTCACGACCAAAGCAGACTAAGAACAACCTGTTTTGCAGAAGAATGAAAAATCAAGGAAGGGAGAGACCCTTATGGGGCAACCCAAACTGCAGGACTGCTTTTCCAGCACCATTTCATGTGTCCCATCTTTCCCTCTGCCACACCTCATTCAGCCAGCAGTCAAGAGAGATGGATACACAGAGGAACCAGAGCACACCATGTGCAAGATGGCAGCGCATGGGCAGGCAGACCCTGATGGACTCCAGCTCCAGCAGTGCCAGCCAGCCAGATGCCCCTACATTGTGGAGGATTACGAGGGAAGAGCACAGAGCCTAGGCCCCTAATGCACACTGCTATCCACCACCACAGCTACTGCAAGCATCATGAACTGCAGCAGCCTGCTTGCCTGCCAGCTGGCTCCTCTCTTCACATTAATGACAGTGAAATCAGAATTTCAAGGGGGAAACTGTGAAGGAAGCCCCAGGTACTGCAGTGAGGACCACTGATGTGTGCTACTCACAATCACCTCCTTTCCCTCACCAGTGCTGTGGCAGTGGAATACACAGCTCTGAGAGTGAAGCACCCAGGGGCTGGTGGCACCAGGTGGCAGCAGCACCCAGGGATGTTCTTGCCTTCCTCTTCCTCCAGCACTGGCAGAGAACAGGCCTGGCAAAGGCGCTGCCATCGCTGCGCTGAGTCACTTCCCGTCCTGGCCACAGAGAAGCTGTGGCACCAGCAGAGAGCGAGACAGACCCTCATTCATCTCAATGGCACTGGTGCAACCCTGGACTTAAAGAGCTCCCCCTGAACTCCCCCACCCTCCTGGCCTTTCATCCTGAGCTGGCAGAGGAGGGATCCAAGCTGAACTTCGTAACCACAGGACTGAGGGAGACAGGAAGCACAGCTCTGGCAAACATTTCCAAAGCCCCTGGAACTCCAGCCCAGAGTTCTCCAGATTTGTTTGCTTTTCTTACAACAAACAAAAAACCAAAACAAAACAGAAACAAAACAAAACAAAAAAAAAGAAAAAAAAAAGAGGCAGTGGGGACATTGGGATTCACAATTAAGCCTTTATTCAAGTACAATTGCCTGGTCCCTACCCAAAGCAGAGCAGAGGGACCCATCCCAGCTGCAGTCCAGGCTCTTGCCTGCTCCCTGGGTCCTCTGCTGGCAGCCTGAGGGACGTGGGTGCTGGGCTCCTGCCCGCTCTGCCACTGCCCCTCTCTACACCAGATTTTTAACTCAGTCTCAGGAAGGAAGCAACAGCTTCAAGGAAATGGTGCCTGTGCTACTAAGGTCACATCCCAAGTGTCCAGGCTGGAGCAGCTCTGTCTGAACTGGTCTATGTGCAAACAGTCCTTACCCATCAGGAGCGTTTGCCTTTTGATTCTCATCAACTTGTGGAGTCTCTGACAACTGCGGTTTTCTTTGAAAGGCAGACTTTGTAGATGCAGAAAAGTATCTCAAATACGTGACCCAAAAGCTCAGAAATCAAAAGATAAAGCCCTGGAGCACCACTCCTGCTCTCCACCCTTCACCGGCCCTCCCAGCCTGGCTCAGGGCTCTCCAGAGCACCCAGCTGCCATATGCTTATATTCACCATCTGGGTATTTTAAACAACTTCACCAAACAGCAGCAACACAACTTCAGCCCTGTTGCTATTACAAATGTCACTTCTATTATTCCTTTACACAAGAGGGATGTGGAACTGTTGGACTGAATCCAGTAAAGGGCCACGGAGATGCTGCGAGGTCTGGAGCAGCTCTGCTTTGGAGCCAGGCTGAGAGAGCTGGGCTGGGTCAGCCTGGAGAAGGCTCCTTAAGGGAAGAACTTAAGAGTAGCACCAGTGCCTAAGGGGGCTACAGGAAACCTGGAGAGGGGCTTTGGACACAAGCCTGTAGGGACAGGCCAAGGGGAATGGCTTTAACCTGCCAGAGGGGAGACTGAGATGAGCTCTGAGGCAGAAGCTCTTCCCTGTGAGGGTGCTGAGGCGCTGGCACAGGGTGCCCAGAGAAGCTGTGGCTGCCCCATCCCTGGCAGTGCTCAAGGCCAGGTTGGACACAGGGGCTTGGAGCAAGCTGCTCCAGTGGAAGGTGTCCCTGCCCGTGGCAGGGGTTGGAGCTGGAGGAGCTTTAAGGTCCCTTCCAACACAAATCAGTCTGTGATGATTCTCTATACAGGTGTGTAAATGTACTCATTTGGTGTTATTCTAGAAGCCTGAAGGTGTCTAAGGCATCTGCCTGCAGCCGGACAGAGGACATGACCAATGGGGGAACTATATCCCCAGTAAAGGCAGTTGAAGGCTGGGCAGGATGTCTTTGGCTTCCAGACAGGTACTAGACTAAACTGGTACCTGCCTGCAAGTACCTGAATCCACCCCTGGGACAGACAGTCAATAGAAACAGTGTCTGAAAGAAAAAAAAAAAAAAATACTGCTGTTATTGCAGGGGATCACATTCCTCAGGGGTGTGATGGCCCCGCACAGCCACAGCTCCGGCCGGGCCTCCTGCTTTCTAGTTTTCTTCCATGGGAATAAAATGAAGCATTTTTTAGCTACCCACATAAACATATACATGAAAAAGCTATGACCAAAACTAGAGCAGGTCCAAGAAGATAACAAAGCATCAAGATTTCTTCTCTTGACTCACCCAAGCCAAGCCCAGTTTCCCCAGCAGCCTCCCCAAGACCAGCTTGCACCGACGATGAGGATCCTGCACCAGGGTCTACAGCACTGACTGCAGCATCTGACCACTTGAAACATGGCTGTGAACACAGGTCTCTGCTCGATGCTCCTCCCTGCTTCTGGAAACCCAGTTTCTCTCTAAAACTGGCAATAAGTGCACTATTATCCAGTGAAGCACACAACTCCACCTGCCACGGAAGAAAGCTCTAAAGCAGAGTGATGAACACCTGCTCGGGCTTTACACCATCAAGCTACAGGAAGACAGGAGACCACAGCATGAGAGGAAAACCCTCAAGAACTGTTGTTAGTAAGTTAAGAGCTCCCTTGCGATTAGATGGTGTACTCAAAATCTCGCTGTTTGCTGAGCACAGGCAGCTGATGGTCAGAGCTGTCAGCTCCCGTGGGAGCACCACGTCCAAGGGGAAACTTCTCTGCACGGTGACCACTGACAACAGCCTGGATGTCCTCCTGCCCTGTGCCACAGCAGACAGGAGCCCTCTCAGGGCTTCATGTTGACACCACTGCTCTTCCCAGCCAGGTACATACAGCAATGAGCTGGGAAACCTGCCATTCCTGAGGCTTTTCCTGGGGGTTGTATCCCCCCCAATAGCAAGCAATACCTAACCTGGCCGTTAACAATTCCCCTTTCCCACCCCAAGCCCCCAAAAACTCGGGTTTAAGAAGGTTAAACTGGAACCTCTGGTCTCTAATCTCTTGGTATCCAGAGCCTTCAAAACTGCTTTGCACTTTAGCAGGGGAAAATCACATGAAGGGACTGCCTTGCACACTGACCTGCTTTCATTAATAAGCTCACCTCATGCAACAGGACAGCAAGTTCAGGTGAGCTTAACTGCCCTCCACCATGAGCTTAGCTGGTGCTAAAAGCAGCGCTGCGCATGACATCCTCTCTAAAGGCACTCTTAGAAAGGGAAATCCCCAGCAATCAATAAAAGGAAAGAGAAGGCAATTTGATATATACAGCATGTGCCCTGCTTATTGAGCAGCGAGAGCTGCACAAACCCACACGCACTGTCCCTTCCCTGCTGGCAGCTTCCACCAGGACAGGATATGAAGACAGGCACGTAACTAAAAGGAGCCTAAGGATTTGTACTTGTCTGCTGCCATTCACAGAAACTTGTTCAGTGCCAGGAGCACAGCCTGGGACTTCTTACCTCTAATAACTGACTGTATTAAAACTCATTAAGCATCAAATCCCTGCCTCTGAAATGTTTAGGAAAAACTGAAATGCATCTGACATACTGTATCTAAACCCAAGGACAAATCTTAAGGAGCAAGGGGACTTTTATCACAGACTGGTTTGGGCTAGAAGGGACCTTAAAGCTCATCCAGTTCTAATCCCTGTGGCAGGGACACTTTCCTCTAGAGCAGCTTGCTCCAAGCCCCTGTGTCCAACCTGGCCTTGAGCACTGCCAGGGATGGGGCAGCCACAGCTCCTCTGGGCACCCTGTGCCAGCGCCTCAGCACCCTCAAAGGGAAGAGCTTCTGCCTAAGAGCTCATCTCAATCTCCATCATCTTTGCTGAAATACCAGATGGCCACCTTCCTCCTGCCAGCACGCAACAAGGCATCTGACTCCCCATCTTCTATCACCCCGTAACACCCTTTTGCTCTGCAGTGCTTGTGGGTGGGAGGAAGTGGCACAGCTACCCACAGCACAAACACGGTGGGATGCTGCCCACTGTGCTCCCTGCTCACAGGGAACCCTGACATTTGAACCAGCGGCTTGTTCAAGCCTCAATTTTGTCTTTGTCATCAGTAAAACATGCTGAAAATGTGACTTCCTCTGCAACAAACCCTACTGAATCCTTTCTGAGAAGTCTAAGTAACTTACTCCTGTATTTCAATGAAAGAAGCCAAGCCCACAGGTGCGACAGTTTCGCACATACTTCTGGAACTTCCTTTAGTAGAAACACCTACTGAAGAAGGGCGGATACAGTAGAGGGGGGGGGGATAAGAAGGGTGGGAAGAAGGGGGTTTCACTTCTCATCAAGCCTGTGTTTTATTATAAACCAAAACTGCTAGCCCACTTCACAGGATGAAAACTCCTTTGCTTACTCTTTTGCCTCATTTAGCAATGGCAATGGAAGCTCTGCACACTGTTTCCTAATGAGGCAGTTAGATCTGCACAGAACGCCCGCATTCAAGTGCTTTATATTAAACTAAAATCTCAATTTACTCTCCTTGCTGAACAAACAGGCTCTGTCTAAGATCATCTTATCCAGCATACAAAAGTGCCTGGCTGCCCTCTTCCCGCTCAAGTGCAGGGCAGGCAGCAGGAAGGTATCTGTCTGTTTGCTGCCATGGCTGGGGGTGGCATTCCCCAGGGAGCACTATGAGCAAACTGAATACGTTCACTTTTAAAGTTCCAGAAAGGGGAAAGAGCAAAGAACAGAGGAGGCATAAAGCAATTTTATGCCAGTCCGAGAAGTGCAAAGGACAGGAGCGAAGGCTAAGACTCGCTTGCTGGCATGTCCCAGCCCTGGCATCCACTCCACCTGTGGGTCTGCATCCGCCCATCCTGGCTGCCTGCAGTAACACCACATTCCCCCTGTAGCTGCCCACAGTATGCCTCCAGGCTACCCTAGATGCAGCACAGTGTCTTGGATGCTACAGGCTACCAGCTCTTCTAATGGGAACAGCCAATGGAGCAAGTCAGCTGCAGGCATAAGAAAGAACATCGCAAATTCTTCAGACAAAACCATGCCAGTCCATTAATTTCTTTTGATCATTTATTCATCTTTTAAGATAAGGGGCTTCCCTTAAGATAAGGGGCTTCCCTGCAGGCCTTGCTCCTCTTTAAGTCCATCAGATCTCAGCCTGAAGCAACTCCATTAATCATCACTTGCTCCACCAAGTCTCATCCTTCACCTTCAGCCAGCAGAAAAGCCCCAACATGGCTCTTCATGCTACCAACCAGCTGTACTGCAAAAAGAAAGCATCTGCTCTTCCAGGGTTGGCGCCCTGGTAATACCTGGTATCATGCTATTCAGGAACAGAGCCAACAGCATCACTTAATGTTTAAGGTGCCCAGGTCACCTCTCTGAGAGATGCTGCCCCCCAGCTCCCCCCATTGTTCTCTCCAGGTACTGCAGATGCCCACTTGGATCACGACTGCTCAGTTTGGGAACAGGAACAAAGCTATCACAGCCATCAGGCCAGCAGCAGCAGAAGGATCAGAGCAAAGCTGCTGCAGTAGCTTTGCTGAAGGTCCCGTGTCCACTCCAGACAGAGGAGCACTTAACACTGCCCCATAAGATGGTGCAATCTGGCAAAGCTACAGGGAAAGTCTGGGACTTGCTCCTGGGTCCCCTCGGGGTTTCCTGCACAAACCTCCAATAGTTGGGAGCCTCCCACACGGCCTCTGCCCTCACCACAGGACTTCTAACAAAAAGATTGTGTAGTCTTGTTATCATGTGCCCTTTAGTAACAACTGCCACTGTGACGATGCACTATGGGCTCAAAACCCCCTGGAAAATAGGGACTTCACAGCTTAAACAAGCACTTCTCTATTGAAATCAAGGAAATTTCTCTTCCCACAGGCAGTTAAATCCAAACATGAAAGCCCAGCATACAGTAACAGACATTCAGAGCCCAATATGCATTTCACCTGCCTGAGTTAAGAGATAACAAGGCCCTGGGCAAGGCAGCAG